>NC_067399.1:266350919-266666455 GCF_016432865.1 Antechinus flavipes
CATGAAAAAGAATTAATAAGGGCAAAAAGGCATGGATGGGTCGTGATGGGTGATGGATGGGTTAGAGGAGATAGCAGATTCACTAAAGCCCTGAACCAATGCTCATAACTCACTCTTTCTTTCTATCTATCTATCTATCTATCTACCTACCTACCTACCTATCTCTCCTTCCTGCCTCCCCCCTCTCTCTATCTCTGTCTGACTGTCTCTATGCATGCATGTATGCATGTACCCATCCATCCATTCATTCATCCATCCATCCATCTATGTCACTCAGAGTGAAAGCACAGCAGCTACTAATGGGCCCTGATTCCACTATCGATTGTTAGGGGATTTTTGACTTGCTCTGATTCAATCTTGCACCTATTTACCCTTCCTGAGGCTGGTTGTCCCTCCACACCCTGCTAACCATACTCAGTTCACCACACTGGTGATGGACCAAATGAAGAAATCAGATCAGCTTAGCTCAGAACTGAAATAAAGTGAATCTTAGCTTCCCCAGCATCAGAGATGACAAGAATTGCCACCACATCCAACTTTGCTATAGTATTTAAAAAGGCAAATGCCTCTACAGCATGAATTCATTGTAGATATTGTTAAGTATAATAGATACCTGCATGACAAATTTATAACTATTTGGTTCAGATATGCTCATTTGACAATAGTTTGATATTCTTACTCAACTATTTTCTTCTTAAAATATATTAATAAAACAAATTTCATTAGATTTATAGATAACACAAAATACCTTCTAACTTCAAATAAAAAAACAACAACAAATACCAGATATTAATTTTTTCCCTATTCACTGTGGATCAATATTAAAGAAGGCAAAATATTTCTAAGTACTTTCAGAATTCCACTACCTAACACTTGATCCATGTTAAATATTCTCATTAAAATTGCTTCAGATGAATACAAAAAACTCTTGTTTAATTCTAACCCTGGTTAAATGAAATATAGTAGCCACAAGATGAAAAACCCATTGCTACCTAGTTATTTGAATGCACTGCATGGTCTTAACATAGGTTACAAGATAGATCTATTTTAATATCTCAAATCAGGGTACATTTAAAACACAACATATAACTGCAAAATAAATGTCATAAACCTGATGTGACAGAAGAAGTAAACAGAAACATGCATTTTTCTAACTATTGAATTTATGATGGGGCCACATGGAGCTCATGTCGATATTTTTCAAAACTATTAGCTTTTTCTCTTGGTAACATGGCCAATTACATTAATTAATCTGTAGGAGATCATTTGACAATATAATCTAAGGGCATATTTTTGTGCTAATTTAATGGTAGATTTTTTTTTAAATTAATGTCAGCTATCATTTGAAGATGCACTTAAAAAAAGTCATATTCTGACTAGACTTTTTTAGGTATCTTCTCTCCCTTATCCCTCCTTTTAAAGGACTAGTTTCAATTAGCATATCCTTGACAAGGTACAATAATATTGTGGGCCTTACTTTTTATTTATTTTACCTATCATTGTTGGCACTCCCCTAAGCTTGAAAACATATTTTTTCCTGTCTGCTTTTACATTTGGCAAACATCAATCTTTCCTGAGCTTAAATGCCACTGTAGTTGACAGGGCTGCTTTTGTTCAACAACCTCAGCTTATAAAATACCTTATTATGTCAAAATTTATTTCTTTATTTCCCAGTACGATCAATTGGTATCAGTTCTCCTTGACAAACTAAGATTGCTAACAAGTAGTAAGTAGCTTGGAAAAAATGTCTATGATGAAGTTGATTTAATAAAAGTTCAAATAATAATTCAGCTATTTAAAACAGTTGGCACTTTTTCCCCTTTATCAGATCATGACAATTTTAGAGAAGGTTGTTAGATGGTCAGATACATAGACTAAAATATGGGGGAAAAAACTGTTTTCCTAGAGGTAATTTGCTCTTCAGTTTAAAATACTAACATATCTTCTGAGAATTTAAATCAATTTCAGAAAGGCAAGGGCTTAAAAAAATTCTTGGTTGACAAATGTAATTTAGGCAACTTATTTTCTGAGTTGGACTAGCTTCATTACTTTTTTTTTTTTTTTAAACTCTGACCAGGAATCTATAATTCATCAATATATCTATCAACTCTGAATAACAAAGCTAATAAAGTAAAAGTCTGACAAGGTATGGTGAAAAATCTCATTCTCAATAAACCATTAATTTTAAATATGTTTGCTTAATTTTCACAAACTGGTTCAATTTTGGGATCCTTATGTAATGCTCACTGCTCTTCATAAAGCTATCTATTGTTTTCTATAGTCTAAGTTTTTTATTGTCTAAATAAACAAGCCAATGGCACCTATAGGTGCTATTTTGGTTTTTAGAGAATGACATGACCTTCCTGGGACTTTTTTTTTTTTGTTGTTGTTGTTGAGGCAAATGGAGTTAAGTGACTTGCCCAGGGTCACACAGCTAGAAAGTGTTAAGTGTCTGAAACGAGGTTTGAACTCAGGTCCTCCTGACTTCAGGGCTGGTCCTCTATCTACTATGCCACCTAGCTGCTCCTTTCCTGGGACATTTGTAAGGTCTCTTTGGAATAATTTTAAAAAACTGTGATAAAATAGTATAAAGAGAAGACAAATATAGAAGAGTTCTTTTTTCCGAAACTTTAGATTCTTAGTCAGAATAGCATCTATGTTGACTGACTGAAAAAAGGAAAGAAAATTCTTAAACTTACTGCAAAGCATTCAAGTATATGATCTCTTAGCTAAGAGAAATAAAAAAAAAAAACAATGACATAAACAGATAATTTTTTCTTCCATTTCTTGTACGCTAATTTTTAAAGAAAAAAACAAGTATCCTTTCTTATCAAGCACCACACAGAGGAATGTTTTTTCTTCCATTTCCAATGTGTTTTCTTCATTTGTCACTGACTCTGGACTTCCTAGAAGTTATCTATGTTGCTGCTTAGTCATTTCCATCACATCTTTATGATTCCATATGGGGTTTTCTTAGCAAAGGTGCTAAAGGAGTTTGCCATTTCCTTCTCCAGCTCATTTTACAGATGAGGAAACTGAGGCAAACAGGGTTAAATGATTTGCCTAGGATCATACAGCTAGGATGTGTCTGAGGCAGGATTTTAACTAGAGTTTTTCTGACTCCAAGTCCTGTGTTCTAACCATTGGACAATCCATCCAGCTGCCTCTATCTATAGTGATCTGATCTCAAATACTCAAATAATTAGGTACCAATTATGCAATCTGGAATTGTGGGTTCAAATTCTCCCCCTTTAGCTGTGTGATATTGGGCAAATCACATAATTGTTCTGCGTCTCAGTTTCTTTATCTGTAAAATGAAGAGGATAGCAATTGTATTATCTACATAATAGATAGCCATAAAGTTTCCATGAGATAATAAATGAAAAAGCTTTGGAATCTTTAAAGCACCATATAAAATATAATTTATTTTTACTCTTTTCAAGGTTTTGCAAATTTTGAAGGCAAAACTTATATTAGGTCTCTTGGGTTTTATTTATTATTCATTTTTCATAAAGACTTTTTTTTTTAGAGTTGGGTATTTTCATCAACTAGGAAAGTAAGTAGAGCACTGAATTTGGAAACAGAAGACCTGGATTCAAATCTTGACTCTTTTGCTTGCTCCCTAAATAATCTTGAGTGAAGTATGTTTCAGGGTATCAGATTCCTCATCTGTAAAAAGAGACAATAGAACCGGGTATTGCGTTACATCCCCTCCAGCTCCAAAATAGTATGATCTTTTAAATCTGAAACATCCAAAAAAATATCTCAACTGGAATTTTATATAGTGAAGTTCCTAAGTTTGACTGATACTTAATTTTGATTTAGTGTGTTTTTGAATAATTTGATTGAACAATTTTTTCCCCATAAGTTGACAGTTTACATTTGTTGTTCTTTTCTAAAATGCTTTTAGGAAAAGATAATTTATTTTGGTCAAATTTAGTAATGAAATACCAAACTACCAAAACTGAGACATCAGTTTTAAGATACACCTTACTGGGTCAATCTACTTTAGTTCTGAAACCATGTCACTCAGAGACAGTGTTTTAAAGTAGAGTCAGGAAAAAACTGTTTGAATTCTGCCTGAGAAATGTGCATCCATTGGCAAGCTATAATTTCTCTAACTTTTTATGTCTATAAAATGAAAAAAACAATACACATGTAGTGCCTGCCTTCTAAGATTGTTGGGAGAATAAGGCCATATGTTCCATGACATCTGATGAAGTATTAGGAACAAAGTAGGTATTTAGTGAACTCTTAATGACTCTATGAGTGAAACAAAAGGCTGATAAAAGTTTTATAACAAGTATATTTGATGCCTCAGTAGTTGGCATTTACTTAATGCTTTAAAGTGTATAAAGCATTTAAATAGGTTATTTCATTTGATCCTCATAATAATCCTGGGAGGTAGGCAATACATTATTATCCTCATTTACAGATAAGGAAATTGAGGTCAAGAAGGTTAATGCAAATTTCTGACCTTCATAGAGTTACTTAGTGCAATGGGAAGGATTTGAACCTGTTTCTCACCAGAGTTCAGGCTCTCTTCCTTACATCACACTATTTTTCTATTTTAATTAATCTCCCTTTTGATCTCTACAAAAATGGCTAACAGTTAATTTTGGTGACAAACCACAGAGGTGGTATATTCTGAATTCTTGGTTATGTTTTTTAGGTAATATTAGCATGTACCGGGATGGAGATTTTTTAAGAGAACAAATTGCTAATTAAAATTTAATAGATTTTTCTTGAAATTTGACATATGGTAAGATATTTTAGAGATCTGGGCTGGAACTGAATAAGATCTCCAGTTCTCAGAAGCACTCATATTATTAATATGGATTCCCAAATGTGATTAATTTTCAAGTCCATATCTATGATATTTTTAGGTTATGTGAAAGGTGGAAGTGAATTGAGATGTGGTTAGCAGGCATATTACCAGTAAAGAGAAGCTTCTATCTTTGGGCTGATTCTCTTTGTGAAGCAAATTTATATGAGAAACCCTAATTCTTTCCTTCCTTCAATTCAGCTGAACATTTATCATGACCCTTTCTCTGTGCAAGGCTCTATATGAATTGCTTACCAACTACAGATAAAAATATAGGCAAAAATGGGAGAGTTTCTACCCTTAAGGACATTACATTTTAGTAGAGGGAAGGTGGTGGTGATGGCAAATAGATAATATCCTCATGGATAAGGTTAAGTGTTGAGGCAAAGGAGGAAGAAAAAAAATGAAAGAAAATGCCTTTATTCAAAACACTGAACAAAGTGTATACATATACTTAGGGGCAGATCCCTAGAATACCTTACTAGTGACTTTTTCTCTAAGTGAAAGGAATTCTTTAGTGACTACATTTTCTAGACATTCCCTTCCAATTGCTTTTCTGACCTTATTCTACGCTCCTCTCTCCCACACAGCTCCCATAGATTGTTCGTGAACTCATATATTTTGACTTTACTCCTTGAATCTATCTCATTGATTTCTGGCTTTGAATAGGTTTTGAAACACAGACATTGCTTACTTTGTCATCAGAAGAACAAGAACAATGGAAATCACAATTGCTGTTCCCACTCTTACTGGCACAAAAGGGCTAAGAATCTTTATTTCTCATAATCAGATCAATAAATTGAATTGATCCTCTGTCCTTTTGAGACTGGCTCTGGAACTGAACTCTGAGAAGGATGAGTGAGGGAGAAAATTGTCATAGAGCTTCCTATTGTTCCTGTCTAAAATCTTAAGTAATCTCTCTGTTCCAAGTGAGGTTCAAAATATTTAAAATGCCAAATGTGGTAAAATGGCCAGGAATATAGTAAATAACCATGAAACAATGAGAGGACTCTATCTGAATTTAGAAGACAGATTCTGGCTTTCTGCCTTAAATAGCTTGGTGGCTCATTATTGTCTCTCTCTGAGCTTTTGTTTCCTCACCTGTAAAATGAGAAAGTTGGACTCTAAGCTTTCTTTCAACTCTGATCTATGATTCATGATTAAAATGTAAACCACCCATCACTGAAAATAATCACTTTATTCAATCAGAATGGATACATTTTGAGTGAATTGCCTTTAAATGTAGATATTAAATTAATAAAATTCAGGGACCAAAGTAACTTCATCATCAAATAAATAGTTGGAATATTTCCATCTATCAATAATGCCATCTGTCCTATCCAATACAAATGGACTACAACCCATATGGCTGATTTTTCCCCCTATTGATTATTCTGGTGAATGAGCTAGCAGAACCACTCATAAAAACATCATATTATATGACACTGTCACTAAAAAGAACTGAAGAAAAGAAAAACACAAGATGATACTTAATTTGAAAGCTGTCAATTCAAATCAGTGAGAGTTTTTTAATAGCCTAAGTTATAGTTCTCAAAGTGCCAAGTTTTGAATTTTATTGTCTTAATTCTAAATTCTCTTAATACCTTCAATCAGAAAGACCTTGATTGGGTGGCAGGAAAGCATGTTGGAAAGAACATAAGAAATTAACATTATATGTTGTTAGTAATTCATACAACAAATGTATTTATTTACAATTTCCCCCTTTTAAACACATATAATTTTAAAATTTCATTTAGCTTAAGAGAGAGACATGAATCACAGCTGAGTGTCTTCAAGGTTGGAAGTCTGAATCAGATTTTATATTTGATACATATACTAATTGTATGGCCATAAGCCATACATACACTTAACCTCTGTTCTCCAGGTCTAGGCCTCTCTGTGACTATAAATCACATATTGCTGATCTACTTCAGTATCTATAAGAGGAATTTGCAAAATTGATGAAGTCACAGATTGGGACTTCTACATGTCTTATATGCTAATTAGTTCAACAAATGCATTTTTCCAAATATTTTTACTTCAGAAATGGTATATTAGTTTGAAATGCCATTTAGCTTTTTAGAATTATAGTGTATTAGATAAGAGACTTGGCATCAGGGAAATCTGGATGTAAATTGGCTTTTATTAGCCAAGTGACTGTGGGTAAGGCAATATACTTAACCTTGACCCTAAGGTCACTCTCAAAACATATGTACTAAAGGAGTACATATACATATGTACCAAGGAGATCCATATTGATGAAATAATCCATCCTCATCCATCCTTCCTTCCACCCAGATAAATCATAGTTCCCTGATTTAGCTTCATATGAGGTTTCAAAAAGGTTGCTCCAAATAAAAATAAAGACAGCATGATATAGTGGATTAAATATTGTGAGGAGATCTACCCAGGTCTGAATTCTGCTTCAGACATTAATTGGCTGACCGCTACGAAGTCAAGTCATTTAACCCTTCAAAAGTGTGTTGTCATTGAGGAGAAATGATATTTATATTATCTACTCCAAATGGAGGGAATGTTTTAAAAAACTTTAAGGTGCTATTAAAATGTGAGTTATTATAAGCAAGTCCTAGAATATTTAAAGAAGTTGGCTGCTTGGTTTCTCTACACTTAGAAAAAAAATAGTTTTCAATTAAATCCATAATCAACAAATATTTATTTAGCACTTAACTACAGGTCATGTAGACACTGTATTGATGTGCTAAAGACCTAAAAACAGAAATTTTTAAAAAACAGTTTCTGCCCTCAAGGACCTTAAAATCTAAAGGAAAAAGACAATATGCAAAAGAACACTTTAAATTTTTGAGTTCTAAATTCTATCCTATCATGCCTTCTTTGCTTCCCCCTTCCCAGAGACAGTAAACAATCAGCTATGTTATATACATGCAATTCCACAGCAGTCATTTTGTATAAGATTTGAACAAAAGAAAAAAATAAGAGAAAGAAAGTAAAAAATAGCATTCTTCACATATATTCAATCAACATTAATTCGTTCTCTGTAGATATAGATGTAGATGGAAGGTATGCTTCACCATAGTCCTTTGGAACTGTCTTGGATCACTGAATTGCTGGGAACAGCTAAATCAATCAAAGTTCATCAAATAATAATGGTGCTTCTGTGTACAATATTTTTCTGCTTCTGTTCATTAGTTCATGTAAATCTTTCCAGGTTTTTCTGAAATCATCTTGCTTGTCATTTCTTATAGCACAATAATACCATAACAATCGTATGTCATAGTTTTTAACCATTGCCCAACTGACAGGCATCGCTTTGTTGTCCAATTCCTAGCTACCCCAAAAGAGCTGCTATCAATATTTTTGTAAAAATAAATCCTTTTCTCTTTTGATGGATGTCTTTGGGAAATAAACCTAGCAATAGTATAGCTGGATCAAAGGATATTAAGTTTTATAGCCCTCTAGACATAGATCTAAATTATTTTCCAAAATGGTTGGATCAGGTCACAACTCCATCAGCAGTGCATTAGGGTCTTAGTTTTTCCATATTTCCTCCACTCTGATAGATGTGGGATGATACCTCAGAGGTTTTTTAGTTTGTATTTCTCTAAACAATAGTGATTTAGAGGAGTTTTTAATATGACTATAGATAGCTTTGATTTCTTTGTCTGAAAACTGTTCAAATGATTTAACCATTCATATATTTGGGAAATGACTTATATTCTCATAAATTTTACTCAATTGTCTAATTTTTGAGATAATTTTAAAGAAAAAATTCCCCCTCCCCCCAGTTTTCTGCTTTCTTTATAATTTAAGTTACATTAGTTTTGTTTATGCAAAAACTTTTAAATTTTATATAATCAAAATGATCTATTTTAAATTTTAAAATGTTCTATATATCTTCTTTGGTCTTAAATTCTTCTCTTATCCATAACTGACAGAGAAATGATTTCATGCTTTCTAAATTTGCCTATGGTATCATCCTTTATGTGTAAATCATGTACTCATACTGATCTTATATAAGGTATGAGATGTTGATCTATAATCTATTGTCTGTCAAAACCAGGAGTTTTTTTAAAAAATCAAATAATGAGTTTTTGTTTCAAAAGCTTATATTTTTTGGATTTATCATATATGAGATTACTATGGGTAATTTATTATAATATAATTTATAGTTGATGTATTCTATTGATCTACCACTATATTTCTTAGCTAGTACCAGATTGTTTTGATAATTATTGCTCTGTAACACAGTTTGAGATTTGGTCTGGCTAGAGCATCTTTAAATATATATTCATTTATTCCCTTAATATCTTTAAGCTTTTGTTCTTCCAGATAAATTGTTATTTTTTCTAGCTTTATAAATTTTTAAAAATAACTTCACTGATTTAGCACTGGATAAATAGATAAATTTAGGTAGAATTGTCATTTTTAATATTTTCCCAATTATTTAGATCTGACTTTATTTGTGTGAAAAGTTTATATAATTGTGTACCGTAACTTCTGGGTTTGGCTTGGCAGTTAGACTCTCAAGTATTTTATATTGTTTACAGTTATCATAAATGGAATTTCTCTTCCTATATCTTGCTGCTGGACTATGTTGGTAACATATATAAAGTCAATGATTTATATGAGTTTATTTTGTATCCTGCAACTTTGCTAAAGTTGCTAATAATTTCAAGTAATTTTTAAAGTTGATTCTCTAGGTATACTATCATATTATCTGCAAAAAGGTATAGTTTAGTCACTGTCTATTCTAATTCTTTAATTTTCTTTTTCTTCTCTTATTGCTCATTTCCAATATAATATTAAATAATAGAGCCGGTAATGAACATCCTCACTTTACCCCTAATTGGACTGGAAAGGCTTCTAGGTTATCCCCATTACAGATAATGCTCACTGAAAGTTTTAGATAAATATTACTTATCATTTTAAAGTAAGTTCCACTTATTCCCATCTTTCTATTGTTTTTAACAGGAATTGGTACTATATTTTGCAAAGATTTTTTTCTGCATATGTTGAGATAAAAATATGATTTCTCTTGGCATTTGCTATGATCTATTATTGCGATCTAGTTTTCTTAATATTGAACCAATCCTGTACAAAAAGGGAAGGGAAATCATAAGGAACTTAATTACGTTTACATTCCTATGTGGAAAGATAATACTTGTAATTCTCATATATATATGTTGTTGTTGTTTGTCCTTCATTCTCAAAGAAGAGCTCCACATCAGGGAGGTGATACTATAACATCTGAATGAATTGGATTTAAGTGAGAGAGGGCTGGACAAGATTATTTTTCTCATTTTCCCCTCCAGTGCCATCTGGATTCAATGGCCAGATATATAACAGGACAATTGAAAATGATCCTGGATGCAAGGGGAGATCTTGAAGACCTTTTTTAGCCAAAGTCTTCAACAGATCTCAGTTTGACTAAGTCCATATCCATTTAGTGATTAGGGATAAGTAGGAATTGAGGCAAAGAATAGTCTCTTTCACCTAGTCAAAAACAAAAACAAAAACCACAACCACATCAACCTACCTAACTAAATAAATCTAAAAGGGAAAGATCCTCAAGGTTTCTGGCCAAACAGAAATGACTTCTCTTTGCATTCACTCTGAGTCAATGAGGACCCAAAGAATGACCACTTGGGATCTGGCTTGGGACCTTGTTGACCTACGAGAGTCAGAGCGGTTTTGATTTAAGGATGATCCTTAAGAAAGAAATCTAGCCTATAAAACTCAAGCTATCTTAGGATCATTCAGAGATCCAAAAGAAAAAAAGTTTTTAAGAGCATCTATAGTTTAGGGTATGATACTCAATGTGGACAAAGGGAGGGAAGGAAAGAAAGAAATGGAGGGAATGTAGGGAGGAAAGAAGAGGGAAGGAAGGAAGGTAGGAAGGAAGGAAGGAAAGTAGAAAAGAAGGAAGGAAGGAAGGAGGGAAGGAAGGAGGGAGAGAAGGAAGGAAGGAAGAAAGGAAGGAGGGAAGGAGGGAAAGAAGAAAGAAGGGAGGAAGGAAAGAAGGTAAGAAGGAGAGAGAGGAGGAAGGAAGGAAGGAAGGAAGGGAAGAGGAAAAGAAGAAGGAAGAAAGTAAGGAAGGTAGGAAAGAAGGAAGGAAGGAAAGAAGGAAGGAAGGAAGGAAGGAAGGAGGGAAGGAAGGAAGAAACGAAGGAGGGAAGGAAGGAAGAAACGAAGGAAGGAAGGAAGAAGGGGAGGAAAGGAGGAGGGGAAGAGGGGAGGAGGGAAGGAAGGAGGAGAGGAAGGGAGGAGGGGAGGAAGGAGGGAGGGAAAAGGGAAAGGAAGGAAGGAGGGAAAAGGGAAAGGAAGGAAGGAGGGAGGGAGGGAAGGAAGGAAGGAGGGAGGAAAGGAAGGAAGGAAGGAAGGAGGGAAGGAGGGAAAGAAGAAAGAAGGAAGGAAGGAAAGAAGGTAAGAAGGAGGAGAGGAGGAAGGAAGGAAGGAAGGAAGGAAGGAAGGAAGGAAGGGAAGAGGAAAAGAAGAAGGAAGGAAGGAAGGAAGGAAAGAAGGAAGGTAGGAAAGAAGGAAGGAAGGAAAGAAGGAGGGAAGGAAGGAAGGAAGGAGGGAAGGAAGGAAGAAAGGAAGGAAGGAAAGAGGGGAGGAGGGAAGGAGGGAGAGAAGGAAAGAAGGAAGGAGGGGAGGAGGGAAGGAATGAAGGAAGGAAGGAGGGAGGGAGGGAAAAGGGAAAGGGAAGGAGGGAAGGAAGGAAGGAGGGAGAAAAGGAAAGGAAGGAAGGAGAGAAGGAAGGAAGGAAGGAGGAAGGGAAGGAAAGAAGGAGAGAGGGAGGGAAGGAAAGAAGGATGGAAGGAAGGAACTGGGGCAACTCTCCTCACAGAGGTTATTGTTTATCTTTAATTTTTTATGAGGACCAGGACATCAGGAGGTGAGCAGTCATTTCTGTTTTGGCCAGATACCCTGAGGGTCTTTCCCTCACAGATTTGTTTATTTATTTGGTTTTCTTTTTTTTTCTTTTCTTTTCAACTAGATGAAAGAAGCTATTTTTTGCCTCAATTTCTTCCTAGTCCTAATCACTAAATGAATGTGGCCTCAGTCAAATAGAGACCTAGATGACTGAGGAGGGGAATATGACAGATGATGTTGTACAGCCTTCTCCCACTTAAATCCAATTCACTTGCATGCCATACACAGACAGAGGGCACAGATGTGAACTGAATATGAAGAGATAACTAAAAAAATAAATTAAGGGTTGAGAGAGGAATATACTGAGATAAAGGGAAAGGGAGAAGTGGAATAGTGCCATAAAAGTGGTAAGAAAAAGCTTTTACAATTTTGGGGAAGAGAAAGAAAGGAGGAGTGAGTGAACCTTACTCTCATCAAAAATGGCTAAAGGGAAAAGAATACACACACTCAATATGGGTATAGAAATCTATCTTACCTTGCAGGAAAGTAGGAGGAAAAGGTGATATAAGAAGGGGGAGGTGATAGAAGGAATGCCATGTTGGGGGAGGGGGTGATCAGAAGCAAAACACTTTTAAGGAATGACAGGCTGAAAAGTGAGAGAGAACAGAATAAATGGGGAAGGGGAAATACAGTTAGCAACAGTAATTGTAAAAAAGAATTTTCAAGCAAGTTTCTCTGATAAAGCCTCATTTCTCAAACATAGAGGGAACTGAGTTAAATTTATAAAAAAAATCAGAGACAGATCAAAAGATATGATTTGTGCTCAAAGGGCTATAAATTCATGTACATTCTTTGACCTAACACCACTACTACGAGGCATGAATCCCAAAAGAGATTTTTTTTTAAATAAGGAAAAGGACCTATAAGTACAAAAAAATATATATTTATAGCAGGTTTTTTTTCTCAGGGAAAAGAATTGGAAAATAAGGGGATACCCATCAATTGGGGAATGGCTAAATAATGTTATATGATTATGACAGAATATTATTGTTCCACAAAAAATAGTGAGCAGGATGCCTTCTGAAAAACCTGGAAAGTTTTTTATGTAATGAAGCATAACGAAATGTACTGTGTGCAAAGTAATAGTAATATTGTGGGATGGTCAGCTGTGAATGATGCTACTATTATCAGCAATACAACAATCCAAGATTACTCTGAAGGACTTATGATAAAAAAAAATGCTATCTATACACAGAGAATTGTGTCTGAATACATATTGAGGTATGAACTGACTATGACTTAATACATATTGAAGCATAATTTTTTAATGTTATTTTTCTTGAGGATTTCTTTTTTGGGGGGAATGGGGGAATCTGTTTTCTTTTGTAACATGACTTTTATAGAAATGTTTTGCTTAGCATACATGTGCCTTCTCAATGAAGGCTAGAGGTAAGGAGGAAGAGAGAGAATCTGGAACTCAAAGTTTTGAACACAAATGTAAAGGTAGCTAGATGGTGCAGTGAATACACCAGCCTTGGAGTTAGAAGGATCTGAGTTCAAATCCAGTTTCAAACACTTAACACTTATTAGCTTTGACCCTGGACAAATCATTTAACCGCAAGTGTTTTGCAGCAAAAATCAAACAAACAACAACAACAAAAATGTAAAAAATTGTTTTACATGTAACTGGAAAAATAAAAATATTAAACAAACATTTTCCCACACTTAAAAAAAATCATGGCTTTAGTAGTCCAATAATTCTTTTTTCCCCATTTAATAGTATTTTTTTCCAATTACATGTAAAGATTGTTTTCAACATTTACTTTTGTAAAGATTTTGAGTTCCAAATATTTTTTCCCTCCTTTCCTTCCCTCATCCCTCCCCAAGATAGCAAGCAATTTCAAATAGATTATACAGTACAATTATTTTAAACATATTTCCATTATTAGTCATGTGGTAAAAAAAAAAATCAAAACAAATGGGAAAAATCATGAGAAAGAAAAATTAAAAAAAAAAGTGAAAATAGTATGCTTTGATCTACATTCAGTTTCCATAATTGTTTCTTTGGATGTGAATGGCATTTTCCATTCCAAGTTTACTTAGTTCAATAATTCATGTATTATTTCTCTTGGAACTATTTTCTAAGTGAGTTGTTTTTCCAAAGAGAAAAAACTTTTTTGATTTTGTTTTATTGCATCTTGATGTCTCACAAATCTATTAGTTTTCTACTTGTTCAATTCTAACTTATTTATTTTTATTTTCCCCAGTTACATCTAAAACACCTTTTTTTTGGGGGGGGAGGGGGAGAGAAGAAATGTACATCCATTTTTTACATATCAATTCTAATTTTTAAGGAATTGTTTTCTTCAGTGAGCTTTAAAAAAAAATTCCTTTTCTATGTGACCAATTCTATTTTTTAGGAAGTTATTTTCTTTGGTAAATTTTTGATATTTTTTCTCATGCAATTGATTCTTTTTTCATTATTATCTAATATTACTCTATTTCTTTTTTATAATTTTTATTCTACTTCTCTAATTTGCTTTTTAAAATCCTTTTTAGCTCTTCCAGGAATTTTTTGGGCCTGTTACCAAATTACATTTTCTTTGAAATTTTCACATGCAGCCATTTTGACACTATTGTTCTCTCTTAAGTTTATGCGTTGATCCTTCCTATCACCATAGCAACTTTCTATAGTCATGCTCTTTTTTGATTTTTGCTCATAGTTTTCTTCTTTTTTTGTGCCTTGGTGTTTTCATATGAGACTTGGGCGCTGGTCCTGTACTGTCCCAAGTTTTTTATGTTAGGGCTCTGGGTCTTATTGGTGACTTTCATTGCGCTCATGCTTGGCTACTTGCTTCCTCTGAATAATGGGCTTCCTTTCTGGTTTGTCCTAGGTAATAGAGCTTCATTGTTGGCTTCCCTTGTGTGTGGAGTTTAAGTGCTAGTCTGCTTCAGGAATGGGACCTTGCTACTGGGTGGCTATGGAAATAGGGTCTCGTGAGTCCGGGACGGGACTTACTGTGGCTTGTCCTAGGACAGGGTTTCATTAGTGGTCAGCAATGGGGTCAAGATTTTGCTGGTAACTTGTACTTAGGGTAGAATAGCTGGGTAGGGCCTTTCTGAGCTGCACAGATACTTACTTATCTAGAGGGATGTTGGTTTGCAGGCCAACAGGATCTCCCTGATGGATTGCCTTAGGCTTGGAGCCTTGCTGCAAATCCTTTGATGTGAGGCTGGCTGATACTGCTCTTGGACCTTGCTCCCCTCCTACCCCAGTGAGGCAAACATTTTCTGCTGGGTTGGTTTTAGAGGTAGTTTTTCTAATTGCTTGGAGGGGAATCTGGGATGGCTTCAGAGGGTTCCTTCCTCATTCTGCCCATCTTGGTGCCAGAAGTAAGAAGGAAGATTTTAAAATAATTTTCTTTTTATTTGCTAGAATCACAGTCTCAAACAATAGCAGAAGAATGTAGTAGGAAGCTTCCACATTGAAACATTATTTATAATATTTAAGTCAATAGTAGCAGTGTCTTAGTATTATAATTTGTCCTATTTAGGTGTGATTATAAACTTTCTGAGTTTTAGGAAATTGGGGTTAATTTCACAGCTCTCCTAAAACCTAGCATAGGGCCTTGCACTTGGTGGGAACCTAATTCTCATTGGATTAATGCAAATTGTATAAATCCACTAAGTATGAAATAAGTATAACAATCATAAAAATAATTCAGTTCACAGGAAGAGAAATACAGTAATAGGAAGGCTCAGTCTTTCCAATTTGATTTTGTATTTCTATATTAGTTCAACCTGTCAGGTAGGCATTAGTGATTTTGGTTCATAGACGTGGAAATTATTTTTGTGTTTTAAGGCTTTTAATGTTGGTTAGGACTCATTTTACCCAACTGAATTTCTGAATGACATACTGGGATCTGATTCTTTGAATATATATTTTCTCTCCTGGGACTTTGTCCTATGGAGTATATAAGTTCATAAAAGTGAAGAGACCACATATCAGGCAGTGTGTGTTTTATGTAATATAGTTATGTATGAGAAGAATTTGGTTTATTTTTTTAGATATTAAGATGCCACTTTTGAAACTTCTGTCAGTGAATATTTTTACCTTGGGAAAATCACTTAATCTGAGTTTCTTTCTCTATACAATGATAAAAATAAGGACCCATTTCCCAGGACTGCTGTGAGGATCCAATAAGATAACATATATAGGAAAGCAAGAAACAAGCACTGATTCAGCCTCTCCATGTTCCAGGACCATGCTAAATTCTCTGCAAACCGCATCTCATTTGAGCCTCACAATCACCCTGCTGAGAGGTCATATTATTATTTTCCTCATTTTATACTTGAGGAAACTAGGGCGTAGAGAAGGTGAGTGAACCAGGGACATAGTCACACCTTCCTGGTGAGAAGCCCTGAGCTTTGAAGAGCAGTCCAGCTGCTCAGTGGTGGCTGGGAAGGAAAATTACTTTGAGGTGAGGGATGCTACAGGGAAGCACACTGATGCGATCCTTTCCAGGAGCAACTATAGGGCTAATCTGATTACGATTCTAGGACCAAGGACAGCAGACAGAAGAGGAAGAGACTGCTGGGGAGGGCATGGATCTGGGTTTATGGGTAGTGGGCATCAGAGGCCTCGTGGTGGGGGTGAAAGGAGTAAGATGGCCCTGGTTCCTGGGTGGGGTTACACTCTGTGTTAAAAGACTAGAATTTGTGCCTCAGATTTCCTAACCCTAAATCATGTGCCATCTGAGACTTTACTGGAAAACATTTGAATGTGAACTCTTTTAGGACAAGGTTCATATTTTTGCCTTTCTTTGTATCCAAGCATTCAGCATAGTTCCTGTAACATAATAAGGTCTTAAAATGCTTTTCTACTGACTAACTGACATATCTGCTAACTTGGGATACTGCTCCTTTTATAACTTACCTCATGGAACTGCATCAAGGAAAGCACTTTAAGGAATCAAAAATAAGAAGAATCATAGAGAAAATGAAATTTCAAGAAGTGATACATATATCATCCCAGAGGCAAAAAAATAATTTATCTTCTACATCAAATCATTAGGATCAGATTTTCTGTAAATATTGGAGTCATACATGATTGACTCAAGTGTAAACTCAAAATTTCTTTTTCTTATAAATGGAAGCAGAGTGGTTTCACAGCAACACTACCAATATTGGAAGTTGTGGGGGCAAAGCTATCTTTCAGGGATGTGATTTAAATATAATTCCATTTTCTAATTTGAAAGAAACTTTCTCAGTTGAATGAGTTTAGGGAAAAATGGAGAGCAAATGGAGAGTTCCTTAAGTTTCTTACTGCCAGAAAGTCAAGAGATCGAAAGAGCTGTTTATGCTGAGCCGGATGTATCTAAAATAAGGTTCTTTCAAACCACAGTGTCTGGAAGCATGTCACTGGTGCTTTGGCTCAATGAAAGAAAGCATTCAAGGAAAATTATGGAAACATATGCTATTGGGACATATTTCTACTTTCTGAACTAACATAATTATTGCTGATGCTCTTCACTTTTTTTTTTTTTTTTACCATGATTCTTGCTCTTGGTGCTATTTCCTTTTGTACAACATGCTGTCATGTGGTGAATCGAAACACTATATAGTCTTTTCTCTAAGACTGCCAGGCAAGAAGAGCACTGTAAATGCAATATGTTTAGTCTTGGCGGGATGGAAGGATCTTATGTTTTAGTCTAGTTGGTCCTACCAACAACCATGCCTGTCAGACTGTATGCACAGCTTCCACTCTAAGAAGAAGAATCATAAGGAAAAACAGGTTAAAAGCTTATGGAATATTTCAATACTTGGAAGGATCATTAATTTCACCGGTGAGGAAACTGCTGCTCAAAGCAACCTAACCACATATTCTTAGATGGCTTAACAGGAAGCTATTATTACCTGATGGCCAGCTTTCTAGTGATTATCCTCTCCTGTGGTCCTTAGTTCTTGGGATCACAGATCTAGTGTTGGAAGGATTTCAGAGGCAACTGAATACAAATTCTTCACTTTAGTTATAAAGAAAATTTGGACAGTCTACTTTATTAGACTGATTTTCCTTCTTCCTATCTTGATGGTTCCTTCTCATCCAGTTTTGTTGATTCATTGCACTCTCTTTACCTCCTAAAGTTTGGATGACCTCAAGGTTGTGTTATCAGCTCTCATATCTCTTTATATGTTCTGCAGTAGTAATTTTATCTACTCCTAGGATTTCAACTATTGCCTGATGAAGTTGACTCCTAAATCTATCTATCTATCTATCTATCTATCTATCTATCTATCTATCTATCTATCTATCTATCCATCCATCCATCCAGGCTCCAAGCTCAACCTCTATGTAGTTTCCTCATCTTCCACTACCTAATGACATCTCCCTCTCCTCCCAGGCTATGAGTGACCTCATATTCAATATATCAAAAACCAAATTTGTCCTCAATATAATTTCCCCTTTCAGTTGATGACAACACCATACTTAGCTACCTAAGTTAGATAATTAATTGATTTTCCCCCTTGTTTACACTTGCATCCCTGATTTTCAATCAGTTGCAATATTTTGTTGATTTTTACTTTGACAGTTTGTGGTCTTTTATACTATTGTAACCTAGTAAAGATTCTCATTTCTTCTTATATGGTCTACTGTAGTATTCTGTAAACTGCCTATAATTTCATACATATATATATATATATATATAACTATAAAGATAAACTGTCTATAATTTTTCTCATACATACATACATATAACTTAAAGATAATCTTCCTAAAGTACAGTTATGACATATTATTTTCCTGCTCAAAAAAATATATATATATATATATACTGCCTCTAGAATAAATAAACATGCCTTTGTCTGACATTGAGAGCCTTTTATTACTCCAAACTACCTTTCCAGAATATTTTACACTGCTCCCCTTTGCAACCTTTTAAGTCCTAGCAAAACTGGACTGATTATTCCAAATTTTCACATAGTTCAGTTCCACTCATTGCAAGGATAGTGATATCTTTAACAGAAATAAAAGAAAAATTTAGGAAAAGGGATAGATTTGAGTGGAAAGATAATTATTTTTGTGGCTCTTAAATTTGAAATGTCTATGGCAAGCCAGTTGGCAAAGTCCAGTAAACAAATGGTTATGTGGGAATGGAACTAAGAATAAGAGATAGGGTTGAATATGGGAGTTATATGCATTAAAAAGGATATTTGAAGAGCTCACCAAAAAGGAGAGTATATAGAGAAAAAAGAAAGGGCAGAACTTTTGGTGGTTTACTCATAATTAAAGGGCAAATTACAGATGATGCAATAAAGGAAACTAAGAAGAAATAGCAAGGCAAGTTGAAGGAAACCAAAAAATGGAAAAATATCAATCTAAAATTTTGGGAATCAATGAAGTAGGGAAGAAAGATAACTGGCTCTGGAATAAAACTATGTGGGTTCAAATTTTTTGTCTCATAATTATCATCTGTGTATCTCTGGGGAAGTCACACAGTTCTCAATTTCTTTTGAAAAATAAGGGGTTAAATTAAGTGGTGTTGGAAATCTTTTCCAGCTTTCTATTTATGCTCCATTTACATCATTCATTATAAATCATCATTCAACAAAATCTAAATGATTTCAAAAAGGGGGGAAAAACCCACTTTTCCCAAAGGCAGCCCATTCCAAATATTTATGGAAGTTTTGCCTTAAGTCACATCTACATTTGCTCTTTTCCAACTTCTACTGATTTTTTCCATTTCTACTTTGGAGACAAGCAAAATGAACTTAATTATCACCCCAAGATGCCCCTTCAACTTCTTGAAGATTCTCATCATGTTCCCCTTCATTTTTCTCTTCTCCATGGTGATTCTTATATAGAATGCCTTTTATTCTTTGACCATCCTAGTTATCCTTCTCTAAACAAATCAACTCATCAATAGGTTCTATATTATAAAGTCTACAGCTGAAGACAATATTCCAAAAGTGCTCTAACCAAAGGACAGCCAGATAATATACTCCCTAGTCCTGGATTCTACACCTTCTTTAAAACAGCCTAAGTTTGTAAGAGCTTTCTGAGCTGCTAGGTTCCAAGACTGACTTATGTTGAACTAGTAGTTGACCATTATACTATAATCTCAGAGGGCTAAGTATAACAGGCCACAAAGATCTTACCCCTGTCATATCCCACAGTGAACAGAAGAAGGGCTGAGCAAAGTGCTTTCTACAATTATTATTTTCCTTTTTTTGTTCTTTTTGCCAGTCTGAGATAAGCCTTCAGAATTGCTTTAATTTTCAATTATCTAACTGGCAATTTAGAAACTTTTAATTCATATTGCTGCTGATATCGTGGCTTTCCCCCCTTACTTCTTGGGAGTAGCTCTTGTTATATATTTGAATTGGTTCCTTATATAGCTGGGCTATTACACATTTGTCTAATATGAGCAAGTAATGGCTTCCCTTATAATTTTAACTGCACTGATTTTCTCTACATAGAGACCTGACAATTTTACATAAGAAAAGGTGTCCATTTTATTTTCTGTGATCTTCATTGTCCTTTTTTTGAAATTCTAATCTCCCCTATCCATGGTTATAAAAGGCATTTTCTTTTATGTACTTCTAATTTGTTTATGCTATAACTTTTTACATCTTCATCATGTTTCCTTTTGGAATTTATTGTGTTATGTTGTATGAGACATTGGTCTAAAGTAATTTCTGCCAGATTCCTTTATAGTTCTTCTAAGCAATTTTTTTTGGTCAAATAATTAATTTTTACTCTAGTAATTGGAGTCTTTGGATTTACTTAACACAAACCTACTATGTTTGTTTCCCTCTGGAGGCTGATGATTACTGCTATTAGTTATAGTTTGGGTTCTGATATTGCTTAGTTTCCCTTATCACTTTCGCCTCCTTTTTTCTCTAGAGATTCTTGACTTTCTATTCCTCTAGATGAATGCTCTTCTTATTTTTTTCTCTATGTCTATAAAGTAATCCTTTGGTAGTTTTATTTATGATTTACATAGCACTGAATAAGTAAATTAATTTGGTAATATTGTCATTTTATATAGATTAATTAAGAAGAATTTATATCTTTCCAATAATTTAGGCCAGCTTTTTATGTCTAAAAGGGAGATTTTATAATTGTGTTTATTTGGTCTCTATATATAGCTTGGTAGATGAACTACCAAATATTTTATGCATTCAATTTCAGTTTTTTTTTTTCCAGTTGTGTTCAACCAACTCTTCATGAACCCATTTGAGGTTTTCTTGACAAAGATACTGAAGTGGTTTGCCATTTCCTTTTCCAACTCATTTTACAGATGAGGAAACGGAGGCAAAAAGGGTTAACTGGCTTGCTCAGGGTCACATAGCTAGCAAGTGTCTGAAGCCATATTTGAGCTCAAGAAGATAAGTCTTCCTGCCTCCAGAGCCAGCACTCTATGAACTATGGCACCACTTAGCTGCCCACACATCTATAGTTACTTAGATTAGGATTTCTTGATATCTTCCAACCAAATGTGGTTATATAGAAAAAGTTGGTTGTTGTGGAATTGTTTTCTTTTTCTGGCTTGGACACAGGTGATTTGGGGTCTATAATATTTCTTTATTATACTCAACAATTTCTGTTTTACTAATGTCTAAAGACTTAGTGTCTAATAGAGGCTTTATTTTTGAGCCAGGCTTTTCTTCCATCTCATCTTTCGGGAGAAGTAGTTAAACATTGTTTGATTTTGGTGTGAATTTCTTCAGCTTCTACTGCTGACTTCCACTTTTGGTGTATCTGCCTGAAGAATGCTGGTAGGCTTCAAGACTTCTTGGATTACAAGAGCTTAAACTGTTACATCTTGGGGTGAGAAGCTCTTGTCTGGATGTTGCTGTCCTGATCTGGCGGTATCTGGCTCCTAACTGAAGCCTCTTGTTATCACTTAATTAAGTGTGATCCCCATTACACTTGACTTTCCTTGTATAGGCTATCTACTCTTGCTTCTTGGTATAGAAAGCTGCAAACTCTATGCATTCCTGTAGTATTTTTGGTCCATTTTGGGAAGCTTCCATCTTGTTTTACATTTAATCAGGCAGATTTTTCTGGCTGGGTCTCTATCCTATTGCACATGAGTTTCTGGTTGACTTTCTGGATAGTACTGAGTTTGATTAAGTAAACTTACTGATGAGGACTAATAGTTTTATTTTTTCAGGTTTATTGTTTAAATAGATTTTTAATTGATGAATTTTTATATTTTCTACTTTTCCCCTGTATCCTTTTTTTCCCTCCTAGAGCACCATCCTCTTTAACAAAGTTTTTTGAAACAAAAAAAGGGAAGAAAAGAAAAACAATCAACAAAACTGATCAATACACTGAAAAAAATCTGTTTTATGCAATATTTCCTATCTGTGGACTTCTACTTCCCTCTCTGCTCAAATTCCCACCAAATCTTTCCCTCTTCTCCTTCTAACTATTATAAAGGAATAGTTTAAGGCATATTAACATATAACTTTTTTATGGCCAAATTTGTCTTTTGTAAATTTGCAACATTTAATTTTTATTATATTGTGGTTATTCTTTCCATTTAGATTAATGTAGTTACTGGGTATATATTTTTTTTGGCTTTACTTCATTTTGTATCAGTTTTTATATCTTTCCATGCTTTTCTGCACTACAACTAGTCATTTCTTATAGTGCTATAATATTCTATTTCAATTACCATAATTTGTTGGCCAATTCCTGATCAATGGGTATTCATAAGTGTTTTCAGTCCCTAACTACCACAAAAAATGCTATTATAAATATTTTGGTATAGGTGGAGCCTTTCTTTTTGTCAACAACCTATTTGGTATATATGCCTAGCAATGGAATTTCTGGGTCATGGGTATGAATATTTTAGCCACTTTATCTGAATAATTACAAACCACTTACCAGAATTATTGCATTAAATTATGGTTTCAGTAATGATGCATTACTATCCTTTATTACTACAACCCTTCCCACACTAACTATTCTCTGCTTTTGTCAACTTTGCCAATTTGCTAAGAGTGAGGTGAAATCTCATAGATGTTTTGATTTGAATTTGATTTCAGTTATTATTAATGATTTGGCACAATCTTTCATAGCCTGTTTATAGTTTGCAATTACTATTTTGAAAACTGTTTGTTCAAAACCTTTTTCCCATTAATCTATTGGGAAATGAAAATTAGAGAGAAAAAAGAGGAAATTGACCAAACAAAAGCTGGTGGATGGATAAAACAAATCTAAGAGTTTTTTCCCCAAAGACTAACAAAATGGATAGAGTATCAGACTAGTATGGTCAAAAAATAAAGAGGAAAATCAAATTGCTAGGATATAACAAGATGAAATCAAAACAAAGAAGAAACAAAAATAATTAATAAAATAATTACCAGAATGTATTAAATATCAGTACATATAAGAATTTAAAAGAAATAGAAGAGTAACTAAAAAAAAAACCATTCAAGTTAATAAAATAAGAACCTGTTCTCAAAGAAATTGAACTGCCAAAAATATAAAACAAAACCAAGTTACATGTATTCAAAATTAAATTATATAAAACATTTAAAAAATAAGCTTTTGCTTATACTATACAAATAAAAGGAAAGCATTGTAAATATTTCTTTTATGTTGCTGATAACCCAAATAGGGAGAAACAAAAGAGAGAAGGCTAATCTCAGTAATGATTACTGATATAAATACTTTAAGTAAAATCTTCAAAGTGACAATGGTTATATATTTAGAAAATAATTCATAATTTGCTTTGATTAAGTTGGATTCATTTCCAGGATATAGATTGTTCAGCATTAAGAAAATGATAACAATAAAAGTCTTGTTTCAATTTCAATATTTTAATTATTATAATTTTGTCAAAATATAGCACATATTTATGTCAAAACTATAAAAAGCACAAGCACTGAAGGGAACTTCTTTAATATGATCAAAAGCAAATAGTTAAAATCATGACCTTGCATTTCTTGCAGTGTGAAAAAGACTGTATTCCTAAAAAATGATATAAAACAAAGATCACTCCTTTCCTTTCTCTTATTGTACATATCTATAAAAATATGATAGTTGTAGTAATAGAACAAATGTAATATATATATAAACACTGGCAAAATGAAGACAAAATTTATCTTTACTTGAAGATGGAAAAACAAAGGCCCAGAGAGATTAAATGATTTACTCAGGATCATACTGCTATATATATTTGAGGCAGGATTTGAACACAGGTATTCCCAATGTAAACTCACTGTTTCATCTACTGCACTGATATAGACAAAATAATCAGAAGCATAAGAAAAATTTACACAACTTGTTGTTCAATTGTTTCACTTGGTGTCCAATTCTTTGACCCTATTTGCATTTTTTTTTTTTTTTTGGCAAAGATACTAGAGCAATTTACCATTTCTTTCTCCAGCTCATTTGACAAGGGAGGAAACTGAGGCAAAAAAGATGAAGTGACATGCCCAGGGTCACACAGCTAGTAAGTGTCTTGAGGCCCAATCTGAACTCAGGTCTTCCTGGTTTCAGGCTCCACAATTCTACCCACTGTACCTCTTATCAGCCCTATATACAACTATAACAATGTAATTTAAAGGGTTACAAAAGTAAAGACATTCTGAAGAATAAAATCCACAAAAGTCTTAGAAAACAGGCATCGAAGCATACTCTAGCTTTCATGGCACAAAGGCCAGGGATTATTAGGACATTGTTAGATGTGATTACTGCTTTTGTTTGTTTTTCTTTGTATCATATAGGAGGTTCAATCTGGGTATTTATCTGAAACAACTGTGAAATAAAGGCGAAAAGCATTAATAAAATGGATTTAACTAATGTTTTAATAATCCATTTAAATTTAACTTGAGAGTTTTAGCAATTTTTATTATCTTCTTTAAAAACCTTTTTTAAAATTCTGGGCCTTATTTATGGTATAAATAAATATTACTTTCTTCCTTTAATAACAAGACTCAGTTCAAGTGAAACCAGGTCCAAAAAGCCATTCCTAGTTCTGCTGGATGAATCGATCCTTCCCCATATTTTCCTAGATGATTGTGCCTTTATTTATACTATGTTCTCATTACATTCTACCTTGTATCATAGCTACTTAAGGATCTATGATATTTTTCATCTCAATAATCCTTTCACCTAAAATAGTAGATTCCAAATAGTAGATATTTAACGGATGTTTTTTGGATTTAATTGAATTGTTGGTAGATCCTTATGGAGTTCAAACTTCAGTGACACAGCCTTTGAAAATATAGGACTACCAAGATAGGTTGTCTTATCAGAGTAGAATTTTTATGAAGATTGAGAAATTCCAGGCAAAAGAAATATTTTAACTCCTATAAACTCTAAATTCTATATGCTATCTTTAAGAAAGAGCAGATTTCTATATCTTACTCCATAGGTAAAAGTCCAATTAATTTGAGTAATATAAGTGATAGAATAACTCAGCACAACTGAGAAAATAGTACTAATATTTGTGGCTAACCGTAGGAGCTATAACATGGGATCAAAATCTAGCTTTTTAAAGCTGATGAATGTAATTTAAATGGTTTATGTGAGAGTACATAGAGGATACATTTTTTTTTCCTGTGAAAAATCTCCAAATAGAGGAAATAAAATGAACCCATTCCTCTAAAAAATATTAAAAAGATAACCCTTTCTTTACCCTTTGCATTCTGGAAAGCATACAGTGTAATACATGGGCAGAAGTGTTTTTAAACAGTTATTTAAAAGAAATTCCAAGTGGCATTAGTTGCTTTTAAAGAATTCTTAACTTATTGCTTTGGGGAATTAACATAAAGTTAGTGATGAATATAACTTTCTATTAAGCAATTTTCTTTCTCAATTGTGCACAGCCACTTACAAGGCAGAACATAACAGCTCAATCAAGCCTCATTATGCCAGATTTAGTTCAAGCCCTTCTGAAGTACACTGAGAAAGACTTAATATTGCCTGGAGAAAATCTTTTCATAAATTGCTCTTTTGAAAACTAGAAAGAAAATGAATATTATGGGTACCTTTTTATGTGTTCTCAAATTCTTTTGCCACGTGTCAAGAGCAGCTGGAATGTACTTGCTGCTGGTTACATAACAATGTGCCAGTAGGACATGGTGGAGTGTAGTTTCTGGGCTCATCGCTTTAAGAATTTTCAAGGTGTGCCTTAGGGATACAGAAGCTTCAGTCCAGACTCCACCACTCACAAGCTTCATTGTGCAAGGTACCAAGGCAATCTGTCCAGCAAGGTATAGGGTTTTTCCCACCTACAACAGAAAAACAGGGAAGATAAAATAAGTAGTAAAAAAAAAAAAATTCTCTTCTTATTCAGATGATTTCATGGTTTTCACTGAATTATGACTCCTAAAAGTTCACAAGTTCACATCAGCCTGTTTCTGGTACAAACCACAGTTTCCAAACACTTCAATTTGTTTTACCAGACGCATTCCAGCTTTACTGTATGCTTAAAGTACCTGTGAATAAATGATTTTTTAAAATCAGCTTAACAGTAAGTGTCTGTATGAATCGAGTGCACTGATAAGGAGGGGTAATGAGTACACTGGAAAATTCTACTGTTCACTATCAGTATGACTCTCAAGAAGTCACTTTTTAAGCCATCAGTTTTTATAGCTATAAAATGAGAGTGTTGAAATACATAAATTTTTAGCTATCTTCTAGCTCTAAATTCTATGAAAGAAGTGTGATACACTGGAAAGATGACTAGCTTTGGAACTAGAGAATCTGAGTTCAAATCCTGAATCCATGTCTGCTATTCTTGTTAAGTTTGGCCAAATTATTTCACTTTTGGGGGATCAAATCTGTAAAAGAAGTATCTGTAAAAAGATCTGTAAAAAGAAGTTGAATTAGATGACTCCTGAGGTCTTTTCTAGTTCCAGATCCATGATCCTATGAACTTCATTATGCCATTTTTTTTTTTTTTTACTTCAGAGAATTATTTGTTATAAGGAGATATTATTTTGAATTTTATTTAAAATAACAAATACAAAATACAAAATAACAAAAACAATTTTCTTTTTGGTAAGGTGGTCTCATGGGGCAAATCCTAAAGAAGAATAATATATTTTTATTAAATTTTAAATAAGAACTCTTGTTCTTGATCAACTTGAGACATAAGACATAGGAATGTTTGGCTTTTATTCTTGCTAGATTACATTTTTCACCTGCACATTATATCATTAAGAAATTTTATAATCAATTTAATTTTTTTTTGCTGTTATATTTTTTAGATATTGCTTTTAAAAATAAACATCTGAGGGCAGCTACATAGAGAAGACAAGGATTTAAATCTGGCTTCAGGCACTTACTGTGTGACTATAGGTAAGTCAGTTAATTTTGACTGCCTCCCAAAATAAATAAATAAAAAATAAATACATGATAGTAAAATAAGTGACGCCTTAGACCTTTTTCTATTTTGCTTCAAAAAATCTGTGTTGTAGAGCACTAGATAGTTCAAGTAACTGGAAGACTAAAGATGCAAGTTATTCAATGTACAGAACTATCCATAAAAAAATAAACACTTTTTTCACTTATATGGTCACTGTATCAATTCCTTAATCTTTAATAGGTAATTTATAGAACTTTTACCAGACCTGAATGTTTGCTAGATTGAACTAAAGATTTCTCCGAATAAAAGCTCAGTAAAAAGAAATCTCCATCCTGGAAGACAAGGCAATCAAACCATGTGACAGTCCCATATGCAACTCCAAATCTGTCCTCATCACTGTCTGTAGAGCTCACAAAAGAGTCACACATGTAGCTATTGGAAGAATATCTTACACAATTTGGCATACAAGTTCTAAGATTAGCAGCTGAAGAGGGGGAGGAAGAGGAGAGGAACATAATAGATGAACTGACACCCATCCACTATCTTTTAAAATTATTTGGAATGTTAAAAATATTGTTTTGATTAATCTATATATACCCTCAAATTTGAAAAAGAAATGTAAAGCATGTTGTGGTTGAAAGAACAAATGGTTTTAAAAAACTACTATGAAATATATGTCACTGAACAAGGGAGTCCAGCCAGCTCCCAAGTGGCATGTTGACATGATGAGAAGCAAATCCAGGATGCTGTGAATCAAAGAGGAATGGGTCTATTTTTAAAGAGGCCTGTGTTTCCCACCCCCTATGCCAAGTGCAACCTTCTGGAGAAGCCCAGCCTCCAAAATAGGTAAGGGTCTAAATGTTCCAGGAGCTATCTTCCCAACATTTATCTACCTCCTCCCCCAAAAGGCCTTTGGCTCTACATGCATCACCCATGTTAATTAAGAGACAAACAAGAGCTGTTCAACCAAGTCACTTCCCCTATTCTTGAACAGATTGTTTGAGACATAATATGAATACTAATTAATGATAAAATATCTGTCGGTGTTTTGAAATATGGATTAAGATAGCACTTTTTAAAAACCTCCCAGATAGTTCTTGTACAATAAGTCCATTGGTCATATGAAGGGTCAGGCTCCAACTCCGAGATATGTGAGCAAAATTGGCAGAGCTTTTGGCTCCAATTCAGTGGGAAACTGTGGAGGGCTTTCTTTGGGTAACTTCCTTTTAACCTTTTTTCTCCCTCTGCTAAATTGGAAAAGTTAAAAAAAAACCTTTTTTCATAACTGAATGGAGAAAAGAAAAGAGTGTCTTATAGAACTACTATAGTGAGTAGAGGAAGAAAGACAAATTACTCATCAAGAAGTGTGTATTCCAAGCAGGTCTGATTTAGTCTGATTATAATGTAAAAAACAAAAACGTTCAGTCGTTTACCAAGGGACTTTTGTTTTCCAAAGTTGTTGCTGAGTTCCGCGCCCCCCCCCCTTCCCCCCCAGTAAAATCTAACTCTCCATGATCCCATTTGGGGTTTTGTTGGCAAAGATATTGGAGTGGTTTGCTTTTTCCTGATTTCCAGTTCATTTTAGAGGTGAGAAAACTGAGGTAAATCAAATTAAGTAATTTGCCTAGGGTCACACAGCTAGTGAGCATCTGAGACAGGATTTGAACTCATAGAGATGAGTCTTCCTGACTCCACGTCCTGCATTCTATCTATGTGCTACCTAACTGACTTTAACCCTTTTAACATAAAGGGTTAACATAAAAATCCTTCCTACATATATTCTTTAGGTACAACTTTCTTCCACCCAACTATACTAACTAGATCTATTCTTACTTAGAAAGTGTTCCATATTGCAAAAGTAAAAGGCATATTGAAACTCTTAATGCAAGTTTAAACTATTAAAGTATAAAATGGCATTAAGGCCTTTGGAACACTTTGTACCTATCTATGTCTCTCTCCAATTATCTTGTCCTCTCTGTTCCTCCTTTTCCCCCCCAAAAAACAAAACTCTCAACTAGAATGAAAGCTCCTTATGGGCAGGGCCTGTCTCACATTTGTAATCATATCCATAATGCCTAGCATGTAGTAAGCACTTAAAATATTTACTGATTGATTGATGAAGCCAAGTATCCATGGACATAGACCTAGGGGAAAAGGACCCCTTTTTGTTAAATAGAGAGAGGATTATGAACATTATGTTCACATTTCAAAGCAGTGATTATTTTGTGTAGAAGACAGAGTGCTTAATTTGAAGTTAGAAAGACCTAGGCTTAAATTCTGTCTTGAACAATAATTTAGCAATGCAAATCTTGGATAGGATTAATTTCTTCAACCCTCAGATAATTCCTCAGGACTTATCTACTGTTGTGATCTTTGGTAGAGCAAGTTCTCACAAGTAGAGCCAACTACACTGAGGAAATAGCCTTTTTTGACTGAGTATTCAGTATTATGAAGTTCAGTAAAGAGAATGGCTGAAATAATAATTTAAAATATAGTTGTGAAGCAGTGCAAATATCTGTCAAAATATGTCTCTCCCTTTCTTCTAAACCAAGTATTTGTTTTGGTTTTAGGAATTCTACTCCAACAATCTACTAGTCCTCTTTTTTCTTTCTTTTGGGTCATATATTTACCCAGAATGGGAAGGCATGATTATACAAGTCATTGAATTCCAATGACTCTAATTATTTGAAATTATTGGATGTTATAGATAATTTGAAATGCAGATAATAAAAAATATATTTTTGAATTTTTGAATACCTGAATATAGGCAAATTTGATTTTTAAAATTTTCACTTAAAATAGAAAAATGAATGTGCATAATAGAAATTTTACTCAGGAATATGCTGGGGAAGTGTCTAATTTCCCTCTTTTCTTCCACTATTTGCTTTGACCATTACTATGATGATAATATATAACTCCTCAGAATGATGAAATCTGCCTTCTCTCAAATTTTCCCTGGATTGGGAAAAATGATTCAATCTTTGGGTCTTGGTCTCTTTTTCTGTCTCTGTCTCTGTCTCTTATCAGAAGTCAATGGAGAGTTGAAATGTCCACAAAGCTGTAGAGAAGTATTGCTAGTCTTTAAAATGTCAGCAAATCAAGTACAGAAGAAAACGTTAAAAAATGAAATGAATATTTCTTGTATATAAATAATTATGCAGATAATTCAGTATGAATGATTGTTAAATAGAAATGTACTTTTAATATTTGTACTTTATGCATTATCTTTTTTTCCTAATCTGACTCTTAAGATTAATAAAGACAGGGACCAAGTTTTATTTCCTTGTGACTTCATCCTCTGAGCGACTAATAGAATGATATTCTCTTTACACAGTAGGTATTCACCAAATTCACTGGTGTATTAAGTCCTGGTTATCAAGTAATGGATGATAAGATATCTGTATTTTCATTTTTTTTAAATGAAAATTTTATTGATGTGTTTTATTTTTAAACCATCCCACTCATCCCCATTCAGTTATATCACCCCCCTCACATCTATCCAGTGAACCTTCTCTTGTAACAAAGAAAAACAATTCAATTTCTATGGACTGTCTGACTGCATAAGCCACATTCTATACCTGTTGTCCTCTACTTCTTCAAGGAAAAGAAAGAAGCATATTTCTTCATCTTTTCTCCAGGGGCAAGGTTGGTCATTACAATTACATAATACTCATATCCACTTTAGTGCTTTTTCTCTTGATAGTATTATACTTATTGTATATATTGCTTTCTAAGTTCCGCCTCTTAAGCTTTGAGATGTCTAATTTGCCTGAACATATCCAAATTCCCTGGGCATATTCATGTTTTAAGGTATGCCTAAGTTTTTAACTACCTATTGTTATGTAAGGGCAGATGCGATTTGAATGACTTTCTAAGAAAAGTCAGAAAAGCTTTGATACTGCTGCGACATTAACAGTAATTCATCCACTATTATAATCAATAACATGAATGGGGAGGAACATGAGGGGTCCTAACAATAGGTAAAATAAAGGAAGATTGGGGAAGAAAAGGGAAAGAGAATACTAAGCATTATTTCTTTATCTTAAATCAATTTAAATAGTTCTTTTGCTTAAAACAAACAAACAGAAAAGGCAATCCCAGCTGTCATGTTTATTCCTGCTGCTATTTTTAAAAAAGCACAGAACCTGGCATAATAGGCAACAACCAACCAAAGAAACTGTAGTTATTTTTATAGTACAGAAGATGTGGCATTTGTAATGGAAAAACAACAACAGTAAATCTGATTGTAGTATGAATTTCAGCCTAATGTAGAGAATAAAATACAAAATCTTAATATTCCCTTTAAGTCATATGTTAATGTGCAAAGCAGTAAACACATTTTTGGTTCACTATCCCAAAACCTGATGATCAAATTGGAAAGCATTTTTGTTTCTAGAAAGAGTGGGGATTAATATTCACGTACTAAGCTCATGACCAACCTGTCTTAGCTCACCACAAGTCCCAGGATGACTGGACCCTACTCTTTCCCTTTTCCACTTCTTGAACAGTAATCCCTGATGCTTCAATTAAAAAAAAAAATGGTAAGGCAGTAATGTCTTTGCTCTCATTCTGCTACCTGCCTTGTGGGGTTTTAGTGGTAATCAAAGAATTAGAACAGTAGAAATTAGCTGCACCTTCTTTCTGGGTGCCATGAACTGTATTAGGTGCTGGAGGAGATAGATTCGAAGACAAAACACCATGCTTTTTGGTCTTAGAAAACTTATATTTATAAAAACTTCCATTTGTTTTTAATTCCTACTAACTAAGAGGCCAGGGAAAATTAGATCAGACAGGAGAAAAATTATAGAAGTCATGAAGGATGGTTGTGGTATTATGTACTGAGCATTTTTGCACAAACGTGCTTTTTGCTATGCAAACACCAAAGAATTGTTAGGTGATGCAAAGCAACATTGAGCTCATGAGGCTAAAGTACCTGAGCCCTACTATGCTTGATGCCTCAAGGTACTGTCAAACAGGTAACTACTATATATAATGTCCAGACTAGCTCCCTGGGCCTCAAGATCAGTCAGTCAGAATCAATCAAAGTCCTAATCTAAATATATGTATATATATACATATATATATATATAAATATATATACATCAAATAGGTAATTAGCCTCAAGTGTCCTGCTGTCTGATTCAAGTACACCTTTTCAGAGTTTCAGTCCTCCACAACTATACATGAATCAGTAAATAACAGATTACTTAATAAACCAAAAAAGTGAATATTCCATTATGTCATAGTACTTTTCATGATATCTAGATGGACATGTCCAATTGGAGATTGTCTAGAACAGAAAAGGAAGTATATAAGTCATTTGAATAAAGGAATGGTAAAAGTCATGGGATTTTGAAGAGGCAAAGCATTACAGTTATTACAGGGGTCCTCAAACTACGGCCCGTGGGCCAGATGCGGCAGCTGAGGATGATTATCCCCTTCACTCAGGGCTATGAAGTTTCTTTATTTAAAGGCCCACAAAACAAAGCTTTTGTTTTTACTATAGTCCGGCCCTCCAACAGTCTGAGGGACAATGAACTGGCCCCCTATTTAAAAAATCTGAGGACCCCTGGATAGAACAAGAGAGAATACCTATACCTAGAGAATGGAAGGAAGAAAAAAAAAAAAAGAACCAGCTAAGAAAAAAAAAGAACAAGAAGGTACAGTGAGATGTGAATCCATCTTAGGAAATCTTAAGAGTATTTCAATGAAAAAGACAGATGAACAGTGTCCGGTGATATTGAGTAGAAGAGAGTAGAAGGACTGAGAAAAATAAATGGCAACTTTCTGGCAATGCAGGTCTGACCATAATAACACCCTCATCAATAAATACCAGCAGTTCTCTATTACCTCCAAGATTGAACAAAAACTTTTGCTTGTCATTTAAATCTTTTCATATTCAGGCCATTTCCTATCTTACCAGTCTTCTTACATATTCTCTCCACATATTTCTGTGATCTAGACATACTGGTCCATTTGACATTCCCTCTACATGAACTCTCCATCCTATCTCCATTACTTTTCTTTGGCTGCCTTCCATGCCTCATGAATGTACTTCTTTCTAATTTCCATCTCTAAGTACTCCTGGTTTCCTTCAAGATTCTGGGTCGAGCACCAAATTCTATATAGAGATTTTCTAGATCTTCCTAGGTATCAGCACACTCTTTCCAAAATTTAATCAACAGTGGAATGAATCCACTTATATCTTCTGAACTTGCATGGAAAATTGGAAAAAAAATAGGGAATATGGAAGTTGAAGAAGGAAAGACCAAGTTGAATTCAAGCAGACTGGAATAAGTGCTTTAAGAAAATCACAACAAGGACTCCCTGAAATCAAGCAGTGCAAAATGCATATAAGTCATAGCACTACATACAATTAGTTGTAGAACTCTGTGATATGATTATTGTACCAGAGTTCAAAGTTTCAGATTTGTCATCTTTCTTTTGTTCCATTTAAACCTCACCTCTCCTCAGCAGCATAGATTTAGAAAACTTGTCTATACTCATTAAGAGAGGGCTCAACTATGGTTCTAAGCTTCCACTTGCAGACTATAGCCCCACAGGCATTTCAGCACCTGTGCCCCCAACCTGTTTCGGCTTGCTGTAATAATCTGCAATAGCAGAAGAGCTATTGTGATCTGCATCACAGAAGGAAACAGTTATTGTAACATTTTCTCTTAAAAAGCTATTTAATGTATTGTGTGCAAGCTGCTGAACTATATCACTCAGAAAACAATTGAAGGGAGAATTTCATCCTGGCCTCAAGTATTTTGCTAAGAAATGATATATTGCTCTTCCCTGGGGAATAAAACACCTGTTTCTATGAGTGATTTGAGTCAATAAGTAATAAACTAAATCTTTGTTATAAATGCATTCTGGTGTCTGAATGACTGTTGCCCTTTTGGAGGTCAAAGTGCATAAAAGATTCAGTGACCTTATGACTTGACAGTCAAATAACCTACCATTATGTGTGGTCAATGTAAGTAAGCACCATGGACAATGTGCTAATTGGCTGCCTCTGGTCAGCCATATGTACCTTTGACCTTAATGAGTACCTAATCAATTAGTACTTAAGGCAATAAAGACCTTGTACTGATTAAGTTAGACAAAAATTATCTTTCTAACAAGATTATAGCTACAAAGTGGCAAAATTTTAATTTAATATATGATAATTCCTTCTTCAGAGGGCCCTCTTATTTAGTTAATAAGAGCAAAATTGCATTCTGTAATGTGAAATCTTTGATTTGATTATATGGTCTGAATAAATGTTTAAAAAATGGTATAGGCAATAGGAAAGAGAAGCTTTAAAATTCTACATTTGAATGAAATGCAACTCAATCAGAATATGATATAATCTTGAAACAAGAAATATACATTGTTTGCTTAACTGTTTCCAAGATTCCATATTGAAATTCTGGTAAAAATAATGGGTTATTATGCAATGAGATTGTGTCTCACTTCTACTAGCAGTAGTTAGCAAACAAAAGGTTTCTTTTGAATTGAAAATGGAGACTCTGTTGAATATTCCTCATTTTGTGCTGTGTGGGGAAAGGTGCTATATCTAAAAAAATTAACATCTGTAAATTATAATAAAAATTCTCAGACTAGTATGGCACAAAAAAGATTGCTCTCTGCTATGAAATAGTCAGTGTATAGTTAACATTCATTTGTGTGTTACAACAGGGAAATAGGTAAATAGTTTTGCTTAGAGAAACCTACCAGTAATTTCTAGGAACTTCTAGAATTATTTTCTGTTTAGGATGTATGATGTCTGACTTAGGAGAGGAACTAGTTTATCATTTCAGGCTTAAAATTTATCATTCAGACACAATGATCACAGATTTACAAAATTCATTCCCCTCTCCTGAAAATAAGTTTTCTAGTTTACAAGTTTGGAACTCCTTTGACATAAATGATGCATTTGAAATTGACACAAATGCAACCATTTATTTTATAATAGAGAATAGGCAGTGTTCTTAAAAAAAAAACAAAACCTAACAAAAAGTAGCAGCTGTGTATATGCAATAACTGCTTCATGCAGACTTTTAATACAGATTCATAATATGCAAATGTGTCATACTATTTTTAATACACTATTCTAACACACTGTAGTGAATCTGAAAACAGAGCAAACAAATTCTGTGTATTTAGATTCATAATGAGGAATGTGTACTGTTGCTCAGAGCTATTGTCATAGTGTACAAAAATGTAAGTGATTGATAAAAGCCTAATAAATCATAACAATGTTGTTGACCTATTTCTGGACAAAAGGAGTTAGTCATATCAATACTAGTATTGATTATACATACACACGTACATTTATTCACATATATATGTATGTATACATCTATATATACATATAAGAGATACATAAGAATATCTCTCCTGTTACCATTACTTTCTTGAACAACTGAATTTTGGGAAATGATGCATTACAGTGCTCTTACAAAAATGGGGAATCAAGTCCAAATAATCAAAGGCACAGGTGAATATCATCATTTAAATAAGATAATTTAATTAAGTTTTGCCCAATGTCATTTGAGAAGTCTATGGTGAGGCAAAAATTAGACTTAATTTAGCTCACTGCTTAGTTTACCACGCCAACCTGCTTGCCAATTTTACCCCTAATGATTTGCAACTAAGGACTAAGGGACCAGAGATAATAAAGGACCTTTTCTTTGACTTCCCCACACTGATCTATAGATGTGAAAACCTTTCTATTAGGTATGAAATAATTTACTTTCTCCTCCTGTATCCTAGCAAAATAAATGGCCTTTAATATTAATAATCATTAAACTAATAGAGACCTAGTGTTGTAGACAATCAAAAGCTCCAACAAAATGATATATAGATAAATTAAACTTCACTTGTGAATATTTTTTTCCTACTATTTCCCATGCTTAGAGGGCTCTTGAACTCTCCACTGGCCTATTTGACCCATCCAGCTCTAGTTTAAATGTCTTTGCCTTCACAACTCTAGTCCCTGTAATCTCTCATTACTCCCTACATACCAGAAGCAATCTCTTTCACATCTTTACTTGTGTGACATATTTTCATTGCTCATTCTTTTTTATCAAATTTTGTTTTCATAACTATCTATGTATATGTCATTTCTCCTTCTCTGGTGTAAGCTTTTTTAAGGCAGTAATTCTATTTTTATCTTTTTTGTTCTTAAACCCTCAATCTAGATTTTTGTTTCAGATCTTGAAGGGATCATGGAAATCATTTGTCCCTATCTTTTTACATATAGGAGAAGTCTAATAGCCACGGTGATTAAGTGTCTTTATCAAATGTCCTTCCTGCAGTAAGCTGCAAAGATAGAATTAGAAAATATATACTCTGGTTTGACAGTCAATGCTCTTTCCACTATGTGTTCTGTACATATTATGTATGTAATAAGCATTTGCTGAAAGAGTGTGACCATAGTACTAAGAGAAAACTAAGAGAGACCTCAGAGAAAATAAGATGTGTGTGTGTGTGGGGGGAAGTTGCTCTAGATGAATTCTAAGGTTTATTTCAGCTTCAAATCTATGATATCATGACAGACTTAGTCTAACACATTCATTTTGTAGATAAGGAAACAGAGGTTCAAAGAGAATAAATAATTTGCTCTAGGTCTTAGAGATAGTATCAAAGATGGTACCTAAACTCAAGTTTTCTGGTTCTAAATTAAATTCTTTCTCCACAATACTTCAGATCAAAGCCAATTTCAAGAAATGACATGGACAGCATATTTAGCTATGCAAACTTGGGTAAAAATCTGAAGTGGAACACAACTTTACAGTTAAAATACAATAGCATCACAGATTTTAACTGAGATGCTACTTCCATATTCCCTTGACTCATAATTTTCTAGGAGGGAGTTCCCATAATATGATGATAAGTGTCAACTAATGTTTAAAAATGCCCCAATCCCAAGCACATTATTTTTTGTGCCTATGAAGTTTGATAAAAATTTCTGACAATAGTTTTTTTTTTTGGTATCGATTTTTTTTAACTGTTAAAAACTGTTACTAAGATACTGAAATAAAAATAATAATTATGTTGAAGTATGTTTACCTTGATGTGATATACAATGAAATTGAATAATTTTTTTTTCAAATATAAGATACACATATAATTATATTGCTTTTGAGTGCTAAGCTTTCTTTTTTATCCCCTACTTTCTATCCCAGGGGTTTACATGACTGTGATCTCCTATGTCGTGGGATATTACTAAAAATGTGGGTCACCTTATGCATAGTAAAGAGAATAAAAAATATTAGAACTCAAAAGAACATTAAAGATCCATTAGTTTTATTGGCCTAGGAGGTGAAGACTGTTTTCTTAAGGACAGACAGCTGAAAAACTGGGGCTAGAGTCCAGGTCTCTTGATTCAGATAAATACTCTTTCTACAACTGATTTATGCATTTACACAGAAAGTAGCATTTGGAAGTCTGTGTTTATTTCAGTTGTACATTTCAGAGAGAGAAAACAACGATACTTGACATTTAGATATTTTTCTTTTTTTCCCCCAAACTTGTAATCCCCTCAACATACTATTTGGCAAGGGTTGTGCCTTTGCCCAAAAGCATGTTAGAATGCCTGAAGGGTTGTTGTTGATTGTTGCTGACCTGCTAGTAGATTATACATTATAGTGAGGATTTGCCTATCCTGGTCATGTTAATCCGACTTCTCTGTACAATTTACTGAACCTTGTAATTCAGTGAGTAGAGAAGTAGTGTTGGAAATAAGCATTTGTGATTAAATAATAGAATTTAGATAATAATTTAAATACATGATAGCCTAAAATGCTAGGTTTTTTCTTTCATATTAAATTCATACAGGAAAAAAATTGATGAAGGGAGACCAAGTGACTTATACAACTAACTTCATCCAAAACACTGGGATGGAGTTTTAGAACTTTAGCTGGAAATGTCACTACTGGGACTAGAAAGAGAACATAAAGAAGAGAAAGGGACCCACATGTGCAAAAATGTTTGTAGCAGCTTTTTTTTTTTTTTTTTGTGATGTCAAGGGACTTGAAATTGAATGATGTCATCAGTTGGGGAATGGCTGAATAAGTTATATGTTATATAACATATATGTAAGGGCATATTATTATTCTATAAGAAATGATTAGTAGGTTGATTTCAGAAAAGCCTGAAAAGATTTACAGGAACTGATGCTGAGTGAAGTGAGCAGAACCAAGAGAACATTGTACATAGGAACAAGTTTATGGGATGATCAATTATGATGGATGTGGCCCTTTTCAACAATGAGGTGATTCAAGGCATTTCCAATAGACTTGGGATAAAAAGTGCCATCTGCATCCAGAGAGAAAACTATGGAGGCTGAATGGATCAAACTATAGTATTTTTTACCTTTTTGGGGGTTATTATTGTTTGTTTGCATTTTTTTCTTTCTTGTGGTTTTTCTGTTTTTTTCCTTTTAGGTCTTATTTTTTTTTACTCAACATGATGAATATGGAAATATATGTAGAAGAATCACACATGTTTAACTTATATTGGATTGCTTGCTACTTTGGAAAGGGGAAGGGAAGAAGAAGGAAGAAGAATTTGGAACACAAAGTTTTGCAAAGGTGAATGCTGAAAACTATCTTTGCATGTATTTGAACAAATAAAATACTATTGGAAAAAAAAAAAAAAAACTTTAGCTGGAGTTCAGAACAACATGACTCAAAATGAAAACATCTCACCACCACTACTCAGTTTAAGGAATGGAATTTAAAGAACCTGCTGCAACTTGAAAAATGAGTAGATGTTTTACCTACCTATATTTCCATCTAGTGAGTATTAGGTTGCCATGTTAACAGTAGAATCCAACTTTGAGAATCTCTCAGAATAAAAGCCAAACTTTGGAAATCTCAAAGGGTAAAAATCAATTCTAGGCTGGATAAAATCTTTGCTCTTTTGCTCTGTGTTATGTCATTCAAACTGAGATGACCACTAAAGATGTTATCATATAGAACACATTTCATTTTATGTTTAACCTCAAATAATGGAATAACAGAATTTTTTCCCCTCTAAATCAGGGCATCCACTGATCTCTCCCCCAAAAGAGGTCTGTACATAGATGTCAGTGGGTCTGTGATAGATAATTATAGATTTATTTTCACTAACTCTTAAGTAGACCTTTCCTTAAATTATTAAAGAATGTGATTCTGAAAAGGATCCATAGGCTTCATGAGACTGCCAAAACAATTAATAAATTCCTGTATTAGATAAAGGTTACAAGATCTCTTAGGACTCAATATTCAGTGTAAGAAAACTGCTATTTAACAAAGTATTAAATTCCCTTAACTAAATTAGTTCTTTGATAAGATATGAAATCAACTGGCTATAGATAACTTCCTTTAACACCAGATTGAGGAAGAATGATCTATTCCATACACTTGTGCTAAAGCTTTGACTTCAATATTTAAAAGGGACAGTATAGATTCAAATAGATGAGAACTAAAACTGAGAGGATCTACAGATTTATTTTGTCCTCTGGAGGGGAAGACTAAATATCCACAAGTTTACTTTTGGGAACTATGTGTACCAGAGAACAACACAGTCTAGATATAGCTATAGCAGAGGGATGATGAGTTACTGGGTCAAGTTGGACACTTCAGAAATGTGAACTCTCAGAAATGAAGAAGTGGCAGAGGAATTTGCTAAACCTAGTAGTGGCAATGGAATAAAGTAGCTAATAGGGACAGTAGGAAGTTCTTTTCATTAATACGGGTGGAGGCCACTCCACCCTAGGGTAGTATTGTACCTCATCACTGTGACTCTGATGAACTTTATAGGAAACTAGAGAAAGTAGGATTTCCTAAAGGATAGGACTTTCTAGAAACCCTTGGATATTTCTTTCTTGTGGGGATTGGAAGAACCTGTGTCAAACCTAGAGTAAAGGAGAACTGTTTTGATTTTTTGTGGACTTGGGTTTGAGTCCTTTGTATATATTTTTTAAAAAGATAAATGAGGCTCACACATTGGTATCTCAACAGTTTAGGGTCCTTTTTGTTTTATTTTAGGCCTAAACCAAATTCTGACATTTCAAAGAAGGAGAGTACAGAATAAAAGAAGATAATTTCTTTAAAAACCCATAAAACTGAATCAAGATCAAGTAGATCTAGGACTTTGGATTTGGGCTATGGACTTAACTGATTTCCAACTGATAACATTTCTATAGTATTAATTTAAAATCTATCCTTTTCCACCCCAGCCCAGGACAGGGAAGGAGTCTTTTGAATGACCTCTTTAAATGATAGGCTTTTGCTTTGCATTATAGCATAAAATCTTTTTCTGTTATGAAAGCTGGAGGGAATCTCTTGAATGATTGATTGGTGAGGTGTCCTCTGGACACACTGGTGCAAACACCATGCAACCACTGATTGATGTGCTCGCTCTTTCACGAGCACATTCATTTTCTGTTCCCTAACTCACACAATTTATTCATCCCATGATGCATTTATGCATCCATTATCACTGTCTTTCAAATTTTAAGCAGGGTGAAAAGATGAAAAGTTAATGCTTATAGAGTGGTGAGGCATGCCTATCCTAAGTAAAAGTACAGAGTACCCCATATGTGCTGTAGAATATTTTTTAAAAGATTCCCTTCTCTCCTTATAACTTATCAAATTCCATATAATAAAAACATCCATGGAGCTGTGAAGATAAAATGGTATCAGAAGCGAGACTAGAGATTTCTCCCATCAATAATATGAGCACTGGACTGAAAATCAGGAGACTTCTGGGGGCTGCGACAAGTTATTCTCATCACTATCTTTCTCAGCCTTGGAGAGGTTTCACTATCAGCTTGGAAAAGCAAGGGAATGAACTAGAAGACCTTCCTATTTTGTTCTAAATAACTAGTGATTCTCTGGAACAGCAATTACTGTAGTGATCATGTGGTAATATTTGTCTCCATCATTCCACTGCATAGTCTTCTCCTTAAGAGACAACAGAGTCAGAGGCTATCTGAAAAAGAAGAAATACTAAAACACAAAAAATAAATCAAAGGGTTCTATATGAGACAGCTGAATTTCAGCCTAATTTTTCTTAGAGAATGGTTGCAAGGACCAATAGAACTAAGGTATATGCTTTGTGAATTTTTACAATTTTTGAAAAGGTTAATTTAGATGTTTGGGTAGTAAAATAATCTTACTAAGACTTTATTTCCCCAGAGTAAATGTGCCTAGTTCTTTCAAACAGGTTTCATATGATATAGGCTCAAAGTATTTATCAGTACTCTTCTCCCTTTTAAATTTCTTTAGTTTATCAATATCCTTAAACTCTGGTACCTGGAACTGAACACAACCAGATGTAGTCTGCCTAGGGTAGAGTATAGAGACATAATCAGCTTTGTAATCCTGGAAGCTATTTTCCTTTTTATATAGACAAGATGGCAATCAGATTTTTTGGCTGCTATAAAAATATGGTAAACTTACAGCAAATTTGTAGAAGAAAATAGCATAACTCAAGGTCACATGCTATTGCAAACATATAGTGTATGTCATTGCTAATTGTCAAACATAGTCATGTCATTTTTCTAATTAAAATTCCTTCCTTCTTTGAAATTAATAAACTTTTATTTTTTTCTCTTTGCTATCCTCTAATTCTAATTCTTCTAATTTTACAAAAACATTTTACTTACACATTTCTCATGAATATTATTAGATGACAGTTTCAACTAGAATAAAAAAAAATAATGGATGATGTGAGATGCTTGGTTAAAAAGCCAAAAAAAAAAAAAAATCAGTAGACTTATATAGGTTCTGAATATTGAGAAATTTCCTTAATGGGAAGGTTATATTCTACAATTTATTTCTTCAGAGAGTTTCAAAGCTTTTCTCATAAGGAAACAAAATCAATGACTTTTTCATTTAATTATTCATTCTGAAATGTTTTAATTCAAATAAAATGTAATATTAAATGTCTATTGCAAAAGCCACTGGGCACTAGTGATGGAGTGATAAGAATATGTATAATATAGCTTATCACAAGATATCACATAAATAAAATATGTGAGAAAGATTAAGGAAATAACCAATATTATATAAATATATGTACATATGTATATGTAAATATAATGTACATGCATATAGATAAATAGGTGATAAGTAGTTAAAAAACAATTCTGAAACTAACGGACTAAACAGGTTTTCCCATCACATGGTATAATAGAAGATGTACAGCTTGTTTTCTTTTGGCTCTATTTATCTATCCATCCAATTCAACATGTAACTTTAAAAGCTATCTTATTTTTTTGTCATTCCTTCTGGTCTACCTTCTGTTTTCTTCTGTGCATTTAAAAAAAAAGTGACGCATCAATAGTTTACCACATTTCCAACTAAATATTAGAAAGAGCATCATGAGAAACTTTTTGTGTTTTGTCAAAAAGTTAAGTAGGGATCCTGCAACAATTCTGTCTATAAAAGATCATCCAAAATATATGTATATAGACTCAATTATAGAAGATAAGCCTAAGGGATGATCATCGTTTTCCATGGGAACTATAGTCAATCAAATAAAAAAATCATACAAATTAGTATAACAAAATATATGATCTAATATATCATTATTTATTTCTCCAGCTAACAATCATTTTATTCACCTTTTACTCTATGAGAAGTAATTTTTGCTTCATTCATTATTATTTCAACTGACTTTAGTTCAAGTGATGATTTGGTCTTGGATATCCTGATAGCTCAGATTGCTTTTCTCCCAGGTTGTCAATGTCTCTATTTTGAAAGCCTTTTCCCTTCAAGACCCTGCCTGTCTTTAGTGAGCAGTGAAATGAGTGCCAGACTGCAGTAAGCAATTTGTTCATCCTTGGAGAGCACATTTGCATTACCCCATGATACAAGCTTTTAAATGATTTTATTCGTTCACCTGTGTTGAACATTAAGGGGGTAAATTTTCAGCCGAGGGATTTGGCTTTAAAACTCCAATTGATGTTAATGAGAATTGGTAATGAGCCCCTTCTTCTTAATTAGTGGCACCATACCTGTGTCAGTAGGATGCAGGGCTCTGAAGTGAGCTTAACGAGGTGATAATGAGGAGAAAATGTTCTACCCTGGATTTTGGCCTGGTCCATACTTCACTGCTCAAACACTCTATAGGAGCTCATGCTTTAAAACAAATTTATAACCTGGCTTTTACTGGCTGTGTAGACCTACCCTAAGAATAAAGAGTGTTTTCAAAAAGCTACTCAGGTCTGTCAAAGAAGGGGACTTGTGAGTCAGTCAGATACTAAAAGGGAGAAAACAGGAGATGTAAAAGTATCTTTTACTTCTTTTGTATGTAGAACAATTTTTGGTATTGAAACAAAATAGCTTTTGCTGATTCTCTCTTCCTCAATTAAGGCAGAATACAGTGGTTTAAAGAAACTCATTCAATACTGAATGCCTAAATCCCTTTGCATTTAGCTAAAAACAAATCCCTACAAATGAATCAGGACATTTTACAGGCAGAATTCAAAGAAATAATGAACTGGCTTTTATAACATTCCTTCTGGAATATTATGTGATCAGCTATACTCTGTTGATAAAAACACAAGTAGTTTGGATCTTAAATATTCAATCTACCTGAGCAACTTCTTCCTGCTACAATACATGATCTAATCCAGCAAGAATAAAATGATCTCAGTCTAATAAAATTTTCACTGTACCCAGCAAAGGATATAAAAGTTGGATTATTGATTTTGTTTGAATGATGAGCTGTAATTTCATACGCCAACAGAGTGGAGCACAAATCCTGTCCTGCCAGCTTTCATTATGGGGACTCACTTTTTTGCTACCAGGTAACTTATACCAAATCACAATATAAATCTAGATTTCTCAAGTTATTGAAAATGAATCTTTTCAGCAGAAAATAATTAATAAGAACTTTAGAATTGCAGTATATCTGATTCACTAGGGAGAAGGGATGGTGGAAGTAGAGGCTGGGAGTTTGGTGAGAAAGTATGTCACTAAATAGAAAACTTTTATAATTTAACTGATATGCAATTATACACTTGCTCAAAGATATACTAACTTAGATGGGAGCTCTAAATTGGGGTAATACTTTCTTTTTCCTCAGGAAATAGTTTTATGCTTTCTAAATTAGTTTCAGTCAATGCAGTATTTTAAAACTATGTATCAAAACCAAAAAAAAAAAATCATTTTTGTGTGTTATGGTCAGCTCAGCACTATATAAAACAAAAGCCAATACTTCCATAGATTAGTTAGTTCTTTTGTTCCATGGACATAGAACGAAGACCCTCTTCTGTAAAGCCATATTACAAATGCATGTTGCTGGTTACTAAGAGGACCAGAAGAGAGAAAAAGTGTGCATGGTTAATATAAATTCACTATTACTGCGAAACTACTTAAAAGAGATGATCCTGCTGATGATGAATAGAGTTAAGGCACATCCTATAGCTAATAAGAGAAAGTGTTTAGTGTCTGTGGTTCCTTTGTTGTACCAGGAAAGACGAGTTTCATCATCATCAAAAATGGACAGAGATGAAGCTCACACAAGGTGTGAGGGATATAAAGGAGTACTTATGTATGGTACTACCCAAGTAAAAGAAAATACTAAAAAAAAAGGAAAGGATCACTTCAAGGGAAAAGGTTTTTTTTTTTTTTTTTTGGGGGGGGGGGGAGTTGAATATATCATGAAAATCAATACTAAGGGCAGTATTGTGTTGTAGAAAGAACACTGAATTCTAGGTGACCTAAATCTGAGTTTCAACTCAGCCACTAAATAGCTATGTAACCCTTGGGCAAGTCATCACTTTCCTGGGTCTGTTCATCAAATGGAAACTGTGACGGTTGGACTAGATGAATTTCAAGATTCTTTTTAGTTCACAAATTCTATGACTATTGAAGAAAAACATGGCCTTCTTTTTCACTACCCTTCTTACTCCTGAAGCAAACAATATCCTAAAACTCTAATTAATTTCTGTGGATAAAACTTCTAATACTTGAAAAAGTTGCTGCAGAATATGATAAAGAGCAAATAATATAATTCTAGGGAAGTATCAAGATTCTAAAACTTGTGTATTCAAATAACTAAGCTTTAATAGACTGGGGCTTTAGCCCAGAATTTTCCTTTTTCAAACCATAAGTTTCTTTCTTAAAATGAATAAACCAAATCTGCTTAGGAATACTTAAAGAGCTAAAGCACATGACAATCTATCATCAAAACTGACATTCTTGTAGAATATGAGAAATGAATAAATCGCTATCTGTAAAATTTTAGTGGTAGAGATGGTTGCCTTAGTCTAAATTCTTGCTAAAGTGTTCAGTATTCTCCACTGCTCTTTGTCTTTGCTATTAACTTTTGCTATTTGCAATGAAATAGAAAAGTCAAATAGTATAAAGAATCATAAGACTGGAATGAACATCAGAGAACATCTAATCTACATGTAAACTGAAATTATTCTTATTAGAACTCCTGAAAGTAGTCATTCAAGACTTTTTGGGAAGAACTTCAAGGATAGGAAGCTTACTACATCCTAAAGCAGGCCATTCCATTTTTTAATAACTCCAAAATCTCTCTCTTTAAAACTTTTGCCCATAGTTAATAGCTCTTTCATCTTAATAAACAAGTCTAATCCTTCTTCTGCTTATCAGAAAACAAGGTGGAGATCCCTCCACTTCCCTTTCCACATTGTCTTTTCTCCATCTAAATTTCTGCCCATTCCTTGGTTAAAATCTGTTGTCCTCATCTTCCTCTAAATGCACTCTAGTCCTTCCTATAATTTAATGCTCAGAACTGAATATAATGACTAGGGAGGAGGGGAAAGGGATCATCATCTCCTTGGTCCTTGACATCAAGTCCTTCTTCTCTCAGTCTAAGATTCTATTAGCTTTTTTGGCTGCCTTGTCATAGTGTTGACTAATGCTGGTCTTGTGATTCACTAAAATCTCCAAAGTGGTCTATCTCTAATTTGCAACACTTATGTAGTTCATTTTAAAAAGCCAATACAGCTGAATTAAACATTTATCAAGTACTTACTTTGTGCAGTATATTGTACTTGGCACCAGGGATACAAAGACAAAAAAGGAAATAGTTGTCCTCAAAAAACTTACATTCTACTGGGGAAACACTTGTACCATAAATGAGTATAGTACATGGAAAGTAGAGAGTTGGAGGTAAGGCTATGTATGTATGGAGGAGAACTTGTGTGAATGTATGGGGATGGCAATGGAGTATGAGACAGAATAACTGGTAGTTTGGCTGGAATATAGAGTAAGTGAAGAAAAGTGTGATGTAAGGCTAAAAAGGTGAGTAAGAGCCAGTTTGGACAAGGTCTGGAATCCCTACTTATAAGTAATGAGAAAGCATAATGTAAAGTCCTAAGTGGGAGATCCCACATTTATCTTAAACTTGTATTCCTTAAAGTATTCATTGAAAAAGAGGTAATGGATGTTCTCCCAAATATTTAGAATAAAATAAGTTAAAACAACAATCACAACATGAACTCATTAGCTTTTCCACAAGTAGTCTTGAATTTGGCACATATTGTTCTGGCTGATGTTTTGGTTTGTGTGATGGTGCTAGCGAAATGAAAAAACTGACACAAGTTAAAAATAAGTTAGAAGTACCTGTAAGTACAACTTTGGAGAAACAATACAATCTGGCAACCAACTTCAGATTAAATTAAGAGCTTGGAGTTTTCTATCAATTTATATAATATGGCTATTGAAAAATCAATGTTGCAGACCAATTTAAGTTAATGTATATGGGAGGAAGAGTATGTCAAGCCTCCTGTAAGTAGTTTTGAAAAAATAAATATCCTTTTTTGATAAAAATCACAATGTGAAATGAATTCTATTTTGATTATTATTGATACTCAAATCACATCCATTTGGATATTCCCTCCAATTATACAAATCTAAATCTATCTCACCATGTTTGCAATGGGCGGTCTATCTACTGCTACCAACTAGTGCTAGTGAAATAAGAAAAGTGAAACAACCTATAATAGCAACTGTGTTGCTTGCTTTTTAAATTAAGAGGATATCAGTGGAGGACTTAAGATATACCCCTGATAAAAGAAGTTTTGCCTAGAGTAACTTACAAAGAACTCAAAAGCCATAAACATTTTAAAATTTGTATCACTACCAAATGTATTCATGGATCTCTGAAGTACTGAGGACACGGTCCTAGAAAGGCAAAAAGGACAATATTGAAGAGCCATTCAAAGAACTACATAACTAACTCCCACTTTATTGGTCTGATCTGCTTCACAATTCATATTCTCTCTCCACAGACTCAATCACTATGTACTTTAATCAAAGTAGAGTATTCACTCTTCAATGTATGTACCTGCTCCCTAATCCCTTAATGTTTTTTCTATCATATTCTTATGTTTTTACTTTTCTTTGCATCATCATTGCTTGGCATTGTGCCTGGCACACAGCTGGAGTTTACTAAATGCTTGTTGATTGACTTTAACAGTATTATTTTTTTTCATTCAAGTGATTTGTTTATGAGAAGATAGAGACTGGGTCTTATATAATTTTTTTATTCCTTGTAGAACTTCTTTCATTTGTGATTAACAAATGCCTGCTGAATTTGATGGACACCATATTTGGAGCCCAATGTTTTCTTGCCATATAATGTTAGGCAAGTCCCCATCTTTTGATCCTCCTTGGTAAAATGATGAATACAATATGTGCCCTCCCTTCTTCGTAGTAGTATTATAAGGATAATGTGATAATAAGTCTTAGCTACTCTGATCAATATAATGATTCATAACAATTTCAAAGGATTCAAGATAAAAATTCTATATACATCTCCAGAGAAAGAACTGGTAGGCTCTAAGTGCATATTGAAGCATATAATTCTATTTTGATTATTATTGATACTCAAATCACATCCATTTGGATATTCCCTCCAATTATACAAATCTAAATCTATCTCACCATATAATTACAAATCGTCAAGGTTTAGAAGTGCAGTGTAATCAAGTCAAGTCAACATGCATTTATTAAATGACTACTAGATACTAAACTTTGAGTCAAGTTCTAGGGAATATAAGGAAAGGCCAAATAAAATCCAACCAAACAAATCTCCAAGTCTAGTACTTGCTTTTAAGGATCGCACAGTCTACTAGGAAAACCAATATATAAATAACTATTTACAAACAACATATAGGCAGGATAAATTAGAGATAATAAACAGAAGGAAAGGATGGACATTAATGTAGATTTCGGAAAAACTTCTTGTTGTGCCACAGTTCTCTTTAACTGTCCTGACTCAGTTACCCTGCACTAGTCCTAACTGAGTTTCCCTGAATTGTTCTATCTCAGTCCTGCCTCATCCCCTTAGTTGTAAAACCCCACTCTGGTCCATTAAGACTGAGGACCATTTGCTCTAAGGTTGTAAATTGTTAATGTGGGACTCAAGGGGGAGTTCAAACTTCCTGATTCTTTCTGTCCTCAAGAATTTACACTATCCCTCTAAAATATTCCAAAAGATAAGACTATCCCAGATGCCTCATTGACATCTTTACTTCTGTTTATTCAGACATCCTGACTCTGGCTTTTAGTAACAATTTATGACCTCCCCACATCCTGACAGAGCCAGATGGGTCTGTGAAGAAGTTTCCCCCTTCTATCCCCTTCTTTGTCTGTCACTTCCCACTCTCAGTGTTCTGACTCCACCCCTGCCTTGGTCTACCCCTGTAGGTGAGCCATGTGACTATATATGTCATTAAGAACTCACATTCATCACTGGATACTTTGAGACGAGAGTCCTGTCCAGTCAATTATGCTCTCCAATTAATAAAATATTAAAAAACTCTCTAATCTCTCTCCTGCCTCAGTTTCTCCAGCATTACAGAATTTTAGCTGAGATTTAAAGGAAGCTGGGGAAAGCCAAGAAATAGAAATGAGTCAGGCACTGGGGGATTGTTATGAAAAACTGCAGAATTGGGAGATAGGGTGTTTTATGAAAAAAAGAGTCAAAAGCAAGTGTCATCTAAGGAAAGAAGGTGGAAGAAGACCAGAAAGTAGGAAGTAATCAGGTTATGAGGAGCTTTAACAGTTAAATAGAGACTTTTCTAGTTGATCTTGAAAGCAAGTGGGAATTATTAGAGTTTATGAATAGAAAAGTAACATGATTAGCTCTATTAATTTAACATTTGACAGAAGGATGGCTCAGTGCAGGGAATAGACAAGGCAATGAGACCAACTAACAAGCTATTGTGAAGATTCAGCTTGAGGTGATGAATTCAGCTAGAGTAATGGCAGTATCAGAAAAGGTAAAATTTATAATTCTTGGCAGCAGATTTGATTGTGTGTAGTGACATGCAACAGTGGTTCTCTCAAGTATTAGGCTTGAATGATGCCTAAAACTTCTTAGTAACATATCTCTGGAAATACCTGAATAATCCTGAATGCTGGATTTGAAGTTATTAGAATGGAAGGTAAGGACTACAATCAGTTAAAATGCTAGAGTCTTTTTCTTTAGGATGTGTGCATTTTAACTCATTAAAAGAACCTTGAAGAATACTGCACAAGTAACAGGAAGATTAGCAAGTAACAGTAACAATGATGAATTGTGAAAGTCTTAATTACTCTGATCAATATAATGATCCATAACAACTTCAAAGGACTCAAGATGAAAATTTTATACACATCTCCAGAGAGAGAACTGGTAGACTCTAAGTGCATATTGAAACATTTATTTTTTCTCATTTTTTCTTGCTTATTATTATTATCCTCATCATTATTTACTGCATAGGTAATGTAGAAATTTTTTATATGGATAATGGGTATTGTATTTCTTGCCTTCTCAATGGGTGGAAGAGGGGAGCGATGGAAGGAGAGATTTTGGAATGGAAAATTTTAAAAAAGAATGTATAAATTTGTTGCATCAACCAACTGGGAAATAACTCATGGCTCAGGAATGTAGATACCCAGCAAAAAGTTAATATCTGCAGATTTACTGATAGATCATGAAGGGTTTCTAACGCTCACTCTTTGACTAAATGATTGTATTACAGAAATTTCTTTGATGATATCATTTATATGATTTCTCCTCTTAATTAAAATTTACTGATTGATTTTTTAATTGCCCATTGATGACCTGCAACTTTAATTCTTTGATGTAAAGCCAAATAGTAACTCCAGAAGAATATTATTAAATAGTATTAAAGAAGTAGGCCTTTGTTTTAGGGAGAAGCTTAGAGTCATGAAAACACTATAATTTTCTAAATATTGTCCAATCCTATTGTTCCTTTTATATATTATGAATACTTCCTTTAAGAAGGGAGTTGGGACATATTGGACATAAAGATTATTGAATAAACAATACACACATAAATAAAATTATTACATCTTTATGGAATGCACAATCCACAGAAATGCCAAAAATCAGACCAGCTGCTCTGGCTCTCACAGAGATCATGAAAAAAGCTCGAAAGACAAATAGATAATGGTGATTTCCAAGTGAAGAATAGTGAAGATCTTTATTATTATTGACTCTGCCCTTAAATGCTTTCTACCTACAATGTTCCTAAGGAAACACAAATGAAAACAAAAAATAAACAAATCAGTCAGTATATGTAGGGATTATATGAAAGTTGGGTTCAAGGAGAAATTTTAACATTCTCAGACAAACTGTCTCTCCTCCTATTCAGGCAAGTGTTTCTAACACTCTTGCAGATCCATTTCTATCTGCTTCAAGCATATCTACTCCCAAAGCTCCCAAAGCCAACGAGCAAACTGAAGTGGATGTTTAATGCCAGGTCAGAATGACATGAATTACTGAAAACTGAGTGCAAATTAAGTAGGTAAGAATGCCTGGGAAAGTACAGCTTGGAATATAGCAAGCTATACACAGGCTAAGCAGGTGTGATTACCTGGGAGGCCATAATTTTAATAGAAGGGAAATGACCAATTACCTTTGAGGGCATTATTTCTAAATCACCTGTGACTAGTCTGATTATCAACTTATTAGAAAAAAAGATAAAAATCAATATTATAATTAGAAAAAAGGATAGCATGAAAGGAAAGTATGGTGTATAATTGAAGCAATTTTCAGTCTGATATAGTTAAAATATTGATGCGGGGCTGGGGGAGGAGGGAAGATGAAATGGATAACAGAATGGATATCAAAACAGATCATCAGGGAAGTTAGTAAACAACTAGAATTAGTAGGGTCAGCTATAACCATGGAAAGACTGGAAGGGACAGGCATATGTTGAAGGGAAGAAGTTTCACTGCAATAAAACTAGAACTTTATACTTATTAGTTGTCACTTTTATTGGAAATAGTTGTTCTGACTCTATATGTACCAAGTAAGGGGCTCAGTCTATGATGTAGATGATCCAGTTAAATTTTTTCTTCCACTGATGAGAAAGTTAATTATGGAATGCAAGTCTAAGTCTAGAGCACTTTGATTTACATTTGTCTTATATTATTTTGTAGTTATCTCCCATAGGTCCCTACTGAATTGTAACTTCTGAGGACCTGAGGCTCTTTCTTACCAAAATTTGAATTAAAAAGTTAAATTTGGAATTAAACATACTGCTCTGCATGAAAATGAATTGATGCTTTCCCATCTCAATTCTCAAGGAAGAGCATCTTTTAAAAATAATAATAACTCTTATTTTTCAAAATACATGCAAAAATAGTTTTCAACATTCACCGTTGCAAAACCTTTATGTTTAAAATTTTTCTCCCTCCCTGTCCATTTCCCCCTCTTCTAGACAGCAGGGGAGAGCACCTTAAAAAAAAAAAAAGAAAAGAAAAAGAATTCTCTCTCACTGAGTTTTTTTCTTTTAAATTTTGAGAAAGATATTGATTATAAAGCAAAGTCATGCATAATATTGACCATTTTTTCTTACTTATAAAGATGAAAAATACAGAATAGGTCAAATTTTACTAATTTCCAGATGAACAAATGCCTTCCAGAAGCAGTTTAGTATAACAGAAAGAACTTTCATTCTAATCTTAATTCTGCCTCTAATTAGTTGTAAGACTTTAGTCATGACATATAATCTCATTGGGGTTCATTTTCCTAATCTGTAAAATAAGGGGTTTGAATGGATGATCTTTAGGGTTTCTTCTAGCCCAAACTCCAAATTCCATGATTTTCAAAAGACTGTAAGCTGCCCAAGAGTAACTAATTTGTTTGGGTAGAAAGAATTTGTATACCAGGTGTTCTCTAGATTGATGAAATTAAAGATTCAAACAAGAGACCTTTAATTTACTGGCTTAGAAGAACAGATCAACTCAAAAACAAAATATTTAAATTAAATTCTTTAGATTTTTTTTTGGTTAGACATTAAAACAAACATCTCCTGCCAGTAAAGTTCCATACAAAGAGCAGGTCATGAGCTCTATCTATAAAGCATCATAATAAGAAGTATAAAAGAGGGCAAACATGAATAAAATTTGAATGTATTTTTTGTTATAAGCTTATTTTTGTTAGGTTAGAGAAATAGCAGATTCTTGTATGCTGGTGTACAAAAGCTATATGAATAAAACATGGCTGTGCAAATGAACTCACAATCTTACCCCAAAGTGCCATTAGGGAATAAAATGTTTAATGTCTCATCCACTTCCCTAGGAAAGTGAGAGTAAACCTGTGCACACAGACAAAACAACAACCCCCTCCCCCATCACCCTAGAAATAAATCTGCTATGGGGAAATGATTTGATAGACCTTTGAAGGACTTCAAAACTCTCAGTAATATGTTATTCACTTAAAAATATTCCCATAATTCTGCTGTCTCCCATCATTCGGTGCCTCAAGATTCATCTGTCAACTTTGATGCATCTTTTTAAGTACCCCTCCAAGTCTAAAAATCCATGCCTAGAGACCACAGATGAGCATTCCTTGCTTTGAAACTATCTGATCAATCAGAAGATCATTTACCTGCAAGGATTATTTGGTGAAGCTAAAGCGGCACATCAACCCAAGCATCTGAAGGCTGAGGCAGCAAAACGTCAACAACAAATTGTCATTGGCATTCCATTTATGAACCTTCAAACGGCATCAGATCTTTTCCATGGGAAACCAGATCAGGTCAGACTAGAGCTGAATATTTCTTAACAAGCTAACCATCAAAAGAACTTACGTTTTGAATAAAAAGGCTATCATTTGTTGATTTGAATATCAAAGGGATCCACTGCAAACTCCCAGTCTAGAAAAACCTCCCTAAGCTACACCAGACAGGTGTTTAATAATCTATTATTAAGGCACTATTTTAGGTTACTCAGAATTATAAAAAATAGCTGTAGCTGTGAAGCTGCAAATGGGACTGCACAAAGAAATGAATGCTATTAACATACTATTAACAATTCAAAAGAATGAGTTGACATACCAATCAAACTTGTTAATTGACTGTCAATGGCCTGTCCCTGAATATACAACATGACTGCATTATAGATTTCAAATGCTGACAGGAAGACAGTTCCATTTGCATTAACTTCATAAACTGATCAACAACCAAACTGCCACATACATTTATAATGGGGAGTCGAAGCATTTCAATATTCATGGAGCTCTGTAATTGTAAATTAGGTCCTGGCAAACAATACAATACTGTACATATTCTAAAATATCCTAAATTTCCTTGACCTACTTTCCTTTTGATTGTACAAGAAATGAAGGGGAAAAAAGTTAACATCTCAGAGATGATTTGTGCTTTTATTTATGGTTTCTGCCCTTAGCAAAATTTGTTTGTAAGCCAATTTGCAACTCTAGTTTATAACAGTTCTCTAGATGCATCTTGGGTCTACAATATATGAGGTATACAAAGGGATATAAAAATGTTTTTAGTTCTGTGTTGGAAAACAAGAAAGTCAGACACAGGGTGGTATCATATTTTGCTTATGTATGTCAGAGAAATGAACTATGGTTTGTAAATAAATATTAACATAAAAGATTATCCATTAATTCTGCAAAAGAACTTTTTTCCCATCTCCCCAACTGACCTGCTATTTTGAATCATAGTTCTGTGTCCTCCTATCTATTTGAGGATCAATACAGTTAAGGTGACTAAAGATAAATTAGTTAAAGAATATGTTTACCTAAAGATTTCTTGATAAATGACTTAGAATCCAATAGTTATCAGCACAGTAATGTTCCTTTTAAATGTTTCTTAAACACTATTAAAATAGTTAGCACTATTAAAAAATTGTTACCAAGTTTTAATTATTTCTATTTTAAGTGCCTAATACTACTTCTCAATGTAATAGGTGTTACTCAAGCTTTCTTCAAAAAGTTTTTCCTGTTATCTTGACAATTCAAATTTGTGGCCTGGATCAATTTTCCTTTCATTGCACATGTCAATTTACTATGCTACTACAGAACACAAAACTTTGCAATGTAAAGATTAGAGAATAATCTTTTTTTTGTTAATCTTACAATTAAAAGACTAATTGAATAATTAACCAGATGAGCCCTCAGTTTTATCTATTACTTGGGTAGTGGTAGTCTTAACATAATTTCAATATGTCTATGCCACCAATTAGATAATCGATTTAAAAAAATCTCAAAAATATCATCATACTAAATGGCAGCACATTATAGCTACTGTTAAGTGATAGCTTGACAAATATATGTTTTAAGTTAACATAAAATCTCTGTTACTAGCTATATGACCCTGGACAAACCTCAAAGCTCTTTATACCTAGAATTATTCATCAGTAGAAAGGAGACAGTGATATTTGTGCTGTCTATTTCTCAAAGCTGTTATGAAGAGAAAATGAAATAGACTGCTAGAAGTACTTTGAAAACAGTAAACTGCTAACGAAATGCAGGCTATTATAAGAAACACAAAGTAAGAGCTAAGTTGCTTACAAAGGAGCAGAATAGATTGGATAGCAGGAGATGCTTACGTAAGAAACATAACTAGAGGAAGGTTACAGAATAGATTCTGGGTTCATTTTCATTTTGTAGTTTAAAGCAATTCACCGTTTAATAGCTTATTCCTTTTTCAGGCATTATTGCTTTGAATTGATTTATATATTCATATACAAACACACATAACTATTTGATTTTGTGCTATTTGACTTCAGAAACTGATATCTCATTGAATCTATAGTTTTTAATTATATAGCCATGGAATTTTCGAGCTTGGAAGATCTTAGAATTCAAGAGAGACTAGAGATTAGAGCTCAATGCTGTTACTTTAAAAATGGGGAAGTTTAGGCAGAGAGATTTTAAAAGGTTGCTAATAATGGCCATGATGCTATTTAGTAGCAGAATTAGGGTTCAAACTTGGGCTAGTACTCTTTTATAATATCACACTGTATTAAAAGGCTTCAGGATGTGCTACTACAATAACTGACAACTTCACACAGCATTTTAATGTTTGCAAAACTTTGGAATTTTTCTTATTTCTGTCTTCTAACAAGACTTTAATTTAGGCACTATTCTCGTTTTACAGATGAGAAAACAGGTTGAGAGAGTTTAAATGAATTGTTCAGTCACACAGTTATTAGTGTCTGAAATGGAATTCAAACTGAGATCTTCCTCATTCTCGGTCTACCATTCCAGCACTTAGTTGCCAACAAAGAATAAAAACATACCAAGAAAGGAGAAACCACTATTTTCAAAATATTTGTACAAAATTTTGTACAAACACTTCAGGATTAATCTTGTACTAGTCTTTTCATGATTTCATAAGGATTCCTCAAATTCTTTTCAATTAAGTTCAATTTTTATTGAATTTTAGGATACATATGCCCTGATTCAACTACCTAATATCTATGATACTTCTAGTTTGTATAACTCTTACATTCTTCCATATGTATTCATGAACCATGCTACTCTTTATTTTCCCTTTGTAAGCTTCTCTCTACATTGATCTTACATTCCTTATATATAGTTGGTGCTCACAGCAATTTTTTTCAAATCCTTTACCAATATCAAGGTTGTTCTCTTGATTTCTATTAAATTTATTATATGGAATTCATTCTAACATTTGTTATTTCTCTACAAAGAAAACTGTAGCCAAAATTGTTCATCATCATTTCAATCTAGACTTCAGAGGTTCAACTACTTATCAATATATGAATTTATTAAGTATATACTATTACAAAACAGGCAAAAGACAGTTGTGATCATCAAGGAGCTCACAGTCTAATGGAGGAAATAATAAAGAATCAAATATGCATAAACAAACTATACACAGGATAAATAAGATATAACTAACAAAAGGAAAATACTGACATGAAGAAGGATTGGAAAAGGCATCCTGGAGAAGATGGGATTTTAGCTGGGATGTGAAGGAAGTCAGGGAAGGAGAACATAGAGATGAGGAGGGAGAGTATTTCAAGCATGGAACAGCAAGGAAAAATGTCAGAGTCAGGAGGCCAGTGTCAAAGGAGGCCAGATCAAAGATACATAAAGGGGAATAGAGTGTAAGATGATCAGAAAAGTGTTTATGTATGGGTAGGTTATGAAGAATTTTAAATGTTAAATATAGTACTTTGTATTTGATCTGGGAGGTGATAGGGAGTCAACTGTTTATCCTTATTCAAAATAGATTCCCCTCTTCCCTCACTCCTAGGACTTGACTACTCATGTACATTTTTTTAATTATGAGAACTAAAAACAGGCTTTGGATTTGTAAATTAGGAAATAGTGAGCTTTGGAAGAATAGAAGTCAATTTTCAAGGACTTGAGGAGAAGATAGGTATTTATGAAGTGAAGTAATAGGGTAGAAATTATTTTGTTAAATTGCAGTGAAGCAGTGAAAGGTAGAAGACACTTGGATTTGTTCATGGATGAGATGGGCAATTGATTCAGGGTCATTGACAAGTTATTAGCTTCAGTGAGGTATGGGAATAGTTCTTTATTTTTTAATAGAAAGAAAAAGAATCTATGATCATGAAAAAATGTTTTTAAAATGGAGAATATAAGAAGACCCATGTTGGTTGCTACAAGCTGACAGTTTAATTGAAAATTTGAGAAGAGAGGAAACACTTGGGGAGGAGGGGGATGAAATTAGCAAACAATAAAGATTAATGAGTAGTAAAAGTGCCCAGATAAAAGTTATACATCATAAATTTGGATTGGGTGAAATGATCTTTTCCTCTGCCATTCAGCAGTCATGTAATAGGAATGAAAACTAAGCTGATAGACGTTACCAATGGATGAAAACTGCTAAGTAATGAATGACAAATTGGTAGATAGTCAAAAGATTCTAATTTGGTGACTAGAAGTAGAGGAATTAAAATATCCAACCACATGACAAAGTCTGGGTAAAATGAAAAAATATACTAGGAGAAGACGGAATAACCAAAATTCAATTTAATACAGAGTTTGAGGTAGAATTTGGGTTTTTGGTATCATGGAATATACCTAGATGGTTTCCTAGACTAAAGCTTCTGGCTTTAGTTAATATTTGGAAAGGGAGATGTGGCCAGATTGAAACTTTAATAAAATTTCAGATCATATTATTGGTTCAAATTTGTAAAAAACCAAGATATCCCAAATTAAATATCTTTTGTGAGCTCAGAAAGCTTTTATAAAAGATTTTTACTTTCCATTACACATTATGCCTGAGTGTTGTCCATAATAATACTATTCTTTTTTGCTATCACACTAAATAGAAAAAATTAAGCTAATTTGATATCTACTATTATTTGGATGTTTCTTTTGGCTTCAAGGATTATGAAATCTTCCCTTCTTTTGAAGATATATTGTGTTCTGTCTGTTAGTCCAAGATGACTTTTTTTCTCCTCTGGAAACTAGTTTGTATTACACCATGTAGACTACTTTTTTTTTTTTAAGTGCTATTGTAAAAATCCTTAATACCTTTGAAACACTTAAAAATCATCATTAATAAAACATTATAGTTGAATATACTCAAAGTCCATTCACTTCTAACAAATAATTGGATATATTATCTTCATTATTATCCAGTTCATTACCTTAACGCCTAAGTCAAGAAAGATTTGAAATAAACCAATTCAAAGTAATGTTAAAAACTATGCAATAGAAAGTTTGGTGCAATCTTGACTTCTCATAAGATGAGTCATGCAGACTTAGAATGGCATAAAAAAGTCAACATTCTCAGCCTTTAGGAGAAAGATACTATGACGTACTGGGTAGTGTATTAGTCTCAGCATCAGGTATATCTGGGTTCAAGTCTTGATACTTCTCTTTATTGACCATATGACATTAGGTTAAGTCATTTCACTTCTCAGCACTTCAAGAAATTCTTTGAGATTCTAAGTTGTAAAGTCGTCTCAGATCTACATTAGTAGAAGGAGTTCTCTAATCAGGAATTTGTTTTTCATTGAAATCACAGGTCTGGTCCAAACAAATGATTAAAATAACAAAAAAAAAAAAAATTTCAAGGAAAAGAAATGGCTATATACATGGATTAAAATAGTTTTGATTTAAAGAACATGGGCCTAAAAGAAATGAGTACAATATATATTTACAAGGAGGTGGAATCAAAAAAGGAGCTCAGTGATAAATACAGATTAATACATGTCCTGATTAATTCTGTTCAAATCAGCTACACAATTAATCAAAAGGACTTTACTGTCCAGACTTATGAGCTACTTATTTTGGTCCTTATTTTTTTCAGTTTCCCAACAATGATCTTTATCATCTTGTACCTCTTTTGAACTCCTTAATCGTGTAATCACACTGTAGACTTGGGAACTGCTCTGTCTCCAAGAACTAAGGCTCTGACTTTTTGTCTTTGATCATAACCATCTGCTAATCCATCTCTCTTGCCTTTCAGTTCATAACTAACTAGCCTCAATCACCTCACCATGTATCACATGCTTTACATTTATTCCTTTCATCAATATGCTTCCTATAATTCCTCACCTTCTTTATCTACTGTTTCTTGCTTTGCCAATTCTGAGCAAACTCCAGTGTTCATTTCAATGGTCATTATACAGTGAGGAACCACTGCTACAAAGTCACCAAATCAATTCATCTTATTGAACCTCAGCTAGGCTTTCATTGGAGATGGGGATGGGACTTGTGATTTCATTGCTATCAGGAATTCTCAGGCAAGAGAACTCTTCTGCTTTTTCTATCATTTATAGTTTTTTCCACTTTAGTATACTTTTTTCATTGCTTTTCTTTGTATCTACAAAGCCCAGTATAATGACTGCATATAGTAAATGATTAATAATGATGAAATTGAATTAGATCGTGTCCAAAGTCAAGGGACCTCATGTTGCCATTCAACTGAATAGGATAATTTTCTGTCCACTGAACACTTTGATCTTTCATAATTTCACATGCTTTCTGTTCTCTTAGGATTTCTACTCCATCTTTCAATATCCTGTCTTTATGGACAACTTCAAATTCATCTGTGTATTTAACGGACAAGTTTATAATAAGCACCTAGTGTGTTGTAAGCACTGTGTTGGGAGCACAGAAACAAAAATTGAGTAGTTTCTTTCATCAAAGAGCTTGTGTTTTAAAGAAAAGAGAGGGTGCAAATATAATATAAAATGCACACAAAGTAATTTTTCTGAGAGAGTGGAGAGAACACAAGTATTTGGGAGAAATCAGAAAAGACTTCTTGTAGTCGTTGGCGTTAAACAGAGCTGTGAATGAAGCTAGCATTAGATGGAAATGAGAAAGAAATGCCTTCTAGAAATGGAGGCAATATGTACCAAGACACTGAGAAAGAAGAGGGAATATGGTATAAATAGATCATTTTGGTTATGACAGTGTGGGAAGGAGAATATGATAAAAACCTGGAAAGGTAGCACTGAGCCAGATTGTGAAGAGCTTTAAATGTTAAACAGAAATTCATATTTGATCCTAAAAGGTACATAGCTACTGGAGCCCCTGTTTCTCCTCCTTTTAAAATATGTTTTTGTTTCATTAAATATTTCCTAAATATATGCAAAACAAAATTTTAACATTCATTTAAAAACTTTTAAGTTCCAAATTTCTGCCCCTTCCCTAACCTTTGAGAAGGCAAAAAACATATCAATTATACATGTGAAGTCATAGAAAATATATTTCCACATTAGTCATGTTGCAAAACAAAACAAAACAAAACAAAAAAAAACCAAGAAAGATAAGATAAAAACAAGTATGCTTCCATAGGTACTAAAAGTTCATCAGTTCTTTCTCTGGAGGTGGATAACATTTTTTGTGACAGGTCTTTAGGTCTTTAGGAATTGTCTTAGATCATTGTCTTAGTCAGAGTTATATTTGATCATTGTTACAATATAACTGTTACTATCTACAGTGTTCTTCTGGTTCTGCTTACCTCACTTTACATGAGTTAATATCAGGTTTTTCTGAAATCATTCTGCTTGTCATTTCTTCTAGCACAGTAGTATTCTCCCACGATCATATACCATAACTTATTCAGCCACTCCCCAACTGATGGGCATCCCCTTGATTTCTAAAGAGCTGCTAGAAATACTTTTATATAAATAATTATTTCCCCCTTTTCTTTGATCTCTTTGGGATATAGACCTAGTAGTGATATTGCTGGGTCAAAGGGTATGCACAGTTTGATTGCTTTTTAAGCTTAATTCCAAATCATTCTCCACTATAGGAACTTCTTCAGCAGGGGAATTGAGCAGCATATTTTACTGTGATTCAGTAGAATCAATGAGAGTTATGTGAAAGATGATTTTTAAAAATTATTTTCTATATTCCCACACCCCAATTTTCAAATTAAATTATATGTGGTCTCTTTTCTTGTGAAGTGCAACAGCAGATTGTTTATATTTTCCTTACAAAAGATTTATCAAGGGGCAGCTAGGTGGTGCAGTGGCTAGACCACCAACCCTGAAGTCAGGAGGACCTGAGTTCAAATCTGATCTCAGACACTTAACATTTCCTAGCTGTGTGACCCTGGGCAAGTCACTTAACCCCAATTACCTCAGCAAAAACAAAACAAAACCCACAAAAAAACTTATCAAAGTCACTTTAAACTATAATTATTTGTGTAACTCTTTTATGTCTTTCTACTAAAATTGTAAGCATCCTGAAAACAGGATCTTATTTATTTTTGAATCTTTTATAATTCTTAGCATAGTGACTAAAAAGTAATCATTACGCATATACTTGAAGTCTAAAAATTTATATTTCAATATCTTCCCTACTTTTTAAAATTATGAATTAAAATTAGTTTGCTATATGGTAGTTTCTAGGAATCTTTACTATTTGATAATTCCTATTATATTTTCTATTTAACTTGTGATTCAGAATTCTAAGACTTTCCAAAAATAAGGTAATTGAATTCTTTAATAAATTCATTAATTAATTCCATTAGTGGTCTGAAATAGATTTAAACCACCCTTCCTAATTTGCACTGCATATGCTCACATTTTCCAAGTGATTTCTTACTGTTTCTTAATGAATAGCCATTTATGCAAAGTCTTTATTACTTCCTAATTGTGTAAACATCTTTTCTTTATTTTCGTGCCAAAATTTGGGGGGGGAGGGAAAAGACTTTTTACCAAATTGCCTCTTAGAAATTTGCTATCAGATTACTTCCATGCTTGCAGTGGATGAAATGGTTAGCTAAAATGTTCAGGGAAGAAGCACAATTTTGTGCTTGCAAATAACCAGAGGAGTAACATTTAATCTCAAATAAGCAAAGCCCTTTAAAATTTTTGATACCTACAGCACTTTAACTTGATGCAGATAATTAAGTGACAAAAGTGAAGTCATCCATTTGACATTTTGAGAATAAAATATATGAAGATTTTCTAATAAAAAATGGGCCTCTCAATGGATTTGAACTCATTACCTTTGATATCTAAGGAATACTAGACCATTTCACCAACTAATAATAATATTCTACTTATATATCACATTTCCTCCAGAGGTCTCGGAGCACTTTAAAATACATCATCTCATTAATCTTTACAAAACCCCGTGAGATTATGAAACATGGGAATTTACAGGTGCTAAATTAGGTCAGGAAAAAACCTTCCATATTGTCCCTGAATTCATAAGAAAACACTATATGGAAAAATATTTTAAATTGAAAATAGGAGAGATGGGGTTAAAATTTTTAAAAAGCCCTTGCCTTAGTCTATGACACAATATTCATACAGGAAATAGATTCGTGTCAATCAAGTCTTATTAATGTTTTCCCATTTTTCAAGAAGGAAAAAAAAGACACAAGAAGTATTAGTACCAGTATTGTTTTAAATTTTGGCTATGGGTTTCTCCTTAATGGCAGGAATTTTCTCTAATGAAATGAATGTTATCTTTCTCTACCAATTTATATAGTGTTCTAACATGATTAAAATCTTTTATAAAGACACAGACTAATATTTCTTAAGTAGCTAATACTATCAGATTATATGTAAGAGAAACAATTTTAAATACTAAACACTTAGATTTATTTTACAATTTGATATCATAGATCCTTTCTATAAAAGTCCATTTTCCTTTGTTTATCACGACTTCTGTTTTTCATTTAACAGATTAAAATCATTCCTGAAATAATAAATGACACATATAATGCTTTAAAGTTTACAAAGTACTTCATATACATTATTTCACTTTGATAAGTAAATATTTATTAAACACCTACTATGTGCCAGGCAATATGCATTTGAGCTTTGCAACTTTGTCATGAAATAGTACAATTTTTAATGTATTCTTGTTTTACAGATGAGGAAATTGAGACTTCGAGATGTTGTTACTGGTCCGTGATTATAAAGTGCCAAGGGAGGGAATCAAACCCAAATCTTCCTGAACTCAAATTTAATACCTTTTCCATGATGCAATGGTGCTGCTTCCCTGTGTTCTCATGAGTCAGGGATGCCTTGGCTGGAAGTTCTGGACTTCTCTTTGAGGAATACTACTATATATTTCTTATTCAGAAATCAAGTTTTTATTTTATTTTAATTTAATTAAAGTTTTTAGTACATATGTAGTTGGTACAAAAATCTCTGGAATAATCCCATGAAATTGTCTGTCCTGTCTCTGATGGGAAGTTTAAGATGTTTACCACAAAGTTTAAGATGTAAGAACAAAAAAGCAGTTATGAAGAATGACTGCTAAGTGGAACACAACACTTTGAGGCATGTAGTCTTTATTACACTTCTACCATGGGTCAGGGCAATGATGCCAAGCAGCAGGAGTGTAGCTCACGGGGAAATAACATGCAAACAAGGCTGTACAAACAAGATTTATATAAATAGTATTATCAAATAAGTGGTGCCTCAACCTTGACTGTCAATACTGCAAAGCTTATAAGAAAATTGCTTCTTTTGTAAGATTTTGAGTTCCAAATTTTTCTCCCTCCCTTAATTTTCTCCTCCCTCCATTAGACAGCAAGCAATCTGATAAAAACAATCATGTTAGCCATATTTCCACATTAGTCATGTTGTGGAAAAAAATCAGAAAAAGAGGAAAGATCAAAGAAAGAAAAAATAAAACAAAGTAAAAATAGTACACTTCAATGCAGTTCTTTCTCTGAAAGTGATCAGCATTTTCCATAATGAGTCCCTCAGAATTATCTTGGATCATAATATTGCTGAGAATACTTCTAAGCCTATTATAGCTGATTATCACACAGATCATCACACATAGAAGCCCCCAATTGATAGGCTTCTTCTCAAGGTCCAATTCTTTGCTACCACAAAAAGAGCTGCTATAAAGACTTTTGTACATGTGGGTCCTTTTCCATTTCCATTCTCTTTTAAGATTAAATTTGGGACTTGTATTACTGTGAGAATAAAATAAGATAATGGATGTAAAAGTGTTGTGAAGAATCTAAAGCTGTATACAAAAATAAAGCACTAGTATTTTATTATGAATAGAGTCCCAAGCCCCATCATAGCCAAAATGTGACTGCCTTTTGAAAATCTGAAAATATATTATTCTGAATTTGTCTATTTTCATGTGAAGGCACCCAGTCTTGCATGTGATATATTGAATGTAGTCAGATTTAATGACATTCAAAGTACTTCTTCAAAGATAGAATAAGATTTGGCAGATTCTTTAGCATAGTGGGAGAAGAAGAGAAGGGCTAGTGTGAATGTTTAGCATTACTATCTCCACTTGGAGAATGTTTCTTCTTTGAAGCATGATAACAATAAGAAGCTGAAGCTTGTCAGGTTATGGCGGGTGTTAGTACCCAAAAAAACATAGATTTTTTTTTTTTAAAGAACATCATACGATTCTTCCTCCTAGACTGAGATCAATCTAGCATCTCCAAACACATGCTTGTTCCTATAACATATATCAGAGTTCATTTAGCAAGGCCAAAATTTACTACTTAATGAAAAGAATATGAAACTAATAGAAAAAATTTAAATTATCAAGAGAAAAAAAACTTACATGTTTTGAAAGTCTATTATATAACAGTTGTTGCAGTAATTATAAGTCACATTAGCAAGTGACCTCAATCCAGTTAAAAAAATCTAAACTACATTATTAATGGCAAATTATTTATACTTGTAGTAATTGACATTTGTTTTAAATTTTAGCTGAACTATTCTGAACACATAAATACCTAGCACAGATATAGCAACAACAAAGAGGAAAAAACATATAGTAAATTCTACTATAACATGACATATATACTCCTAAAAATCACCTTGCTATGCAAAACTACATAATTAAAAACCACAGAGCTTATGGGGAAAATTGGGTTGGGGTGCAACATTCAAAAATTTCATTAATGACATACAAAAAAGATAAGAGACTAACAAAATGCTAACACATTTTTATACACGTTAAATAGTTAAGAAATACATAAATACTAAATAAGTAAATAGTCATATCGTAGTGCCCATAGTCTTAGATTGCTGCTTAGCTTAGAACTTTGTCACAAAGGGCAAGGTCGGCAAAGTCTAGGGCTGTGCACAAGAGGGCCATGGTGGAAGGTAGGTGAAGAGGGAATAGCAGACTCCTCAGTCTTTTGCTATTACTACAATAGAAGAAATACAGTAAATGACACTTTACCTTGAAAAAGATCTGAAATGATAAAACACTATGACCAACTGGGATTTATACATTGAATGCAGGATTGATTCATTATTAGGAAAATTAACAGGATATCAATAATTGACCATATCAATAACCAAATTAACAGAAGTCATATGATTATCTCAAAAGATGCAGAAAAATCATTTGACAAAATACAATCACCATTCCTTATAAAAACACTAAAATTAGCATGGGAATAAATGGGGCTTTTCTTAAAATGATAAGCAGCATCTATTTAAAACCACCAGTAAGCATTAATAAGCAATAATGATAAGCTAGAAGCTTTCCCAATAAGATCAGGGGTGAAACAAGATTGCCCATTATCACCACTATTATTCAGTATTGTACCAGAAATTTAGCTTTGGCAATAAGAAGAAAAAGAAATCAAAGGAATCAGAGTAGGCAATTAGGAGACAAAACTACTACTTTTGCAGATGATATATTTAGAGATGGTATATTTTGTAATGGGCTGAGGCTCAAGTTGATGCACTGAGGTCCCAAGCACATGAGGCTAAATAGTAATTGGACCATACTCTATTAATATATAAGCTTAGAGAAAGAATGGCCCCCGCCCACTCTTTGTGCAAGTCTTGATGTGTTGTATAGGAAATGACGATTTTGGTGGATAGAGGCAGGGGAATGGAAAAGGAAGGGGAAGGAGAGACTGCTTGCATTGCCATTGCGACAGGCTTTTCAGCTCAGATCTCCCTCTGTTAGCTGACTTCCTGTCGCAGCTGCCCATATTGCTATCACAATCTTTCTTGCCCATATTGCTATCGCAATCCTTATTCACCTCTTCACTTAAATAAAGATTGAAGATTTTTCCCTTAACCTGAATTTCTGACTCTGGCTGATTTTAAATATGCGGTCATCACATTTGGCACCCAAGCGTGGGAACCAAGGACCCTACTTTCACTGAAGAAGTCTCCAGTGACCAGGAACTTAGGTGAGTATAAGACAAACAGGGAACTTATTTTCTTGAAGACTAAATTAGTAACCTTTTTTGGCTGAAATGGGACAGATGCTAGCTAAAGATTCTCCATCCCCCACCCCAAACCAGGAGTGGTGCTATAGAAAGCCTGCTTAAGCTCATAGAAGATCAAGGGCTACTTATAACTTCAGAACAGGCAGCTAGACTTCTGGGCACATTAAAATGCATCTCCTCTTGGTTCTTAGAGGAAGAGCAAATCTCTTTAGATAACTGGGCATTGATTGGTCAACAGCTCTCCGCATATTACAATGAAAACTCATTCAATTAAGATACCGTATAAGTTCTAGAAGAAAAGGAAAAAACTCTAGGAATAGCCAAATGGGGAAGCCTGAGATAAAGGAGGAAGACAAAGAACAGATTAATGACCTTATCCCCACAGGGCATGGAGACTTAAGTGAGGCTCAAGGGTGTGGTGAATCTGAGGCAGCTTCAGCCTCACCTAAGGAGCAGGTAATTGACTCTCCTCCATCAACTCCACCCTCCGGGATGGAAGGAGGAGAGGTAGTGGGGGGGAAGGGGGAGGGCAGTGACAGCACCAGCACCTCCCCCTCAGCATCCAGCACCTCCCCCCCTGCATCCAGCTGCTTCTTTGAGTAGATTGAGAAAGGGACTAATTAAGGCCAAAGAAGAAGGGAAAAATGTTTCAGAATTTCAATACCACATTTTTCCCGTTATTCAACAGTTTAATTCTTCAGGTCAAGAAAGTAGAAAATATGCTTCTTTTGATATAAAAATCCTCAAAGACCTGAAAAAAGCTTGCACTCTTTATGGGGCTACATCAGCTTATGTTAAGATGTTATTACAGAATTTGGCTTTTGAAATCTTGACCCCTAATGACTGGAAATCTATAGCAAGGATATGCCTAGAACCTGGACAAAACTACTTGTGGCTTTCTGAATATAATGAGCTCTGTAGGATACAAGCCCAACAAAATAGTCAAAGTGGAGTTCATGCTGTGACCTACTAACAGGTGTAGGTCCTTATGCAGATGGCGCAGTACAAATTAATTATTCTATAGCAGCATATGAGCAAATTTCTGCTAATGCTATCAAAGCGTAGGCTTCTCTCCACAATGAAGATGACAAGGGTGGGGCCTTCACAAAAATAACACAAGGGCCAAATGAACCCTTTGCTGACTTTGTGGGACGTTTGCAAACAGCTATCACAAGAACAAATGGAGAAAATGCAATATCAGACATTTTGATAAGGCAACTTGCTAAGGAAAATGCTAATGAGGTTTGCAGAAGAATTATACTAGGACTGCGCAAGGATGCTCCTTTAGAGGAGATCATAAGACGCTGTGCCACAGTGGGCACAGATGCCTTTTATAGCCAGACTATGATGCAGACTTCCCAAAATCCAAACATGGGAAGACAGAGTTCCTCCTGGCAAGGGACTTCCAGAGAGCCTCGTAGATGCTTTCAGTGTGGAAAAGTAGGGCATCTGAAAGCTCAATGTTGGTATAGAAATAGAATAGGAAAACAAGGTGGGAGAACAAGACCCAATACCCCATGTCCAAAATGCAACAGAGGCTTTCATTGGGCCTCAGAATGTAGACAGATTCAGGGAAATGGGATGAGGGGGCTCAGCCCCAGGGCCCAAGGCAAAAAACACTTGGGGCATGATGGCAGCCAATGGTGCACCCAGAGAGTGCTTAGAAGTCCAGTACCCAGACATGACCAATCAGCCAGAAAGCCATATGATGGGAGAAGGGGATTACACAGTCAACCAGCCAGGAAGCAACCTGATGGGAGAAAGGAATTACAATTGGGGAGAATAGAGCTGTATGCAGCTGGGACGACTGAGATACCCCCTGGAGAGATGAAATCTGTTCCTCTTCAGTCTATGGATCCCTTACCTCCAAGCACAGTAGGCTTGACCATTTCACCTCCTTTTTATACGTACAAAACAGTGTCCATCCACACACTGATGTGGAAAACTAGGGAATGTGTAGATAATATCCTAGTCACTAATACAGGTAGACAATGTATGACTTATCACCCAGGAGAAGTAGTAGCATCAGGTTTACTCATACAGAATCCTAATAAGCAACCTGGTGATAGTCACCCAGATTCTGACTCCAGACCACAAAATGCAGGAATATACTGGACAGCAGCTGTAACAGCTGACCAACCTATGCTCACGATCTATATAAATCGTCTACCATTGGAAGGATTGGTAGACACAGGTGCAGATCGTACAGTCATTAGAGGTGCCAAATGGCCCAGTCACTGGCCAAAGATTAAAGCAGACACCTACATGTCTGGCGTAGGAGGATCAATAGCAGCTGAAGTTAGTGCTGCCCCTATGAGATGGACTTTTGAAGGCAAAACAGGAGTTTTTACTCCTTTTATAGTTGAAAAAATTCCCATCAATGTGTGGGGAAGAGACATTTTACAACAATTAGGGTTAAAAATGAGTACTTCGGATTTTTAAGCAGGGCTGCTGCTGAAGGCCTGCCAACACTTTCACCTGTTCCTATCCAATGGAAAACTGATACACCAGTGTAGACAGAACAGTGGCCCTTAGGTAGCGATAAAATTCAGGCCTTATTAGGTATAGTACAGAAGCAGCTTGAACAAGGGCATTTACAACCTTCTCTAAGCCCTTGGAATTCCCCAGTGTTCGTTGTAAAAAAGAAATCTGGAAAATGGAGGATGCTCACTGATTTAAGAAAAGTGAACGAACAGATGGAAACTATGGGAACTCTTCAGCCTGGACTTCCATCTCCTACTCAATTGCCTAGAGAGTGGCCTCTTTGGGTCATCGATATTAAGGATTGTTTCTATTCTATCCCTCTGGATAAGGAGGATATGAAAAGATTTGTCTTTTCAGTGCCCAGAGTTAAGTTAGCTGAGCCTTATAAAAGATATGAATGGACAGTTTTGCCACAGGGAATGAAAAACAGCCCCACTATGTGTCAAATGTATGTTGCTGTTGCTCTTGCTCCAGTAAGAAAAGCATTTCCAAAAGTTATGCTATTACATTATATGGATGATATATTGGGATGTGCACCTGAGGAACAAATGGTAGAAGTATATCTATAAAAGACCATAGAAACACTAAGATACTACAAATTATACATAGCTGAAGAGAAAATTCAAAGACATGCTCCTTTTTAATATTTAGGATATGAAGTATACCCTAAGGTGCTTACAGTACAAAAACTGTCCTTAAGAACAGAGAAGCTAAACACCTTAAATGATTTTCAGAAATTGATAGGAGATATCCAATGGATGCAACCAGTGTTAGGCTTGACTATCTATCAATTACAACCATTATATGACATTTTAAGGGGAGACAGTGCTTTAAATTCACCACGCCAGCTTATAAAAGAAGCTCAAGAGGCTTTGAAAGAAGTTGAACTGACTTTATCCAAAGTGGTTGAAAGAGTCACTCAAAAACCCTTGGAAATATCAGTTTTTGCCACACAAGAGGCACCCACAGCAGTCCTTCATCAAGGAGACAGTGTGATAGAGTGGGTGAACCTCCTGGCACAACCAGAACAAAGCCTTACTCCTTACCCAGTGCTTGTGGCTAGAATTTTGTTAAAGGTCATTAAGCGAGCAGTACAATTATCTGGGGCAAGACCTGATAAGATATACACCTTTTACACCAAATTAATGTGTGCTGTGAGACCATCCCAGAGTGACAAATTTTATTAGCCATGGCTCCAAATTTTACACATGGGTCTCCATTAAAGATAACCAGACTTTTACATAATTGGAGATGGATTCTTGAAGAAAAAGTTTCTAAAGTTCCTCTTAAAGAATCAACTATCTTTACGGATGCATCCAAACACAATATTTGTGCTGTATACTCTCATGACTTAACTATAAAGAGAGTAGTCAGAACTCCTTTTCAGTCCACTCAGCAGAACGAATTATATGCGATCATGTTAGCTCTCACTTATTACCCAGGAGACATAAATATAATATCTGATTCAGCCTATTCAGTAGGTGTGGTACAAAGAATTGCCACAGCCCAAATAAAATTTGCAGCTTCTAATATATATCAGCTCTTTAAGGAACTTCAGGAGCAAGTGAGAAAACATCCAGGTAAGATTTATATCTTGCATGTCCACTCACATAGTAGACTTCCAGGTCCTATTTTTGATGGGAATTCAAAGGCAGCTAGCCTTTTAACTATGTTAGCCAGTACGCCTTTATTTCAGGAGGCCCAGGAATCCCATTCTAAATATCATCAGGCTGCTTGAGCTTTGCGTTTACAATTTGGGATAACAAAAGAGGAAGCTAGGAGCATAGTAAAAAGCAGTAAAGCTTGCTTTCCTTTCCATGCTCCTACACTGCCTCCAGGGAAGAACCCTCGTGGTTTGAGACCCAATGAAATCTGGCAAATGGATGTGACCCAATATAAATCTTTCGGTCATCTGTCTTTTATCCATGTTGTGGTAGACACCTTTTCAGGATTCACTTTTGCCATACCAGCAGCAAAAGAGACAGCCTGAGTGGGTCACTGAATTCCTCACGCAAGCATTTGCCATTTGGGGGTGCCACAAGCAATAAAAACAGACAATGGCCCTGCATACACCTCTAAACATTTTGCACACTTTTGTGCACAGTGTAAGATTTTACACACCGCTGGCATACTCTTTAATCCTCAAGGACAGTCAATAGTAGAGAGGAGAAACAGAGACATTAAGACGCTGCTCCAAAAACAAAAGAAAGGGGGAGCCACAGGTAATCCTAGAGAGCTTCTAAATCTAGCACTTTATACTATTAACTTCTTGATTTTTGACAAAGATGCACTGGCTCTGGCAGACAGGTTTTATAACCCACCGGAAGGGCAGTGTCCAGCATGAGCAGCTCCACTATCTTTAGATAATCACCAGGTGATGTGGAGAGACCCAGAAAGTGGTGAATGGAAGGGACCAGATAGGTTAACTGCTTGGGGGAGAGGATTTGCTTGTATCTCTACAGGTGGAGAAGGAATCAGATCGGTGCCAACAAGCTGTATTCACCTTGTCCATTGAAGAGAGAGACGGAGCAGACCCTTGAAATGAAGGAGAAGATCCAAGAAATATTGGGTTGTGCTGTTGCTGATTGTGCTCACCATTGAAAAAGCGTGGCAGTTATGGCGTCTGACTCATGGACATAGAAAATCGTTGGACTTCAAAACCCTCAGAAATCATTGGATTCTCTGAGACATTAGATTGTTGTAGGACTTTAAAACCCTCAGGAATCATTGGATTTTCTGAGAAATGATAAAACTGTTAGAGGACTTCAAAATCTGCTGGAATCATTGGATTCCCTAAGACATAAAAAGACTTTTGCAGGACTTCAAAAACTTGGGGGGATCATTGGATTCCCTGATATGTGAAGCAATGGATAATCGATTGGTTTTGGACTATCTCTTGGCTGCTGAAGGTGTATGTGTGACTGTTGTTTACATACTCTCCTTCAAGGACTTCTGGCAATCTTTTACAACACAATGTTGATTTATATTGTTTGTTATACTGTTACACCACAGCAAGCCTGCACTGACTGTGGGGAGAGTCATCACTAATAGCCTCTGCGTTATTGCTATGTGCTTGTGTAATACTTCCCATGTTGATAGGTTTGTGCATAATAAGACCCTTCAGTCCAGAAACCCTCTAGCAATCCCCACTTCCCTTTGGTGCTTTTCATCTCCCTTCCTGAGATGTCAGGGAGGGCATGATTATCTCCTTTTTAGTGCTTTCACCTCCCTTCCTGAGAAGTCAGGGGGGGTCGTGATCACCTCCTTTTCGGTGCTTTCACCTCCTTTCCTGAGAAGTCAGGGAGGGTGTGTGATCACCTCCCCTTGGGGGCTCTGACCTCCCTGAGGAGTCAGGGATGGCATGACCACCTGTGTTCTAAAACAAAAGAAAGCAGGAGATGTAATGGGCTGAGGCTCAAGTTGATGCACTGAGGTCCCAAGCACATGAGGCTAAATAGTAATTGGACCATACTCTATTAATATATAAGCTTGGAGAAAGAATGGCCCCCGCCCACTCTTTGTGCAAGTCCTGATGTGTTGTATAGGAAATGACGATTTTGGTGGGTGGAGGCAGGGGAGTGGAAAAGGAAGGGGAAGGAGAGACTGCTCGCATTGCCATTGCTATGGCCTTTCAGCTCAGATCTCCCTCTATTAGCTGGCTTCCTGTCGCAGCTGCCCATATTGCTATCGCAATCTTTCTTGCCCATATTGCTATCGCAATCCTTATTCACTTCTTCACTTCCATAAAGATTGAAGATTTTTCCCTTAACCTGAATTCCTGACTCCAGCTGATTTTAAATACATGGTCATCACAATATTTAGAGAGTCCTAGAGAATTAACTAAAAAAAAAAAAACAAAAACAAAAACAAAAAAACTACTAGAAACAATGAACAACTTTAGTAAAGTTACAGGATATAAAATAAACTCACATATATTATCAGAATTTATATTTGTTACCACAAAGCCCAGCAAGAAGATATTGAAAGAGAAATACTATTTAAAATAACTGTAGATAAAACAAAATATTTGGAAGTCTACCTGCTAAGACAAAGCTAAGAACTAAATGAACACAATTACAAAACATTTTTCACACAAAGCTAGACCTAAATAACTGGAAGAAATGTTTATGAATAGGCCAAACTAATATAATAAAAATGACACTTCTAACAAAATTATACTTATTCAGTGACATATCAATTCAGCTGCCAAAAAAAAAAGTTAATAAGGGTAGAAAAAAATAAGAAAATTCATTTGGGAGAAGAAAAGGCCAATAATTTCAAGGAAATTAATGAAAAAAAAAATGCAAAGGAGGGTGGCCTAGCTGTATCAGACCTAAAATTATATTATAAAGTGTGGTCATCAAAACTATTTGGTATTGGCTATGAAAAAGAGTAGTAGATAAGTGGAATAGATTAGGTTCACAAGACACAAAAATCAATGATTATTGTAATCCAGTGTTTGATAAACCAAAAGGCTCCAGTTTCTGGGCTAAAAACTCACTATTTAGCAAAAATTGCTGGGAAAACTGAAAAATAAAATAGTATGGCAGAAACATTTAACAATCCTATACTAAGATAAAGTTGAAATGGGTTCATCATTTAGACATAAAGAGTGATACTATAAGCAAATTAGAAGAACAAGGAGTAGTCTATCTCTTAATTTGTGGAGAAGGGAGGAATTTATGACCGAAGAAGAATTAGAGAACATTATTAAATGCAAAATAGATAATTTAATTATACTAAATTAAAATATTTTTTGCATAAACAAAACCAATGCAGCTAAGGTTAGAAGGGAAGCAGTAAGCTGGGGAAAATCTTTTTACAGCCAGTGCTTCCGATAATGGCCTCATTTAAAAAATATATAGAGAATTGACTCAAATTTATAAGAATACAAGCCATTCCCCAACTTATACATGGTTAAAGTATATGAAGACAATTTTCAGACAAAAAATTAAAGCCATTTTTAATCATATGAGAAAATGCTTTAAATCCCTATTGATTAGAGAATTGCAAATTAAAACAACTCCGAGGAACTACTTCACACCTTTCAGATTGCCTAAGATGACTGAAAAAGATAATTTTGAATGTTGAAGGGGATGTGGGAAAACTGGGACACTAATGCATTTTAGATGGAGTTGTGAACAGTTCCAAATCGTTGGATTTGGATGTGTAAACAGATCCAATGATTTGGAACTAGGCCCAAAGAGTTTTAAAACTGTATAACCTTTGATCCAGAAGTATCTCTACTAGGTCTGTATCCTAAAGAGATTATAAAAGAGGGAAAAAGAATCACATGTGGAAAAATATTTATAGTGGCCCTTTTTAGGGTAGCAAGAAACTAGAAATTGGGTGTTTGTCCCTCAATTGGGGAATGGCTGAATAAATTAAGGTATGTGAATGTAAGGGAATATTATTGTTTTATAAGAAATGATTTCAGACTGATTTCAGACAAGCGTGGAAAGACTTACATGAACTGATTCTAAGTGAAATGAGCAGAACCAACAACACAGTACATAGTACACAATAATAACAAGATTATGTGATGCTCAATTGTGATGGACTTGGATCTTTTCAATAATGATGTGATTCAAGGCAATTCCAATAGACTTGGGATGGAAAGTGCCATCCACAGCTAGAGAGAGAACTTAGAAGACTGAATGTGGAGCAAGGTTAATATTTTAACAATTTTTGTTGTTTTCTATTTGCTTGTTTTTTTTTTTTTTTCTTGTGTTTTTCCCTTTGGATCTGATTTTTTTAAATGCATCATGATGGATATAGAAATATGTTTAGAATAATTGAACATGTTTAACCTATATCTGATTGCTTGCTCTATTGGGGAGGAGGGTGGAGAGATAGAAAAATTTGGAACACAAGGTTTTGGGAAGGTGAATGTTGAAAATAATTTTTGCAGATAGTTTGGAAAAAATAAAACACCTTTAAAACTTTTTTTATGTGAAAATAAAAAGACCTGAAGTTTGTTTGTAGAAGAAGGCATAAAAAGAATTACAACTTGTGAGTTATTGTTAAGTAGTGCAGTTCTTTTCTCTTTACTGTTCTGTTTCTTGACATCAAAAGCACGTATAAACAAGCAAAAAACTCATGTTATGCTTAAATTGTTCCCTAATACATTAATTTTGTGGGAACAAATTTGTATTTTCAAAACAAGCATTATAACAGAACTGACTTAATGACAGTGATCTAGAAGTCAGTGTTATATCTCCTGTACCTATGGGGTTTCAAATAAACACTAATCCTTCATTAGACCACATATAACTGGAAAGTTTCAATTTGTTTTGGGTTTGAAATAGGCCTAATTTATGCCATGATTGGGCTGAGTAAAATTTTAATACCTTCATGAATTTGGACAAAGACAATCAGATTCAATCAAAAGTTTATGTTCTGATTTGATCTGTTAATTACATATAGTCTGATGAATTATAGAAATCACAGAATGTCAGAATTGGCAGGGGCAGCAGAAACCTCTCTTACTTCTCACATCTGTACCTATACAGATCATTCAGACTCTGTTTCAGAGAACACAAGGCAGCCCATTACGAATGTGCATCAAAACATAGTATTTTCACATTTTTATTGTTGCCAAAAAACCTAAAAGTTTCCTTTAGTAATTTTTATTTATTAATCCCAATTCTGACTTCTAGGACCAAGCAGTACAACATGAAATCCCTTCATAGACTTGAAAAGAGCCAACAACATCTCTTCTTTCCCAGTTCCTTGTAAGCACTTTCTGCATGCTAACTATTGAGCCAATAGCTATGGATACAAAGAAAGGCAAAAAACAGTCTTGTCCTCGTGGATTTAAAATCTGAGGGACATAACAAGCAAATGATAACATCCAAAGAAGATTTATACAGAGTAAATTGAGGTAAATAGGAGGCACAGTGGAGAGAACACTGGGCTTGGAGTCAAGAAGAATGAGTTCAAATTTAGCCTCAGACACTAACTAGCTTTTTGACTAGAAAAGTTCACATCTGCAAAATAAGCTGGAGAAAAAAATGGCAAACTGTTCTAGTATCTTTGCCAAGAAAACTCCATGAAAAGTTGGACACGATTGAAACAAGTGAACAACAGTAACAACAAATCAGAAAAAATCTCAGAGGGAAGGAACTATTATTATTATTATCTTCTAAAAAATTATTTATTTTTTATTAAAGCTTTTTATTTACACAGCAAATGCATGGGTAATTTTTCCAACACTGATTCTTGCATAACCTTTTGTTCCAAATTTTCCCCTTCTTCCCCCTACCTCCTCCCTTATCTGGCAGGTAGTCCAATACATGTTAAATATGTTGAAATACATATATGTATACATATTTATACAATTATCTTGTTGCACAAGAAAAATCAGACCAAGAAGGAAGAAAAAGAAAAACTGAGAACAAAATGTAAGCAAATAACAGAGTGAGAATGCTATGCTGTGTTCTACCCTCTGCTCCCATGGTTCTCTCTCTGGGTGAAGATGACTCTATCACTGCACAGTAGAACTGGTTTGAATCCTCTGATTGTTGAAAAGAGCCATGTCCGTCAGAACTGATCATCATATAGTCTTGTTGTATAAATGATCTCCTGGTTCTGCTCATTTCACTTAACATCAGTTCATGTCTCTCCAAGCCTCTCTGAAATCATCTTGCTGGTCATTTCTTACAGAATAATAGTATTCCATAACATTCATATGCCACAATTTATTCAGCCATTCTCTAATTGATGGGCATCCACTCAGTTTCCAGTTTCTTGCCACTATAAAAAAGGCTGCCACAACATTTTTGCACATGTGGGTCCCTTTCCCTCTTTTAAGATCTTTTTGGGATATAAGCCCAGTAGAAACACAGCTGGATCAAAGGGTATGCAGAGTTTGATAACTTTTTGAGCATAATTCCAAATTGCTCTCCAGTATGATTGGATTTGTTCACAGTTCCACCAACAATGTATCAGTGTCCCAGTTTTCCCATATTCCCTCCAACATTCGTCATTATCTTTTTCTATCATCTTAGTCAATCTGACAGGGGTGTAGTGATATCTCAGAATTTTCTTAATTTGCATTTCTCTGATTAATAGTCATTTGGAGCACCTATTCATGTGGCTACAAATAGTTTCAAGTCTGTTCATATCCTTTGACCATTTATCAATTGGAGAATAGCTTGAACTATTATAAATTTGGGTCAATTGTCTATATATTTTAGAAATGAGGCTTTTATAAGATTTTTTGAATATAAAAATGTTTTTCCAGTTTATTCCTTCCCTTTTAATCTCGTCTGTATTAGTTTTGTTTGTACAAAAATGTTTTAACTTAATATAATTAAAATTATCTATTTTATGATCAATAATTATCTCTAGTTCTTTGGTCACAAATTCCCTCCTCCTCTACAAATCTGAGAGGTAAACTATCCTATGTTCTTCTAATTTGTTTATAGTATCATTCTTTATATCTAGATCATGAACCTATTATCTTGATATACAGTGCTAGGTGTAGAGCTTTCTGCTATATTAATTTCCAATTTTTCCCAGCAGTTTTTGTCAAATGGTGAATTCTTATCACAAAAGGTGGGATCTTTGGGTTTGTCAAATACTAGATTGTTATAGACATTGGCTATTTTGTTCTGTGAACCTAACCTATTCCACTGATCAACTCCTCTTATTTCTTAGCCAGTACCAAATGGTTTTGGTGACCTCTACTTTATAATACAGTTTTAGATCTGGTATGACTAGGCCATCTTCATTTGTGTTTCTCTTCATTAATTCCTTTGAAATTCTTGATCTTTTGTTCTTCCAGATGAATTTTTTTGTTATTTTTTTCTATGTCAGTAAAATAGTTTCTTGGGAATTTGGTATAGCACTAAATAGATTAATTTAGGGAGTATTGTCATCTTTGTTATATTCGCTTGACCTATCCATGAGCACTTGATATTTTTCCAATTGCTTAGACCTGACTATATTTGTGTGGAAAGTGTTTTGCAGGTTTGTTTATATAGTTCCTGACTTTTCCTTGGCAGATAAATTCCCAAATATTCTATACTATCAACAGTTATTTTAAATGGAATTTCTCTTTGTATCTCTGTTTTTGTTAGTGATGTATAAGAATGCTGATGATTTATGTGGATTTATTTTGTATCCTGCAACTTTGCTAAATTTGTAGATTATTTCTAATACCTTTTTAGTAGAATCTCTGGGGTTCCCTAAGTATATATATAAGTATATATCATCTGCAAAGAGTGATAGTTTGGTTTCCTCATTACCTACTCTAATTCCTTTAATCTCTTTTTCATCTCTTATTGCCAATGTTAGCATTTCTAATACAATACTGAATATTAATGGTGATAGTGGGCAATCTTGTTTCACCCCTGATCTTTTTGGATATGGTTCTAGTTTATCCCCATTACATATGATGCTTGCTGATGGTTTTAATAGAAACTATTGACTACTTTAAGGAAAAGTCCATTTATTCCTATATTCTCTATTTTTAAAAATAGGAATGGATGTTGAATTTTATCAAATGCTTTTTCTGCATCTATTGAGATAATCATATAGTTTTTATTAATTTGGTTATTGACATAGTCAATTATGCTAATAGTTTTCCTAATATTGAACCAGCCCTGCATTCCTGGAATCAATCCTACTTGGTCATGGTGTATTATCCTGGGGATAATTATCTGTAATCTCTTTGCTAATATTTTATTTAAGGTTTTTGCATCAATATTCATTAGGGATATTGGTATATAATTTTCTTTCTCTGTTTTTGTCTTACCTGGTTTAGGTATCAGTATCATCTCCGTGTCATAAAAGGAATTTGGTAGAAGTTGGAAGGAACTATTATTAAGGAAGATCAGGAAAAGTCTGATGGAGTTTTAGTGAGATTCAATGGAAGACAGGAAATGGAAATGAGGAGGAAAGAATTTCAAGCATGGGGGGGAAAGAGAATGAAAAAGGTACAGTGGTGAGAAATGAAGTATTATGTACAATGTGTCACTGTTTTGCTGAGTATGTTAATGAAAAGAAAGAATATGGAGAAAGCTTAAAAAAAAAAAAAAAAAAAGAGCCAGGTAATAAAAGGATTTAAAAGTCAAAGAGAGGATTTTATATTGGATGCCAGAGGTAATATGGAACTATTAGAGTATATTGGGAAGGAGAGATAGTGATATAATTAGACATGTACTTTAGAAAGATCAGTTTGGTTGCTTAGTGGAGGATGAACAGAACTGGGGGGAGATTTGAGTCAGTGTGACTAACTAGAAGGCTACTGCTAAAGTTCAAGTGGAAAGTATAAGGTGTTGCAGAAAGGGGTTGGTAATATTATAGGAGAAAAAAGGATGTATATGAAATATATTGTAAAAATAAAATTGATAATGCTTAGATATGGTTTGGATATGGGGGAGTAAAAGAATGAGGGATAGAGGATCACATTTCTGACTGGGAGAATGGTGGTGCTCTAGGCAGAAATAGGGAAATTAGAGAATTGATTTTGATTTACTGAGCTCAACTTTGGAAACATTGAATTTAGGATATCTATGGGACATTCTGTTTGAGATATAAACTAGGCAGCTGGAAATGAGAGGTTGGAGGTCAGCATAAAGGTTAGGGTTGGATAAATATATCTGAGAATGATTTGGATAGAGATAATCAAATCCTAGGGAGTTGATAAGATCATTAAGTATAGAGAAACAAAACAAGATGGTCTAGGAAAAAGCCTTCAAGCACCCTCATGGTTCCTGGGAATGATCTAGCTAAAGGTCCAGCAAGAAGACTGAGAGAGTCATTGTACAGCAAAGAGGAGAACCAGGAGAGAGCAATGTCAAGAAAACTAGGAGAAAAGAAAGAGTACCAGGAGAAGAGGGTGATCAGCAAGGTTAAAGACTACAAAAAGGTCAAGAAGGATGAAGATTGAGAAAAGGCCATTAAGTCTGGCAATCAAGAGATCATTATAACCGAGAAAGAAGTTTCTTTGGAATGATAAGGTTGAGAGTCAGATTACACAGAGTTAAAAAGGGAGTAAGAGAGAAAGGGAGTAGATTGTTTTTTCAAAGCAAAGAAAAGGAAGAGGGATATAGAGAAGTGTTGCTGGGGTAGATGAACAGATCAAGAGGGTATAAGTTCTCTTTGATAGAGGTCCCTGGCCTCCTTGCTATTTCAAGGAATAAGACACCATCTTTCAGCTCTGAGCATTTTCTCTGACTATCCCCCAGTACTTAAATGCTTGTTGACTTACTGCACAGATAGAACAGACACAGAGGTAAGCAGGGGTTTTTTTTGTGCTTTGTCACAGTATTTTATTATTAAAGTCAGATTTTTTTTTCTTTCCATGTCTTTGGGATGTTTCCTTCCTTCAGTTACATCTTGATCTTTCAGTACTCATATTTGTGTTTCCTTTAGTTGTTTATTCATTTGAGTCATATCTTCACAATCCCATTTGGGGTTTTCTTGGCAAAGATATTGGGGAGGTTGGCCATTTCCTTCCCAGCTCATTTTACAGATGAGGAAACTAAGGCAAACAGGATTAAGGGACTCATCCAGAGTCATACAACCTAGTATCTGATCTGAATTCAAGAAGCTGTCTTCCTAGTTCTAGGCCTGTGTGCTCTATGTGAACCCTTGCCATCCTATTTCTTCCAGTACCTCTTCTATGTATATATTTGGTTCAATCTGCCTGCTTTTCCTGAATTTGTTTTCTTCATTTCCATTTCTACTTTAATCACTCAATAATTTTTTATCTGATTGCATATATGGGCTGAAGAAGATTGATGCCAAAATTATGACCCTAAGATGTTGGAAGAATAGTGGTATCTGATAAAAATAGATAAATTTTAAGAGTCAAGTCAAATTAGGTGAAGAAGCATTAATTAAGCACCTACTAAGAGCCAGGAACTATGAGAAGCATGAGGAAATACAACTACCAGCAAAAAGAAAGTGTGTCTTTGTTTTCAAGAAATTTACATTCTAAGAAGAGTATGACAAAAAATACAACTTGGGATGTGGAGAAAGGAAAGTAACTTTGTGAGGGCTTTTAGAGTTGAGAGCATGAAGTGTAGAGGGTCACAGACAGTGGGGAAAATCTGAGTGAGATACAAGACCCTTTAGCCCAGAGGGAACTTGCCAGCAATGTTTAGTTTGGCTCCTGATCTCCCCTAAGGGCTCTCAACTTTCCTGAGAAGTCAGGAGGCAGTGACAATCTGTATTGTGATTGAAGCAGAGTGATACCAGGTGGCAAACTACATATAATAGCAAGTTGTTTATGTGGTTGAATGTGCATATACAGTGGGCACCTGCCTGGTATTTTTGTTACATAAGGGTATGAAGGTATAAAATGGGAAAAGTCTTTGAAATAAATGGACTCCATTTTTCCACCATCCTCAGGAGTCCCACCTGATCACTTCTCCACTAGGATGATATATTTTAATCACCCTGCATGGGGGCTCTAGAAATCAACAGTACATTTTGTCACCCCAACTTAGGGACTCTAGAAAGCAGGACTCAATATTTTAATCACCTCAGTGAGGAAGGAGGCTCTAGAAAACAATGGTATATTTTGTCACTCCAACTTGGGGGCTCTTGAAAGCAGGATATTTTGATCATCCCAGAGTGGGGGCTCTAGAAAGCAATGATACATTTTGTTACCCCAACTTGGGAGCTCTAGAAAACAGGACATAACAATGAAGGATTGCATGACTCAGCTCTTCCTCAAAAGGGGGGTTTCAGGAAGAATTCTTCATTGGGAGATGGGGGCCACAATCAATACTTATCCAGGAAAGACTCAAAGTAAAAAAGTATATGGACAAGAGAAAATTTCATCTGTGTGTAGGGCTTGGAAGGAAAGATAAGTTCAGTTGTAGATATATTATGTTTGAGATGTCTCTGGGACTGCTAATTTGGACTGCCCAATAGGTAACTGGCAATAAGAACTAACACTCAGGAGAAAGACTAGGACTGGATGCATTGATTTGTATGTCATAAACATAGAAATTTAAACCTGAGGGGGCTTACTAAGAGTATAAAGGGACCAAAAAAAAAAAGAGAATTTGGGATAGAATTTTAAGGGAAACCCCCCATTTGATGGATTGTATAGGAAAGATGAGTTGGCAAAAAAATAATGCAGAAGAGTAATTAAATAGGAAAAGAATCAAACAAACCCAGAAAGGAGAGAGCATTCAAGAGCAGAGATATGAAAAAGAATAAAGTATGAGAAAAAAAAAAAGACCACCACATCAAAGTTAGCAATAAAAAAATTATTGGTAACTCTGGTGAGAATTGTTTCAGTTAAATGATGAAGTCAGAAGCCAGAGTATACAATGGTTGAGGAATGAGAGAAGTTTTGAGATAGGAAAAATACATGATGACATGTTTGAGGAACTTAAAGAATCTACTTAAGGTTTTATTTTGCCTTTTCTTTTCCTAAAGGACAGAAAGAAACCTTAGGCATATTTGAAATCAGTTGAAAAGGAAATAGGAGATAGGGACTATAACGTTAGCATCTAAGTGTGGTGGTTTCATTATTTTTGATGGTGAAAAGTTTAGATCTGTTTTTACAAATGCTTTCCATTTTTTGTTGTTGTTGACTGGTTTATCTTTGATAAATGTCCTTGAAATGATTAGGTTAGATCTTTTGCCAGATTTTGTTTATGCTGGTTTTATTCTTTTTCTATTCTTTTCCCCCATAAGATGATACTGCTCATAATCATTCATTATCCCTCTTTACATGATTTTAGAAATGAGTTTATATTTAACTCTGGTATTGTCTTTGGTCATCATCTCTCTCTGCTTGTTAAGTAAGTCAGATGTTTATTGACTTACGTGCTCTGTTGACCCCTTTGGTCTTTTTGTTTGGGAACAGATTTATATTAAACTTCTATATAAAATATTGGTGTCAATATAATTTCTGATGTACATTTCCCACTTTTCATATCACATTACCTGTTTAAATAGTTCAGATATAAGTTATTTCAATTGTATGTCATATCTTTGTCTTCTTTCTTTATTAATAATTATGACTTTTGTCCTGACAAGTTGATAATCTTACTGTACATAGAAAACTGATTTATGGATAACTTTCACATTAATAATATCTTTAACTGGCTGTTAAAAGATAAACTGTGTCTTTTCCTTCTTTTTTTTTTACTTTTTCTGTTTGTTATTTGATAATCATTATATCCAATGCCTAATAAATTTTTTCCTTGAAGAAAAAGCATATGAGGAGACTTCTGTGTAGTATACGTTTCTAGTCTTTCTTCTTCTTCTTCTTTTTTTTGATCAAATTTTTTGCTGAAATCTAGGTGAATTATGTCTAACGTGTTCTTCTAATATATCTTTTAAGTAACCCTATAAAAATAGAAGATAAGTTTGGTAATTTTGGTCTAAGGTGAGCAATAGTTTGTCCTTGAAACCATGTTGGATTTCAGTCAGTCAACTTACTATGTGCCAGGTACTGTGTTTAACAATACAAGTACAAATAAAAATACCAGTTTGCACTCTCATTGATTTTACACTGTAATGTGAAAGACAGCACATAAAATGATGCTGAAAAGGATAGATGGGGAAGAGGAGAGGGGGAGGGGAAGCAAGGTACCCACAGAAGTAGAAGGTAGGATGATGAGAGAGCTGGTCTGGGGATTCTCCTCAAATGAAAATTCTGAGGGGAGTCATTCCATCAGAAGGAGGGGACACAGGAGAAGAGGGTACATCAGAGGTGTAATCATCACTTTTCTTAATAATTTTTTAAAATTAACCTTTCAAAGATATATTCTATAATTATTAATAATTATTGAGAATCAGATTATATTTAAGAATCTTTATATTCATTATTTATTATTATGCTAGAGCTGAGGGAATCCCAAAGTAATACAAGTTACAGATCCTTAAGGAATTTAAAATTTCTCAGGGAAATAGAAGTGAATTTAAAGAGGAAGTGAAAGGGTAAAGTTAGGAAGAGGTTTACAAATGGATGAATATATGGGAGTACAGTATAGAAAAATATGAGATCAGTCTGACTGAAGAGATAGTTTAGCACTGTGAAAAAAGAAACAAAATAAACTGAGAGAATATTTAGGTTCTAGCCTCAGTTCTGAAAATGTCTAATCTTATGACCATAGTTGTGAATTAGCTCCTCTCAGACTCTGATTCTACATCTGTAAAGTGAGGGTTTTAAAAATAACCTATAATATTTCATATAACCTGGGGTTGCTAGTTGATTTGGTGAATACAGCACTAGCTCATTCTAGTTCTATCTTCTGAGGCTAAACAAAATCTAAGTCCTCTTCTGATGAAACATCCCTATCTATATTCTAGAGTCAGGAGAACCTGAGTTCAAATCTAGCCTCAGACACCTATTTGCTATGTGACCCTAAATAAATCACCTAACCCCAACTGTCTTAAAATAAATGAAAAATATACATACTCATGTGTATATATGTATTATATATATACATGTATTTATATAATATATACATCTATTTAAAACACATGATAAAATGATTGTAAGGCAAGAATTTGAGTTGGGGAATTGATTAAAATATACAAAATTTGAGAGTATAATACATAAGTGAGCAGGAATCCTCTCCAAAACAGATAGTCTCTTAGTTCCCCTTAAAAATCTCTAATCATGAGAAACTCACTATTGTATGCAGCAGCTCATTTTAGAACACTTTAATTGTTAGGGAATCTTGATAATTGTCTGAAAATGACACCATGATTTTCACCATCTCATTCTAGTTCTATCTTCTGAGGCTAAACAAAATCTAAGTCCTCTTCTGATGAAACATCCCTTTCTATATGAATAGATTACATGCCCATTAAGTATTTTCCTTTTCAGGCTAAAGATTAATTTGACAATCCATCAAAAAACATGTATTAAATGCTTACTAAGGCACAGTGATAAGAATTAATGATATAAAAACATAAGTAAAAAAATCTTAGTCATCAAGGAGCTTATATTCAAATGGGAGAAACAAGTATATGTGTGTGTGTGTGTGTATATACATATATCTCTCTACATATAGATATGTAAGTATATAATTATATACCACATATATAATTATGTATATATGTACTCACAAAAATATACATATATGTATATATACATATGTGTCTGATATATAGATATGAAACTTTCATATATATTAATATCTCATTGTGATATATCCTGTGAGCACATAAACTAAACTGGGGTGGGGGAAGGGGAACAACATCTCTTTTTTAAAAAAAGTATATACACAAAACACACATATGTATTCACTCTAGTTTTAAGCTACTACAACTTAAGCTGTTATAACTTAAAACTGCACTAACACTTGGGACACTGTATGTATGTACATATGCATGCATATATATTATGTGAATATACATAAAATTTGTGGAGTGTAGCAATATGTAAGAAAACTGAAAAGGTAGGAAGGGACTAGATAGTGTAGAGATTTTAGTTTAAGTTTTGATCTTTAGTCCTTTTACTCTATCCTCAGATAGTATGGTTTCCAGTCTCTTTACCATACTGGTCAACTAATACTGGCCACTCTCTTAACTCATCAATATATATCTGAAAATATGGTGCCCTTTGGAATACAAAGCTTCAGAAATGATCCAAGACTGGGTACAATGGGATGTTAATCAGTAAATACTAACCCTCTCCAAAGATTGCCTAAGATTTGATTAGGCTTTTTGTGTGCTATATCACTGATGACTCATTTTGAGTGTGTATATCATTAAAAATCCAGACCTTACTTCACACAAACTACTATGGAGCTATGTTTCTTCTATATAGTACTTTTATAATTGATTTGCAAAAAAATCCTCAAGTGTAAGACTTTACATTTTTATCATTATTAAATTTTATCTTATTAAATGTGGCTTATCACTCTAACTTGTCAATATCCATTTGGATACCTATCCTTTCTGGCTTTATGTCATCAGCAAATTTGATAAATGTGCCATCAATGCTTTCATTCAAGTCATTGATAAAAAGGTTGACCAGAACAGAGCTAGAGCTAGATCCCTGGGGCCTACACTATTGATTTCCTTCTACGTTAACGTCAATCCATTAATCCTGATTCTCTGGGCCTAGTCATTTCACCAGTTTTAAAACCACCTAACCAAAGTATAATCTAGCTTATTTTATAAGGAACTGTAAGAGACTTAGTTTAAAAAAAAAAAGTGCTGAAATACAGCTATACTATGCCTGTTACATTTCCTGGATTTATCAACTAACAATCTGTCAAAAGGGTTGTCAAAAAAAAAAAAAAAAAAAGGTTAATGTGGTACAACTTACTCTTTTTTTTAATTAAATTTTTTTTGATATATTGTGTTTATATCATGTTTCCTTCCTCAAATTCCCTAGTCTTCCTTAGTCCTTCTCCCAAAGAGCCATCCCTTATATAAAAAAAAGAAGAAAAAAAAGTTCAGCAAAACTATTAATATATCAAAAAAAGTATAATTTGTTTTTGAGGAATCCATTTTGGTTTTTAATGATTATTGTTCCTTTTTGTTAAGTGTTCATAAATCATTTGATCTAATAATTTGTAGAATATTGCTTCTTTCACTTTTTAAAAATCATGACAACATTTGCTTACCCGTAGTCCTATGGCACATTCTTGTTTTCCTAGGTATTTTTTTTTAATTCTCTTTTTTTTTTTTTAAATTTTATTTTATTTAATAATAACTTTGTATTGACAGAATCCATGCCAGGGTAATTTTTATACAACATTATCCCTTGCAATCGCTTATGTTTCGTTTTTTCCTCTCCCTCCCTCCACCCCCCCCCCCCAAGATGGCAAGCAGTCCTATATATGTTAAATATGTTGCAGTATATCCTAGATACAATACATATTTGCACAACTGAACAGTTCTCCCGCTGCACAGGGAGAATTTTTCCTAGGTATTTTTAAAAATTTAAATTAAATTAATAAAAAATATTTTCAGTTCCAAATTTTCTCACTTCCTCCTGTCCCTCCTTCATGTATTGAGAAGATAAGAAATACAATATCCATTATACATATATTCATAATTTTTCAAAGATCATCTATAGATATTAATTTAATTTTTTTGCTCTACCTATACTACCTACACTTATAATTTCCACTCTAAAAATCCCTCTTTGTAAACAAAAGGAAAATAGTTGAGTAGTTCTGCCTTTATTCCAACATCTAATATTATTGCAACATCTGCTGTAAGCATAGGTCCTTTTCCTTATTTGATTTTCTTATATGACATAGCTAAAATCTGCGTTTTGTTGTCCCTACTATTTACCACATGCTTCAGTTTTTTGTGGGGCTTAAGCATCCCTGATATTATTATTGTTATTATCATGGGGTCCCAGCAGTTAATAGACCAAGAAGCACTTGGATGTCACTCTTGTGTTCATTCTCAGCTACATGTCCTTATATTATTCTTCTATATCTGCCTTTTAAAAGTCTGATTTGCTTTCTAAGTTTCCAGTGCAGTCACATTTACCTCTTCAAACAGTTCACTCTATTCTTTCATATTGGAATAATTTTCAAGTAATAGAATCATATTCATCCTCTTTTCTCTGAACTATGTGAAATCTACATTTCTAATATCTAATATTCCTTTCAAACTTAGACCTATATTAATGACACAATTTCTTTCCCAGTTGCTATCATTTTGACTTTGGTAATTTCAAGATCAGTCTAGCAATGGAATGAAGGATTGAACTGGAGAAAATAAGTAGAAATAAGAGACACACTTGCATACGTAGGATGAAGGAGAGAAAGGAAACAAAACCCAGCAGAATATTTTGCAAACAGAAAGCAGCTAATGTTTGTTGAACTGAAGATGATAGTCAAGATTTCGTTTTAAAATAATCTTTAGACAGCCTTATCTGACTCCAACCACTTTTCTTCACTCCAGGTAGCTGACAGGTCCACAAAATTTTACTTGAAGGTAGCTTCATCTTTAACTACTGAAATTAAACTTATCCTTTCAAAGTTCAGAAGAAATGTTATCTCCTAAAGTTTTCTGAGTTGTTTAACAAATAATGATTCCCCACTTCTCTAAATCCTCTTCACACTATGTCCTACACCTAAATTACATTCTAGTTAAATATGCCTGATCTTCTTCACTAGATGGCAAACACATAATAGGTAGGGCCAATGTCATACAATTTTATGCTTGTACATAGTAAATGTCTGCTAAATGAATAAATGGAAAGCAGAGTTGTTTTAGAAAATAAAGTGAAGTAACTAAGACATCCACTTAGAAGTGAAATATTGGGAATGATGGATCAGAGGGAAGTGAAAGTTCTAGTCTGGAGAAGTAGATTTGGAAGACATTCAGAGAAATCAAACCAGTATTTGTTATATATCAGTGATTGGAATTAGACCCAGAAGAGTGGATAAAGAACTGCCTTCAAAAGACCTGCATTCAGTTCCTGACTGACAAATAATAATTATGTGACCCTGGGTAAAACACTCAACTTTTTAATATCTTGGCTACTATCTATGATTATAAGAGCTACAAAAAATGAGAATCTTCAGTGGTAGATAATGTTTCCTTATCTGGAAATTTCTTTCTATTAAGAAAATCAGAAGTCTAATCTCTGTCACAATATGCTATGCTAGATGCTAGAAATACAGAAGAACCAGTTTCTGATATAAATATATCTAGAATACAAGATAAATGCAAAATGTTGTAGGAAAGAGAGTGCACTAGGAGCTGGGAGCATCAGAAAAAAATTTTTTTTAATGTAGAAGGCAGTGTCTTAGGAAAGTCTTTAACAATGGAGTCTATTAGGCAGAGTTGAGGATTAAGTGCAATCCAGGCATGGGATAAAGTGGAAAGTCATGGAGATGTGAGGTAGACTGTTGTATATGAAGCACATTGAGAAGATCAGCTTGATTTAGTTCACACACAAAGTGAGAGTGTTGGGCTATACAGCTTCTAAAGTCTTTTCTAGCTCTCGATCTTTAATTGTTTGATCTTCCTAACAAAAATCCTCAGTTTACAGATGGTCCAATACCAAAAATGTGGGGTCTGAAGTTGACAGATCTATGTTTTAACTTCTACCAATTACAAAGAGATCCTGGGAAAATCATGTTTCTGAGCCTCAGTTTTCTTATATGTAAAATGGGAACATTATTACTAAGGATGTTGTTAACCGAAAATAAGATAAGAAGTATTACATATACAAATACATAAAGACAAGATATATGCACACACATATACAATAAAGCAATATAGAAAGAGGGATAGGAACTAGAACTGTAATTTTATTTTCTCCTATCTCCTATAAAAACAAATAAATTTGGAGAGCATCTAAGTAGTCTACTCTTAGGCTTTATTAAATTAAATAAATTTCTATTCTTTAAGTATTTTCTCATAAAATAGTTTTATAGTTTTTTATTTGTTTTCATTGATTTCCTCTGGATTAATTCCAATCCCCTATTTTTCTTCCTGGTTAGGCTCCAGAACTGGAGATCAAAATTATATTTGCAACTATGATTATAACATAAATGGGAAAGTACAACCTAAATTCATCAGATACCAGTTAAAATTTTTTATTAAAGGCAGAAAAGATTGTATGAACTGAAACTTATTGTACAAAAGTAGATGTAACCAAAGAAATCTATATGTATTCTTTTATAGATAGAATGAGGGGGAAAAATCACTGAGAGACCCTATTAAGAACTCAAAGCACAGTCTTTCTTAGGGGATGCTAAGCTGTACTTAGGCAACAAAGCTTTCAGCCAGCATTAATACATTTATTTCAATAGATTTCAGGACCATAACCTTCTGTATTCTTCACTTCTTTTTTATGTTGCCAAGGCTGTATTTCTAATCTCTCAAAAATGTTAACAGAATTGCAGAAAGCAATCAGCAGGGTCAGACAAAAAACAAAGAATGGAATCACTGTATCCAATGGCATCAACCAAGGTAAACACAGTGGTGACCAACAGAAAAGAAAGAAATAATGGAAAGAAGGCACCAACTATAAATCTCCAGGGCTGTGTAGTGTTGAAATGGAAGGTCATTTTCAGAGAAACAATATCGTGTGGAGAGTACATCCATTTTAGCTAATCTTGTCAGGAAGGTTAGTGTTTGTATCACCCCTTAAATGCAAGATAATTCTAGTTGTGAAAGGGAAGATCTGGAGGTCTAGAGTTTTAGGCTCATCTCTCGCAGGGAAACAGGGATAGATGCTAATCTTTTTATGCCTCTGTAGGTATAAGTAATCTTTTAATATAGACTTGACTTTGAAGTTTAGTTTAGCAATTCGAATGCGTCCACATTTAATCAAGAAATTCTTCTTAGAAAAGTGAGAATAAGAGTATTTCTTACATTTTTACCTTAATGTATTCTAATAGCCTGGAAGATTTAGTGTGTCTTCTTATGTTGATGGGGTAACATAAAGTTGGCAGGAGCTGACCCATTACATCCATATAAGTTAATTTTTAAATTTAAACATCTCTTTTCTTTACCTAAAGAAATCTAAAGAGGCTATTCTAAGCCTGACCATTCTTGGAAAACTGACTGCTAATCATGGCTTCATGAAATACAAGACTAGTTTCCATGGCAAGACATTTAACATACTCTTTTTGTCCCCCAATTCTACTTTGATGCTATAAACAGAACTCTGACTCTAGAAATACAGCAAGTCAAGTACAGGTATTAACTATGGCAAAGTGGAGTATAAAGAGTCCTGGACTTGAATTCTGGCTCTGACATTTAATAGTTGTGTGACTTTATCCATATCAGTGATTATTTCTGAATCTTAATCACTTCATTTCTAAAATGATGAAGATGTAAATATAATTAATACCTCAATTATTTGTTGTAACTAAATCTATTATTTTTAATGTATTATTTTATTATTTATATAGCAGGTATAAATGCATTCGGCAGTTAGGTGGGAGAATGGATAATGCATTGGGCATGAAGTCAGGAAAACATCATCTTACCTCAGATATTTACTAGCTTTGTAATTCTGAGCAAGTTACTTCACTCTGTTTGCCACAGTTACCTAATGTGTAAAATGAATTGGAGAAGGAAATGGCAAACCACACCAATATCTTTGCCAAGAAAACCCCAAATGGATTCATGAAGAGTAGAGAATGACTAAAATATTTGAACAAAAATACTTCCATCACACTCTTTTTTCCCCCCTACTAATTAATACTTTCTGCTCAAGTCTTAGCTTGCCTGGAGCATTTAGAAGTTAAATAACTTGCCAGAGATCACACAGCTAGGATGTATCAGAGACAGGACTTGGCTCAAAGTTTTCCTTACTTCATAAGACAATTCTTTATGCACTACTTCACAGCTGTCTGTCATGTTTGAAGAAGATAATTCTGAATGTGGGATCAATAGACCTGGGTTTGAATCCTATTTCTTATTTCTTATATAACATTGGGCAGGTAATTTATCTTCTTTGGATTTTAGTTTTCTCACCTCTAAGATAAGGGGATTCGACTAAATGATTTGCAAGATTCCTTCAACCTCTAAAATTAATGTGTGGAGCCGTGATCTTACTTATTAATAGGGGTTACTGCCAACTAGTACAGATGGCAATTCCACCCTTGTTTCTGTTCGTAGGATTCTTGTCCATTTCCCTCTGAAAAATTTTCCATAAAGAATCTAGCCATTGTGTAAGAGGCCTCCTTCTTCTATTATTCTAATATTTCAATGATTCCAAGGCAGCATTTGGATTGTTTTCATTCTTTACTTTCCCTATATGTCAGGTCCCTTCTCGGATCTATGCATCTATTTCATATATGCAAATCATTGATGTTAACATGCTATACCTGACTATAGTACACCCACACCCACCCACCCACAAACTTAAAACATAGTATTCACAGGGATTTTCTCAGGACAAAAATTTAAATGTGTGCTAAGGTATGGAAGATTTGTCTCTTCTGTATAGAGTTTTCCTTGATGTTCCCATCTAGAAGGGATAACACCCTTTGCAATTTCTCAATTGTTTGGCCTTTTCTCATCTTCACCTTTAAGGCAATAAGCATAATAAGTACTTAACTGTTAAATTAAACTAAACATATAAAAAAGAAACAAAATTAAAATACTTTAAAAGTATCAATATACTATAAACTTCAAGAGGTAAAATTGAAAATAATGAGCCTAATACCCTAAAGAAAGTTTAAAAGAGATAATAGTTTGAATCAACTTGAAGAAGTTAAAGTAATAAACAAGTGACCATTTAACAGGTATTTATGGAGTCTTCATTATTTCAAGATTATCTTGGAAGGAAATGAGATAGTCTCTGCCCTTCAAAAGTTCAAGAGCCAGCGAGGTCATGTAATAGATAGAGTGCCAAGCCTGGAATCAGGAAGATAGCTTCATAAGTTCAAATCTGGTCTCAGTCACATTACCTCTGTGATCCTGGGCAAATCATTTATCATTGTTCGCTTTAATTTCTGATCTGTAAAATGAGCTAGAGAAGAAAATGACAAAATATTCTAGAATCTTTGCCAAGAAAAACTCAAAGGAGTCATAAAGATTCGGACATGATTGAAAAGACGAAACAATAACAACACGACGACAAAAAGAAGTGCAATAGAGCAGATGAACCCATAAATACTATGAATATAACATGCACTTAGGAATATTTTACTGAAATGAATTCACTAAGAATGGATTTCTTTTAGCTGGCAAAATTTGTGAAGGCAGTAAAATCATAGAATCATAGATTTATAACTAAAAGGAAACCTTTTCCTTATCTATAAATATAAACTTTATTTATAGATAAGGAAACCGAGGCCCAGGGACATGTAGCTGGAAGTATACCTTAAAGTATTCTCAATAGAAAGTGATAGGAGAATGGGAAAAAGGTAATAATGCAAAGTAAATAAAACATTCCATTTTACTGACCAACTTGGGAAGAATTTGGCTTGGCTTTCAACCAGAAAATGGTAAAGTTTATTACTATGAATCATAAGAAATTTAATTTTAATAAATAATTATCTATATAGATAAAGCTCCATGTTAAATGCTGAGAGAAACAAAGATTAATAAGACCCATATTCTAGATCTAGAAATATTTGTGGATTTTTTTGTACTGAAATAGTACAGGTTCTTCCAAATATCAAGGCAAAAATTTTTTTATACCAAAACTAAAATTGAAAGGTCTAAAAGACAGACACAGATTTAGGTACCATTCAACCTTTTTATTTAATTTAATAACTGCATGCCTAATCTCCATCATCTTTCATATGATAATTTAAGGAGGCCTTTACTAGGAAAGCTGAAAGAACATTTGGACTTGATGCTTTACTCTTTACAGACCAAAAATCTAGGCTCACATTTTATCACCTTTTCCTTTTATAATATAATCTATTCAAGGACCAAGTAGACAGAATACAACACAAATGAAGGCAGAAGGGGGAAAAAGTGCCCCAAGTGGTATCATAGAATGAGTTTTTCACTGTGTAGAATCTAGCTTTTGTTGCCATCACTAATGAGTAGCATGCAATATGCTCTTGGAAGGTATCTAGAAGAACAGAAAACAAATTAAATATGTGGAGAAAATAGGCAATTAATTTTAAAATAGTTCACATTTCACAGAATCTTAGAAATATAGAAATGGTAGGGATCTTACGATATCAACTGTCCAATTGTCTTCATTTGGATTAATATAAAAACTATTCAGGTCACACAGTTTTTCAATTTTTCTTAATAGATACTTAAAAACAGAGAGTCTACCTAGAAGTCTATATGAGCATTTTAATACCCTGATAGCCAAGACCTCTTTTTTCTATTTTCCTTTAAATGCATTTTCTCTTTCCTGTTAAGCAACACTTAGAACAAGTGGTCAGCATGCTCCCCATAAAAAATACTTTACATAGCTGAAAATAATGCTATAGTATTCATGATATTCCATTAGCCTCCTCTTCACTAAGTAAAACCTCTTTGAATCCTTTATTATTTCCTCATACTGGATTTATTTATCATTCTTATAGGCATCTTACAACTCTTCCCAGGATTCTTTTTCAAATAAGACAATCCTCTAAAGTCAGGGCTTCTTAAACTTTTTTTTTTCCATTCATGACTCTTTTTTACCCAAGAAATTTTTACATGACCCTAAGTATATAGATATATAATATAGGTATATAAGTCAAATATTTACTGATAATAAATCATAATTTTGTAACCTCATATTCAGTTAGGCGATCCCATGTAGGGTTGAAACCCACCGGTTGAGAAACTTTGCTCTGAGTGACTTTCTTCTGAACAATATGTTAATTTTGTGAGAACATCTTTTCTATATTTTTTGTTTTTTATTTTAAACCTTGAGGAAGCATATGCCCAATATCTCTGTTTAATTGTTCATGGGACTTGGCTGCTAATGTGGCTAATGAAATGAAGTGACTTCTCTATCAACTACATACTATAAGAACTGTTACCTTTAAGTTTTATTGCTTTTCTGAGAATAGCTGAAGTAGGGAATATGATACACAAACTATGAAGAGAGGCCCAGATGGGAAGAAGATAATACCTTCTGCTGTCTCCCACTCATTCTTAACTGAGACCACATGTCCATCAGCCCAGCTCCCCTGGCTCTCCCCAGGTTTGAAGTGATCTGCTTCCATTCTGACCATAATTGGTTGCTAAAGGCACATTTACTTTTCTCTAACAGCTTTGACCAAGGTATTGGGGAAAAAACAAAACAAAGAACAAACAAAAAACCCTCCAGCTTTCCATTTTAGTTTCACCAACATGAGTTTAAAAATAAAACTGATGAACAAAATTTGAAAACTTCTCTTTTATATGTATTTTCTCTTTCCTGTTGAGCTGATATCTAGAACACATGGTCAGCATTCTTCTCATAAAATAATACCTCCATTCTTCAAGAAAGCTGTTATCTTCTTATAATGGGCACTCTCCCCATCACTGATACAGACTGCAAATACTCTAATAGCTTAGCAGGAAGGATAATGAATTGTGCTGCCTCTTTTCACTTTTTCTCTCTCCCTATCAACACCAGTTGGCTCAGGTCTGGAAGGTGAACCACTTAAGAACTTTGCTAAATTAGTCCTTCAATAATAGTTTTTTTTTTTTTAAACTAAATCCATAAGTGAGCCCTTTCTAGTTTGGTTAATATACTATAAGATTATAACTAATTAATTAAATTAAGTAGCTACAGTAATAAATAAGACACAAGTTGGAGTCAGAAAGACCTGAGTTCAAATTCAGCCTTAGACACAGATTAACTGTGTGACTCTGGATAAGGTACTTAATTTTTTCTGCTTTAATTTCCTTATAATATCACCTAGATCTCAGAGAATGAGATAGTATTTTAAAGTATTTTGCAAATCTTATAGAATTATATAAATGTTAATTGTCCTTATTAATATTATTAAGTGCCTTCTGTGTACAAGGCACTATACTAATAAGTTCTAGGAAGCACAAGAAACAAATGGGAGACATTCTATTCTCAAGGAACTTACATGCTACTTAGTGCAAAATAAATATCTATGTGTGAAGAGTAGAATTCTTTGGAATGCATACACACATATGTATATACACATTAATATTAATAAGTATAGATTATTATGCCCCTAAAGATGGGGGAAGGGAATGATTATTTCTATATTATCTATCATGTGCTAGGCATCATGCTAAGTACTTTAAAACAATATCTCATTTGATCCTCGCAATAACCCTGTGAGGTGGGAATTATTATAATTGAGGAAAATGAGGCAGACAGAAATTAGTAACTTGACCAGGGTGACATATTTAGTGCCTAAGGTTGCATTTAAACTCAAGTTTGAAGTCTAGATATGATATACCAGTTAGCTTTTTAATTTGTTTAGCTAAGAAGAAACAAATAAACAAAAAGTAACCAAAATAGCAGAAATGGGTACATTTACAGGATATCATCTGTTGACCCAAGTTAATGCCTAGCCATCGGTAAAATTACTTGATAACTTTGGGAGGGATTCTAAACAAAGTCACTCAAATTTCCTAGTCAAAAGTTGAGCTGGATTTCAAGTTTGATGAGATCCTCAACTCCTCCCACAATCTCTTTGTCCACAGTTACACTATCAGCTAAATGTGCTAGCACACATCATCATTTTCACTCTTTAAAACAAATTCTTTGTATAAAGCAATCAATGAATATTCATTAACTACCTACCATGTGCCACGCACAGTGCTAAACACTGAGTGTATAAAATAGAGATAAGACTGTCCCTGCACCTGAAGGTGCTTATGATCTAATGGGGAAGCATTATACAAAGCATTGCAATGGCTTCTTTGTTATCTCAAGGACAAGCTCTGTGTATGAATTTCTTTAGCTTTTGACTGTGCTGGGGAATTCAGAACCCTTTCATTACCTTAGTTTTCCAAACTGGAAACTCATTATCAGACTAACTCTTGGTTTTAATCTTTACACCGTGCCACCACCTGCCACTATATTTAGATACCATTCCCTTTGCTCCCAGTTTTCTTCAGATTTATTGATCATCAATCAATAAAATGCAGATAATATTTGCAGTGCCTAACTCACAAGGTATAGAAAGGTCCAAAGGATATGATGTATACAAAGTTCTAGGCAAATCTTTAATTGCTATGTGAATGTCAATTAGTATGGAAGTGTAAAGATGGTGCTGCTGACTGTGATTACAGAGCTAGTGGTATTCCGAAATTTCTACAACCAGTGTTTGTGTTGTGGTGATCTTGGAGAGTATGTTTCTTTATCACATATAATCACTGGTTCAGATTTTCCTCAATCCAAAAAGACACAAACCTCCCCCATTCTCTTAAGTTGTCAGAATCCTGTACCTGTGCATATGGAACTTTTCCCCTTTCAAGCCCAACCTAATAGCCTCCTCTAATCAGACTGGTGGAATTCAGTTCTGCCAATTTCTCACTCATCACTTGCTATATATTTTCAGAAGCTCCTTTGAGGTCCTATTATCTTATTAACATTAACATATAATATGATCTTATTATATATTTACAAATAATATCTTTTCTACATAACATCTATCTTAAAAAATCCTGAATTACTCAGAGGAGAAAAAATTACTGTGTATGTATAGCAAGTAAAGTGCTTTTTTTTTTTTTTTTTTTTAATAGTAAAATGGTAGGCATTTTGTTAAATTTTTATTCTGAAATACTCAAAGGGAGCTTACTTACATCATGGACTAACAGCCTGCAAAAATTTCTAGGTAATAAAAATAGTGATTTAAAAATTAATGAATAGCAAAAAGAGAATAAGAACTCGTTGCTTTCTTTATTTATTTTACAACTTCAGAACAGTCAAACAGACATATTCCTTTAATTTTTTTTTCTTGAGGTTGAAAGAGGTAGCTGTGCATAAGAGCTAAGTCACATTTAGTCCCAATCTACCTAGTAGTGGACTTTAGGACTTTTATGTCAAGTTTCAGCCTGGAGCAAATTCATACATCAACTTTTGTATTAAATGAAAGTAAACCTGTGACAGAAATAATAAAAGGAAAATTCATAGGTGAGCCCTTCAATACCTATGTACATTGAGGGGCATTAAAGAAGCAATCCTAGAGGACAAAAACTGTACCTAAAATATAGTATGTTTCACTCCTAGCCATGATTTTTTTCTTCTATAGTTATTCTCTGATATCAATAATTCTTCAAGGAATGTTAGTGGCAAATAGTCTTTTATTAAAAGAATAAACTATCAATATAAACTAATCAGATGATTCTTTTAATTATATAAATTATTAGTAGATATAAATGTTCTCTATAGAAATTCTGAAAATTATTTTGGTAGAAGAAACAAGAGCTATTTAGCTGATATTCCATGTAAGTAAACAAGTTTGCCCATTTGCCCCCAAATCTCTCTGCAAGATAGGTCTTCAGCTGCATTATGACTAGATCATAAACTGACTCAATGACATTTCTTTGGTTCTGTCCTGACCACTGTCACTAACAGTGATGTTTATCCACAGAAACACCTTTAACCTACGCGTGAACAGATATCAATTAATAGTAATATCTAGATGAAACAGATATTAAACCTAATAACTGGTGAAAAAAACCACCATTAATAATCTGAGGCAAGAATGTCTACAAATGAAGCCATGGAAGATTATGAAAAATACTATAAAATTTTTATAAAAAATAGACACAAAGAAGAAGGGAATGAGAAAATGTATTGTACATGTGTGCACAAGAGGAATGTAGGTACATTCTGTTTCATTAAAGAATCAATTACCCTCAAATATTTTTATTTATATATTTAAAACCTCAAAACCATTTACATATAAAACTCCCACTGAAGTGGCTGCTAGCTTTTGGTGATTGCCTAAAAAAAAAAAAAAAAATTAACAGTCAACATGTTTTAAGAGAAGTGTATCTATTTTGTACATAATGAGATCTACAAAAATACCAATAACTATTTTTCTATATTTATCTATCTCATACAGTTATATTTTAGAAAAATGGTATCTTTAAAAATATATTCAGATCTGTTAAAATATGACTTTATTAGGCAACTATTAAAAGCTAGAAGCCAGGTTAGAGGCAGATTTCATATCAGGTTGGGGTAGAAATAGGTAGGTAAAGGGTAGTTGATTTATTTAATGAAGTGGAATGCTTTTTTTTTTTTAGACAGAAGGCCAATTTGTCATTACATAAATAAAAATGCATGATATTTATACAAAATGAGGTGCTCTGCATACAGAAGCAGGCTTCTTCCTGGAGAAATTGAAAAAGAGACTATTGGATCTTTATTGATTTTCAATGTTTTGAACTTCTTTCCTTTCAGACCTTCGTTTATATATTCCTGATATCTGAAAAGCTATCTCCCAAGACTCATCATTTCTCAAAATCTGCATCACTTAAAATCCAGCTTAAGTAAAACCTTCTCCATAGTCTTCTCTGAGGACCACATATTTAAGTAATTTTTTTAAATCTCTTACTACTTTAGAATTTTGTATCTCTTTTGTATTGTTTTAGCTGGGAGAATTATTTTTATACATATCTTACATTTTCTAATGCCTCAAGAACTCCAGAGCAGGACTATGTTTTGTTTATTTTTTGCATTCTCCACAGGACTTCAAACAGAGGAAAGTATCCAAGAGATAGTTATTGAATTAGATAGGAAATGAATATAAATACTTCCTAATTGATGAGGTCTCAAGCTCTAAGCTAACACTATAATATCAATGTTTACTTAAAAGAATACCAGAATATTAAGGAAAGAGCCTTGAAATTCATTCAGTACATTCTTTTGCTTTAAGACAAAGGCAGAATCTTGATTTGATATGAAGTTTCTAAGTAAGTATTTTTGTTCATTTAAGGTTTGGAGGGGAGAATATTTTCTGAATTAAGACATGTTATGAGCTTTATTAAAAAAAAACAATGCTTCACTTTCCTGACCACAATATATTCATTAAGAACAATACATTCTGACTTGTACTTAGAAAAAGCTTAGAAGGCACCTGTCTTACCACAGTAAATTGCAAACAAAGACATACCATAGGAAAAGCAACAGGTGCTTTTGATTTTCACAGCAATACTCAAGAATTTAGAATATGTATAGAACCATTTAGAAATTTGAATAAAAAAAAAAGAAGAGATCTGAAATGTCAATTCTTAAATGATGTTGGCTATTAGAACAGCATACTAAGTAAACTATTCATAGTTACAATGCTATTGTCCAGAAGTGAGAAGTAGCAAGCCAACAAATATGGTTTAATTTTTTAAAATATGTCAACAGGTAATTAGGTAAGGGAATAATTTTAATTTTGAAAACCTTTTGCTTTTACATTGGCATCAGATAATAGAAGAATAATTTTGTAAGTTTCATCAGTGTTTTAGACTATTAACAAAGAGATTTAAAAATTTATAAAGTCTATAAAAGGGTTATTATTGCCTGAATCAATGTTATTAAGTAACTTTTATGCTGCAAAACTCCATAAATAATACTTTCTAAAATTTCACAGAGTTCTTGATCTCCTTCTAATTTTAAGGCAGTTTCACATGTATCATGTTTCCAGATACTGGATAGTGAAAGATTTATTCGTGTTGAGCAGTCCTAAGGTAATTCGGTTGCCCCCCCCCCACAAAACAAAACAAAACAAAACAAAAACCCCTAATTCTACAATTATAACCATTTGAGAAAAAGAGTAGTCATGCTAGTAAATCTTTTAGTGAGAAGAAATATTTGTATTGTAAGCTTGATCCTTGTAAGCAGTGATTTTTTCCCTTTTTTTCCCCAAACACTACACTTTATTTTCTTATTAGACCCTCAACCCACAAATGTTCAACTGTCATAAAAGATCAGTGTTACTGAACTGCCAGCATTAATCTTTTGTTTGAAATGTATAAAGAAAGACAAATAAAGAAGACATTGCAAAATGTCTTCTTGAAGTAGAACCAGATATTGAAATGATAAATAACATAACCTAGGAACACTAGTTATAATGTTCTTGAGCTGAAGAAATTTCCAAATATCAAAGATAGTGACATTGCTGTCAGGTAGTCCATAAATAAACCATGGTCAATTCCTGACATTGGACCTTTTTTTTCTTGAGATGCTACTGTAAATAAGTGTATTACCCTTGACTGTCTGAATTCTACATGCCCATTTCCAGAAATGCCGCAGCAGATAAGTAACACTGTCATATCTATTTTGTCAACTACATGCTGATTATTCTTTTCTATCTGTAGTTTGGGAACATTATCAAGGTCAGACACAGCCTCTCAGAAAACATGTTTTAATGCTGCTGCATTTGATCATTTCTATAAGAAGCTTCCATAAATAAAGTTTACAGGAATATCTATAGAGTTTGTAATATTTTACTCTTCCCATGTCATGGAAGAAGGTTACATTCACCACCATACACAGAGCCTATTGGAAATCGAAAAAAATTTTTTTTGGAAGAATTCATTATATTCTCATTTGACCACATACAATAAACAATTCTGATGTATTGGAGGAAAATGTTCCCAACATTTTGTGATTCTTTGGCAACTACCCACCTTCCACTCTTCTGACCTCCACTGTGTTGTTTTGTGTGTGTGTGTGTGTGTGTGTGTGTGTGTGTGACAAATTGGTTATGAGACATTTACAACTGAAGCACATATCGCAAAATTATTTCTGCCAAGCTTCCTCTGTGACCTGCCCGTGGGACATGACATACTCCAAGATGCATCGCTCTATCAAACCACATCTTTCCAGGACAATGCAAATTATGACGAATTCCATCATACTGCATTATGCATTTCATGCTAATCTTACTAATTCCAAAGAATCAGGAGAGCTTGCTGTTCTGCTGAAGGGCATGTTGTCTGATTGAATGATGGTGAAACAACATTTGCCATTCCCTTCATCTCCTAATCCCAGCTGCGGCCACCTCTGCCCTACATCCGCCGGGCAGCCTTTCTTGCTATGTAACTTCCAAACCAGAATTAACTTTAAATTGGCAAAATCATCTGACAAGAAACCTCAAACCACCAAGAAGAACACATCTAAGGTCTAGAAAACAAAGAACTTTTGCAGGGTGGGAGGGTGGAATGGGGGGAGGGGAACTGTTAACAGTATTGTAAATGATTCAAGCACTTCAACTCAATTTGCTTAGCTGTTCATCTTAAAGAATTAAAACCACCTATTCTGATGTTTTTTGATCTCACTGTTTCTACAAAAACATTTATGAAATTTCTTGAATTGAATCCTTTTGGATGTTTGTTTTGTTTTTTCTCTGCAAATGATCAACCTATGAAGCACAAGGAAAAATGCCTCTAGGAAGAGGAAAAGAAGAAACTTCAAGACAATTCTTTCCTGTGTCAGAAGGGGGCAATATGACTACATGAAAGAAGACTATAGTCTATGATCGTCTATGGCCACACTGTTGAAATAAACATGTTGAATTCCCAAAGAAACATATATTTTATCCTGTGGCATAATTTACTTATAACATTAAAACTCAAACATGGAGCAATTTGTAGCAATAACCATGATTATGCTGTTAGTGGCCCAAATGTCACTGTCTAGATTAGGCTAAATGATACCTAGTACCAAAGAGCTGCTATGATTTATTTTTTATGATCACTGGTAGAACTTGCATGCTTAAAAGGCTCCCAAGAAAACTGCCTTCAATAAATAAAAAAAGGGATGAAAAGATTGAAAGAATACAGTATTATTGTTCAGAGAGGCGATCATAAAAAATTGTCAAAGAAATGATGCAAATTTTAAATCTCAGAGACATTGTTGAAAAAAAAAGGTAAATGTCTCAAACACCTCAAATATTATTATTTTTTAAAATTAGAAAACATTTTCTGAGATCAAATGACTCACTTTATAGTGAATGAAAGTGAAATGTATTTGAACGATGCTATTTTATAACTAAGTCAATGTGAAAAGGAAATAAAAATTCTAACCCTTTTGTGCAATTAGATCGATTCTTCTCAGTCTTTTTTCTGGTTAAAAAAAATGGATCTGAGTATTTGAAATAAGGGGAAAATTAATTTAACATAACAATAAAAATGTAATGATTTACACTTTTGGTAAGATAGACATTTTCCAAACTGGAACTATACAACAGCACATATACTTCCCTTTTTGTTTCATGTTCAGTTAGACCAGAATTGTTAAGAAAATTTTTAAAAGGTTGAAGGAGAATTGCTAAGTATGGTTTGTTTCAAACTGGAAAAGCTTTTCAGGATAAATAACTGCATACTTATCCACTGACAAAAATGAGGACAACTTTTAGTCAGCATTTAGTTATACTTTAATGGAATCTTGTGTATTTTTTTTTTTTCTGAGATGTTATATAAGCTCTAATAAGTACATAGCACAAATCTGCATTAAAGTATTCCTAGGAAGAGGCAGGAAAATCTTTTGCTTTCTACTTTCTTCCCAATGAGACTACTAACCTTCAGAGGTACATGCCTATGTGTGCATCATTGCAGCAAAAGGCAGTGGGCACACCCTGTGCATGCTGTGGCTTGTTGACATGAACCAGGGCAGGCAGACACCAATAATACATGAAGTGTGGTTCAGAGGCAATTAGGATCAGTTGTCAAGGCCAGGCCATTAATGAAAGAACATGTCAGAGGAGCCGGAGACTTCAATGGTTGAGGGCAAGAAGGCGATTTAGTGTGACAGATCGAGTCCTTCCAATGTCCTCAGTGGTACATGCTAATACCAGCCTTAACAACCTTTTGTGGCAGTGTATAATGCGACTAACATGGACTTTGATTCAGCAAAATGACTGCTGCCACTGTGAGTCTGTCTCATTCGAACAACAGTAAAAGCACTGCTACAAATAATTACCCACTTCCGTCTTTCTCTGCTCCACCCAATGCATGCCATACTGTTTGTCACTGGAAGGTCAGGGTATTTATCAAGTCATTTTCTTGTGGTTTATATGATACTTTTTTTTTTTTTTTTGGTGGGCATGTATAAATCAAACATCATTCAATCTAGTAGGTTTTAAAAGTGAAAATAAATAATTAAATCACAGCCCAGTTTCATATGGTTAATAATAGAAGTGGTCAACACAAATCAAATTCATCTAAAAGAAACATCCGTCCACCATGAGAGTGAAGGGGAAGTGATTACCTAGGCTACAGGATCACAAGTAGATAGCAACCTAATCCTCAAAGAAGTGAAAGACATCACCAACAGATACTTAGACTGCAACTTTTTTTCTTTCCAAAACAATGTCTACAATTCAGTAGCAATTATAAATAAGAAACCTATATACTTACAAATCAATAATCATTAATGAAAGAAAATGTTAGATGCTAGATAAAAGACTCACAAATTAATGTTAAAATGAACAGGATGGTGATATTTTAAATAGACAGAATCGGAACATTTTGGAATTATGATAAAGCCTACAGAAGGTCCTAGCATCAATCTCCTAACCCTGTTTCTTATGTGCAGATGCTGTTATTTAATAATTTTTTTTTTTTTTTTTTTTTGCCAGCCTTTCACATTTTCTGATCACTGAAAAATGTATTCCTACATGCAGGAGAAAATGCCTTTGTCTTAACAGCAGAAAAATGGATAAGATTTTCTTATAATCTTTTCAGAGATGTGCTTTTTCACATTTTCTCAGGATTTATTCCCAGCATCTCAACTACAAAGGGTGATGATGTGATACCTCAGGGCAGGTAGCTTGGCCTTGTCTGCTTATGAATGACCGGACTAGAAGAAGGGCATATTGCTAAAGACTGATGGGGAATCAGAGACAAACAGATCTGCTTGGAAAACAGTTTTAGTTTTTCCCCATGAAATTTTAACTTTTGGAAAACCTTATTTTTTTTCCTTTTCTGAGTCTTTTTTTCACTCTTTTGATATAGCTGTTTTCTTCTCTTTTGTTAAATTATCACTTAGATTTTTTTTAGACACTCCTTTTGTTCATATCTCATCCGATGCCACATTCTTTTCATCAATCTATTTATATAATGTCTTCACTTTCTTAGATGAATACTTTTCTTCTTCCTCCTAGTATTAAATATTATTAGAGGAATATGAGGAACTTGGAGATCCTCCATTCTATTTCTTTCATTTTTGAAATAAGAAAATCAAGAACCAGAGAGCAACAAGAGTAACTTGTTTAGATTCACAAAGGAAAAAATTTGAACTCAGGGCCTCTGACACCAGCTCTATTGCTATTTCCACTACAACTTAAACTTTCATGATTAAAATGAACCAAATCAATATAATAAGAGGCTGTCAAGTGTTACAAGACTAAGCACATTTGTATTTAATTGCAAAATGTAATTTAATATATTAAATTATCTATAGATAAAATATATGGTATTAAAGCTACTTCACCAAAAGCACTATCACTGTGAAAAAATAAGGTATTTCAATCTTAAAACATTAGTCACATTGATGATATCTATGTATCTTAGGAACAACTGGAAATAACTAACTTATGACATATGAAATAATTACATAAAGAGCTATTCAGAATGACAATTAAAAAATTCCTATCATCTTCTCCAAGATATTACACAGACAAATGACCTCCCAATGAACAAATTGCATGACAGTATTTGACTGAGATTTCATCTTTCAGATTTTAAGATTTTATTGCTTAGCTTATTGGGATGTCTACACTGTGGGATTATAGCATCTGCTACTCTTTTATGTTTCCTTATATTCATATGAAAATGGAACTGATCTTCCTGGTGGAAAGTGCATTAAGACTGTAGAATTATTGGAGTGGTATTACTTCTTTAGACCACTTACATTTATAATACAGAAACATATCTTTATTGAATGCAAACTAAATAGAAAAAAGTAACATCAGGCTCTTGTAATTCTTTGAAGACAAACAATTTTTTAATGGTTACTTGAAAATTAAATGAACAAGAGAACACTTCTTAATCTCTGAAAAGAAAGATCTTGGGAAATTTCCATTGGAAAAAAGATGAAAAAAGATAGGTGCATTAATGTACAGCTGATCGAAACCTTAGATATCATCTAGTCTAACTTTTTCATTTTATTTACATAAGTAAGGAAATGGGTTGAAATGCCTTTTAATATCAGGTTTAGATTTTTACACATACATAAACACATTCACATATGCAAATATTCATAAATTTTCTATAATAAAATCTGGAATTTTTCATTTGTTATAATGTGTTTAAGTGAAACATCTTAAAATCATTATTTTGTTTTCTAAACACTTAGTCATAGAAGATGTTCTTTCTTTTTCATGAGCACAATTATACTGAGTTTCTTCAATCATTAGCTCATATTTTAATAATATGTTGCCATTTGGGTACAGCTATAATCATAATAATGAACATGAAGTTCAAAGATCATTAGATATATAGATGGCATGTACCATTAACAAGAAATATTCTGTACCACAGAGATCACACATTAGAAAACTCAGAAATTTCACTGTAGAATTTGCTATACTGAGGCATCTTTCTGTGTAATTAACATAAATCTCTTCACAAAACATGTTAGTTTTAATAACAAAAAGGGGCATCTTACAAGCAAACTACAGAAAAGGACTCAAATAAAATTATAATATAAATAATTTAATTTTTATTCTTATATTTCATAATGATAATTATATCGTTTTAATGGACCTAAAAGAAAACTATGCTCCTTATACACAATATGTGTGTATAGTATGTATAAAATTATTTCTTCTTATATTTTAATTCATATCACTATTGTCATAATATGTAGTATTATTAAAATTGGGTCTAACCAAGAAAGATTAATTCTATAAGCAAGAACAAAATCAATAGTTTCTTTTTAAGAGGCTTTCAGACTTCTGACCTCATGGACATCGTGTAGTAAATGATTTTTTCCCCCAAAACACTGAATGGAGTCCCCAAATCCTAACAGATTAATGTATCTGTGAAAAGAGAGTCATTTAATATTCCTTTGCCAGAAAATTATGACCCATTATTAATCAAAATGGTAATCTTTGTGTTACTAATCATGCATGATCTGATTGGGATTATGCCAGTAACTTCTGGCATAAATATCTTAATAGGACAAATGAAATGTATGTACTCTAAACTCAAACTGGCGAGAGTTTGAAAGAAATGGAATTTTATACAGTTTCTGACAGATGCAAAACTAAAATTGAATTAAGAGTCAAATATGTGCTAGAGGTGATTCTTCACTCCCATTGTAGAACTAATTGAAGCACTTCTAAATTTTCAGGATTCTGGGAGATGAATATAAACTGCTTGCATTTTTGTTTTTCTTCCCGGATTATTTATACCTTCTGAATTCAATTCTCCCTGTGCAACAAGAAAACTATTCAGTTCTGCACATGTATATTGTATCCAGGATATACTGTAACCTATTCAACATGTAAAGGATTGCTTGCCATCTGGGGGAGGGGTGGAGGGAGGGAGGGGAAAAATCGGAGCAGAAGTGAATGCAAGGGATAATGGTGTAAAAAACTACCCTGGCATGAGTTCTATCAATAAAAAGTTATTAAAAAAAATAAATAAAATAAAATTAAAAAAATAAATTTTCAGGATTATAATTTGATTTATTAAATTAAACTGCAAACTTTTTTACTTACATTCTGTATTTTTGTATGTGACTCAGCAACCTGTCCTATTTGGCACCTTTCGGAGTAAAAAGTTGAGGGGAAAATTAACTTTTATTAAGAGTTAGAATATTATGGTCATTCTGAAGATTTTATACTTCCTTACCATAAACACTGAAAATACAGGGCACTGCTAAATAAATAAGGATGTCTTATAAAATTTTAATTAAGTAAATGAAGTGAAACTGTAATATATCTAGTCTTTTTTAACTGTGGCTTTAAAGTATACCCATTATTTCAGGTAGCAACTACAGAAGCAATTTCCACTTAAATGAATTAGTATGACATTTTTTTTTAATGGCAGATTTTCATCTCTAATATTAATTTGACTAAGATCATAGGATGTAGAAGGCAACTGAGAGGTCATCTTGTTCAATTACCCCACTTTACAGATGAGAAAGTTGACACTGTCATAGCTAAGTGATTTGTCCAAGGTCACACGGGCAATAAATTACATAACTTGGGATTTAAACTCAGAATCTCTGAGGGATTCAGACAATGCCTTTTCCATGTCATCATAATGGATCTTCAAGAATGACATAAATTTAGAGTAGGAGCTTAAAATACACACACACACACACACACACACACACACTCAATTCCCTCATTTTATATGTGAATACTGAAGCTCAAATAAATAAATTAACTGGCTTATGATCCAACAAGGTGTAGGTAACAGATATAGACTCTTTTCTCACTACTTGGTTTTTTTTTTTTTTTCTTATCAAGAACACAAAAACAAACCAAAACCTTCCTTGGTTTTTATAAGCCATTAAAATATGAAAACATGTTGCCCTAAGAACTGCATATAATTTTTTTCTGTATTTATCTATTCCAGGATGAAGGTTAAGTATAAAATGGAAGAAAAGTAACAATTTCAATATTAAATTTAGCTTATCAAAATTTCCCCTTTTAAAAATATATTTATTTAACATTAATTTTTTCAAAAATCATTTATTTAGTATATATGAGTAAAACTATTTGCAATTGACATTATTTAAATACAATGGATAAAAGCGCAAGACGAAGTTAGTAAAATCTGAGTTCAAAAACAATCTCAATCTTCATAAATTGTATGATTCTAAGCAAGCCATTTAATTTCTCTGTCTCAATTTCCTCATTTGTAAAAAGGTATATAATAAAAGCACCAATTCCAAGATTAGAAATGAAAAAAATATATTATATATATTTGTACAGTGTTTTACAAACTTTAAGATACTATATAAGTGCTATTATAACTATCATTGAACAGACTTTTGATGTTTTACTTATAAAAAGAAATGAATAATCTTAAACTCTCAGAAGTCTGGAATACTGTTCAGTTAGTTTCCTTTTTTCATTATTTAAACATGCTATATTTTAAAGGCTATTGGAAGCTTTAGGATCTCAAAGACCTATGTCTACTATCCACACATAAAAAGTAGAATAAACTAAGATGACTAAGTAAAAGAAATTAATTATAGAGATTTTATAATGGTACTCCAATAAAATCACTGGTCCTCATATTTACTAAAGTTTTTATATACATGAAAGTAAATATGTATTTTGATATGCCATATGTATATATATACACATATAATTATGTTTTTATGTATACAAAACAAATGCAGTTTGCATACAGAACAATATTATCATACCCAGGATCATAACAATGTAAACTGAATGTAATATCTATTATAACCCAAGGGGAAAGGTTCCCTAAATTGTAAATATACACTTGGAAATGTTTGTTTTCTCAATTCAGTTATCATTTTCAAAATGTTATATTTCCTATATGCCCCATTTTTCATCTGCCCAATTACCAGCAATCTTTTTTTTCCCTACTATCAAAAATGATCATTTGTTTCTTTATTGTAGTAGATAAAACATCCTTTCATTGTTTCAGCTCACAAGCTGTGCGGATCCTACCCACTGTTCTTGCCTCCAGCACTTCACATTATTGGTGTATTATTTCATGCATGCCCTACTCTTTTATCAATTGCTTTTGAAGTAATGTTAATAGACTAGAAAATTGAGACATTTATGAAGTATAGGCAGTGTTTATGAAAAAATCCATAAAATATGACACAGGCAAGACAAGATAAAAGCAGCATTTTAATAGATTATGGCAAAGAGATTCTGTCAGAGTTGACAACTGACTCCTTCGAGATCACTAATTTTTATGGGATTAATTCTGTAATATTAAAAATGAAGTTAAATGTCCTAATTAATCTGTAAATAGCATACCCACAATTAAACCTTGTGTCTCCTCCTTGGATGTGGGCTTGAATGATTTTTGAGTAATAATCCCATTTATAATGAAGGTTAAAAAATGTTTTGCTGGTTATTTTATCAAAATATCTACCTGGACCCAATTTCAAATGGGTGTAAGACAAGCACAATTCTGGTATGAAGAGTCTAATGCTTAATCATTATGCCAGTGTCTTGCTTATGTAGTATAAGTGCCTGTACAGGAAGTTCCTGATTTGAGAATAACTTGTGATTGGCTCAGACACATGAATGAGTGGCAAGAATGGGGGAGTCCACTGTATTCCCGAGGTAGGATTCTTATACTCCTGAGCTTTGTTCTCCAATTTAGAATATGTAGAAAATGACTGACCTAGATGACTATTTCTTATATAGATTTGAAGAATTAATAAACTAGATATATCTATTTCATTCCATCTATTCCTCCATAGAATCTCTATTCCTTATATCTATGTGTCAATTCCAGAAGAGATGTTGCTGATGCAGTGGTAGCAGAGATATAGAGGAAAAGAATTTTTGATATTATTAGATAGTACATGAAATGCAATTTCCTACTGGAGTTGTTTTCTGTAGAAACAATGTTACAAATTGTGTAGGTATAGTTGAAAAAGCACTATAGTTTAGCAATATGATGGGTTAAACAGACACGTGGCTAGCCTGGGAACCTGAAAAAATTATATACATTACTTTGGCAGGAAAAAAATGTTTCAAGTTCCAAATGACTCAATTATAAACCAATCCTTGGAACATAGTAGGTTTTTAAAATGAGGCTTATTTAGTATCTGACTTAGTAACCCAAATCCTCAAATGAAAAATGGTGTTTTAATTTTATAAATTATCTTAATATTTTCTAGCAAGCAAAGGTCATTGAAGAAAGAGGTCTGATCATTTTTAAGCTGACTAATTAATTCGCAAATATAACTTTACAATTAGATTCAGCCACAAGTAATAAAAATGTCATATTTTGAGTGGTATAGAACTGTTTGACAAAGGAATTTACAACATTTTGTAACTTAAAAATTATTTAAATTTAATCTATGAAATGTCAAAACATATAGTTACCACAGTAAAATACTCACTTCAGTGTAAAGAAATCGTCCAAATCAATCATTTTCTATCAGGCACAAAAAACAATTGGTTGAATGACTACTCATATTTCAAATGAACATTTTGGCATTTTTTTAGACATAGCCACAAATCTTATTGGGATCAGATCTTCCTTCTTTGTGCCCTTGTCCTCTGAGGAACGAGGATCTTAAAGAGATGAATCATGTTACCTTTCATAGCTAAGTGGCCTTGATAACAGTCTATAGTTATATTCCAAAAGAAAAACACACAGAAAAAGATATACTGACATTATGTGTGAGATTACTATCTTTACAGTAGTGTTGATATGAATAATATAATTAAGTAAATGAATATTAAAGCTCTCAGAAATAACTACCTGGTTTTCTTAAATACTGTGCTTATATACATAACTCCCCCTCCCTCTCACCCAAATGTCTGGACTAAAATGGCCAATTTAATCAGTTCAGTCAAACAGCTAATTTGACTGATTTTGTAAGGAAATGAATAGGCTATTAGACTAACAGAACTAAGAGTAAGAGGAACTTTAGAGAACATCTAGGCTAACTATGCATTATTTCACAGATGTTTTTCAACAAATTAGGGCCTGAAGAAGTTAAGTAACATCCAGGATCACATATCTAATTACTGGCATGATTGAAATTAGAATTCAGGTTTCTTTATTCTCTTGTGTTTCATTATCTTTTCCCTAAATCACACTACCTCTTGTGAATTAAGCCAAAATCATGTATGTACAATTTGAAATTATGTATGTGAATGCATCTCTGAGATGATAGATCTTTTAACAACATAAATACTTAAAGATATATTCATTCATACAGGATTTTTGAGTTGAAATAGACTATGAAGGAATGAGAAATGTCTTTTTTTTTTCATTTTTAAATTCTCTGATTCCATGGAAAAACCCTAAAGTCCTTGCCTCAGGGGAAAAAAAAAAATCTGAAATCCTAAATTCAGTCATCAATTCAATTTGGTGTGTATGCAAGGATTATTATAGCTAAGTAGCTTCTAATTCCATTTATATCCTATAATAGTTCTGGTGTCCTCTTAAGAGTACCAGTGTTTTTCTTGAAGTTATACTTTTTTTTTTTTTGCTGAGGCAATTAGGATTAAGTGACTTGCCCAGGATCACATTTCTAGGAACTGTTAAGTATCTGACATAAGATTTGAACTCAGGTCCTCCTGACTTCAGGGCTGGTGCTCTATCCAATGAGCCACCTAGCTGCCCCTTGAAGTTATACTTATTGAGAAACAAACAAACAAAAAAGTGCAGAACCACATTAGTTTTTCAAAGCTTGGGCTTTATGAGACTATCTTGATCATTTAGAAAAACATCATATATAACCATTTTTTATTTACCTACTCTGCACCAAATACCTTGTTCAGCATTATAAATACAGAGGAATACATGAAACAGTTTATTAAGGATTTTACATTCTATAGGGGAAACAACATATATACTTCTAGGTACATATAAAAGAACTAGAAGGTAATTTGGAGAGGATGGTACTAGGGAGGGTGTTCAGGAAAGGCCTTACTTTTATGTAGAATGTGGTGGAGCTTTGAAGGAAATTATAGATTTTAAGACATAAGATTAAAAAGAAATGGCATTTTGGGAATATGTGATAATCTGTGCAAAGTTACATAGGAGGTTCTACTCCTGGATGTGAAATTCTGTGAGAGGGACAAGCAAGGAGGACAGTTTGGCTGAGCCAAAGGGATTTAATAGAAGAAATATGTAAACTAAGGATCAAAGAATAGTCTAGGGCCAGGGTCATGGGAAGGTTTTAAAGGTCAATCAAAGAAGTCTGTTGCTGATGCTAGAGATAACAGAATCCTTGAAGCTTGTGTGGCAAGACAGTTCTATCAATGCTTAAGGAATATCACTTTGGCAGATGTGGGAAAATGGATGAGAGGGAGAGACAAGGCAGAGAAACAATCAGGAGATTACTGCTTGGTGTCTTGTCAAGGGACGATGGAAGAGGGTAACGGTTATCTGAGAAGAGAAAATGTAATGATATATATCTCCATCTTCTATATTCTACATACACTGAACCAAGTAATGCTATATACTTGTGTGTTTTAATTATATCCAGATTTGCAACTATGCTACTTTTAAAATTGATATTATTCCCTGGTTTGTGAACAATCAAACTGGAAATGTTATAGCCTTGTTTGAGCTATTCCCTTCACACTCTTATTGGGAAAAAAGCAGAATAATATACATCTGTTAATTACATGGATAGACACACAGAGAATCAATATATGTCTAACCCAAATGCTAAACGATACTATGTGCTACATTCATATACAAGGCTCAGTAAATAGTTATTGGAAGAATGAATGTCTGAATAAAACAAGGGTGTTCTGCTCCTTCTGGGCTAGTTTATCAACATAAGTATATATATTTTAAATATTTTTTAAAAATAAGAATCATTGCTAAATCATGTGAAATCATCATTATAATTAATAGTATAATTATTTCTATTTCTATTGTATTCCATAAAGCAGGGACAATGACTATAACTTTGAGAAAATGTTTTTTTCTTCATGTTAACATAAGCAAAAACAAAAACAAAAACCCCTCACCAAAATTCAACAATTCTTCCAAGACAATTACATATTACATTGTTATTGGTTACATGAATATTTCTAATTCTTTATCATACTTTTTATATACATCTCCAGTTATAATAATTTGTCAGTCCTTACTAGAGATTTACTCTATATTTCTTATAAAAAATTCACTGAGTTTCTATGCATTTTGAGGTAGTTGAGGGAATCAGAAATGTTTAGCTTCCATATTTAATTGACTACTTGTGAAAACTTCATAAAATTTCACAACTTTATCACTAATTTCCCAATGAAAAATCAAAATCCCTACAAACACCTAAAATGGCTCGGTCACTCAGATTTTTGTATACTTTTTCACAATTATTTTTATGCATGGTAATGATACTGTTTTAAGGTAGGTATTTACCATCTGTGCACTTTGGACTACCTTAGACCAGCTGGTTCCTCTAAGAGGAATTGCTCATCTTTTGTTCTTGCTCCATCCTGACCTGGACACCTAGCTGGACAGTGATACTTATTATGTCGTCAGGATATCCTGTTCAGGACCCATTGTTACATCACCTTGAAAGATATGCTGATCTTGTGATCTTGTGTTTTTCTCTGTTGTATTTCCCCTCCTACAGAAATGCTAACTAGATCTTATCTAAACACGAGGTACATTCTTCTTGATTACACTCATAATATAAAGGGGGATATAATGAAGCTTTATTAATGAGATAGGGACACATTCATAGCCTCTTCCATTTCTAAAATTATCATGCAAACTTGTGTTGTTCCTGGATAACTAAAACTGGATTTCTGAAAATTAATTCTGTATTTATATGGTATCTGAAAATGATTTAAAATTCAAAATTTAAAACTGGATTATATTATTGATTCTAAAGTTAAAATGTCAAAAATATTAATTTCAGCCTTGACAATCTACCACTTGTCCTCACAACTGTGAGATTTTATTTATAATCAGAAGGTCAGATATTTTGAGCATTAGTAGTGTGATATTATGTAAGGAGAACTATATGAAGAGGCAGGTTGTATACAATTGTGATTTTAGGTCATTCACTTAACTGAAGAATTGGTACTTCTTTTTTCCTTCCATCTAGAAATGATCCCCCTTCAGACTTTTCATGCCTTTCTACTTGAAAGATTCCCTATGCATATTCTTTTTGCATGCAATCATTTCTTTCCTTTCTTGTTTCATAATGCTCCAACCAAAAAAAAAAAAAAAAAAAAAAAAAAAAACTTTAATTAAAAAGGCTGCTAGCCTTTCTGTTCTTTGTTACCCCAAAGAAGAATAAAGAACAACTATAAATATTTTTGAACATATAGGCCCTTTGCTTTTTGCTCTTTTTGGGAGAAGAGTCAAGTAGTGGTATTCCTGGGTCAAAGAGCATGCACTATTTGATATGCACAGTTTTAGAGCAATCCTCCAAATTGCCTTCCAGAATAACCATAATTCCATCAACAGTAATTTAATTTGCCAATTTTCTTGCAGCATCTCCAAAATGTCATTGTCCCTTTTTGTACATTTTGCTAATATAATGCATGTGAGGTAGACTTGAATTCTTTTTAACTCGTGTTATTAGGGATTTGGAACATTTTATGTCTGTGCTACTGTGCTTTAAGAAACAATGAAGGTGATGTTTTCAGAGAAACTTAGGAAGAATTGTATAAAGTGATGTAGAATGAAGTAAACAGAACCAGGTGAACAATTTACACTTAAAACAACATTCTAAAAAATGAACAACTTTGAAAGACTCAGAAGCTTTGATCAACACACTATAACTCTGGAACACTAATAAAGAGGCCATCTTTTTGATAAGAGAGGTGATGAGAGATTAAATAAATAGAATGAGACATTTTTGGACACAGCTGATACAGGAATTTGTTTTTCTTGATTATGTATATTTATTACAAAGGTTTTTCCTGGTTTTTTGGGGGGGATTTGAGAGGGGGTGGTAGAAGGGACAGAAAATAAATGCCAGTTAATTGAAAAAATAAATTAAAAGAAAAGGAAAGCCAAGAAAAATAATATAGAATTGGATCACTTGTATCTGCAGTGCCCAATTCTGGATGCACACCTGTTGAACTGTTTTGGAAGCACTAACCTAAGTTCCTACTTATGAGTTTCCATGAATTTGGTAGGACCTAGGAGAAAGAAGCAGGACATGGTCCTTCTGAACTCACATGTCATGGGCAAATTTTTAATGAAATACTGTCAGTTTGCACTCACTCATCTCTAACTTGTATTATGGTCAATCAATTCTCCAGACTTTCCCCATGAAGGAATATCACAAGGATATAGCAATTAAGAATACAGGGGTGAAGTTGGGAAGTGTGATTGGATGTTTTTTCAATGAGGAACTTGAGATTATTAAAGAAGTTGTACAGCTTCTCAAATGCATTAATCTATTGTCTAATTCCTGTTCTGTTTTGGATGTAGTTCATTATACATCTATACTACCTATCTCAGACTATACTGATGTTTTAGCTCTATAGCCTAACATATAATAGCCTGGGAAACAGGCATTCTATATCCAATTTTTTTTTTTTTCTGGGTGGACAGTTAGGCTGAAATCTTTGAAATGATTGCCTAGCTCATTTAGATGATCTGTAATGTTCTTGTTATTGATGAATTCTGTACAATATCATCTGTAAATAGAAATATCTGGAGGAACATTATATGAATGATGATTCAAAAACCTCAATGGAACTTTACGCGTTAATGACTTAAATATCTGTATAGAATTTACATATTCATATAATATATAATGCTATATATTCAATAGTTTAAAACCATATGGGGTTTTATTGATATTGATATTTCAGTAGATATCCTCTCTGACAAATGTGGACACATTTGCTAAATACATACTTATTTGTTTTATACCTCATTCAAGAAGTATTTATTCAGTACATACTGTGTGTTAAGCATCATGCTAGGCTTTGGGGACACAAGACAAACACAAAATAATTCTTATAAGTCAGTTTACATTTGTCTGGGGTTGTTTGTGGGCAACAACATATAAAAAAATAAGTAAAAATAATACATACAAAGAAAATGAAAATAACTTTGGGGGGACAGGATATCATTAATTAGGCAGTTCACTCATTATGACTGAGATCATCAACTTTATGAAGTAGGGTAATAATCTGAGGATTGTCAAATAAAATTATCTAATTGTGGGATATTAACTTATATATGAGAGACAACTTGTTGGAGAAAAAAGCCTTCAGGGAAAAAAAATTTAACCACATAACATGCTTTTTTACAGAAAACAAATCAAAAATGCAGTGGGATTTTGTATTTTTTTTGCACCTTTCAGTTATGTGCATGCATGAATGTAAAGACATGGGTTATTTTGAAATATAGTTTGAGAAAGCTCAGCTGTTCCTTTATTACATAATCATCAATGATCTTACTGCATTGAACTGAGTCAAATCTGAAAATGGGAATAATATCATTTTTCCTGCTTGAAATCATATGTTTAACCAGATGATATTTTGAAGACTCTTCAAGGTCCAAATCCAAGATTCTCTTATTAAGTTGTGAGTGCGGTATATTGAAAGATATGACCAAGATTACTACTAGTATCAATCCAATTAAACAGATATTTATTAATGAGGAGGCACTATGCTAACTCCTGGGGAAAGAATGGCAAAAATGAAACAGTACCTATCCTCATGAGGCTTGCACTTTACTGACAGTACATAAATAACCAATATAAATAAGGCTGGGGATTCAGGGGAAGTCACCTTGTGAAACTATTTTCAACAAGACCAATCTTAGAAGTGATCCAGGTTTAATTGTTCCCAGTGGTTCTTGGAAGGGCAAACTCAAAGGGTTGCTCTGAAAGTGATCTTGGTGGGGACATTATGCAAATTATATAAAATACATATGGGTAAAAATTGAAGAGGTCCAAATGCAAATGAGGCTCTAAATGAGTCAAGGTCACATGCTGAGAAAATCACTTGTCATAAATTCATGTGATATATCTATGATGAAATAGATAAACCCAATTCTAGCTTTGTAGAAAGATTCATATGAAGGAACTATCTGAAATATGGAGTGAAGATGAAAACTGAAGGTAAAAATGATTTGCTCATAGAACAAAAGGGCTGAGGAGAATCTCTCTATTGACTAAAATGAGCACTGTCACTATGGATCATGGTTTCATGATATAAAATTTTTTGTCATAAATATTTTTTGAAAACATTTTCAAAAGTTTAAATTTTAGAAATTCTGAACCAAATGCCAAATACAATGAGTATCATTTTGATATATAAGTTATAACAGAAAATAGCAAACTGAACATGAAACTGCAAATCTCTATTTTGTGAGCCTTGTGTTTCTTTTAAAATAGATCTTCTATATGTAATTTTCAAAGTTTTTTTACTTGCTTATGTTTCCTTTTAGTCATTATCTCTGCATTAAAAAAATTGGTTCACTGACCTTCATTTCTTTTTCTTTTTTGGTAATCTTATCATGATCCTTCTTTATCTAACCCATTCCCTGAAAAAAAAGATCCTTGTCACAAATATGCATAGTCCAGCAAAGTGAATTGCCAAATTAGCCACATCCAAAAAAGTATGTCTCAGTTTGTTTTTTGAATCCATCACCTTTCTTTCAGGAATTGGGCAGCATACTTTGTCATGAAGTCTCTAATATTATTAGTTGGTCTTTGCACTGACCCAAGTTTTTTAGTCTTCCAAAATTATTTTTCTTTACTATTAAGTAAATTATTTAATTCTGTTGTTCACTTCACTCAGCAAAGTGATATCACTGGGTCAAAGACTTGTGTGGTGACTTTTGGAGGCATAATTCCAAATTACTTTTCAGAAAGGCTATACCAAGTCATACCCTCCCAACCATTAATGTACTTCTTTTTATACAACCTCTTCAACAATTGTCATTTTTGAATACCTGATGTGTATAAGGTGAAATCTCAGAGTTCTTATTTCTATTTCTCTAGTTATTAGTTTGTAGAAGCATTTTATATGGTAATTTTTTATAAATATGTTGTGATATTCACATCATCAGCTTTCAGGTTGGTCTCCTCTAAGGCACTTTTAGATTAAATCTAGCTAAATTATTCTCAGAGAATCCATGCTAGACCACCAAGGCATCTAATCTGGAAAGGTCATTGTAGGGGAGCCCCTGCAGGACATTTTTGGAGATATCAAATCCCCAAGGATCTTTGTTGGAGTAATTTCCTGAATAACCCAAGAGGCTGGGTTATTTCAAATGTTAAAAGACTAATCAGAGCAGATGGAGATGTTATATAGGTAGTGAAAAGGACACTTAGTTTGGAATCAGAAGATCTGGCTTTAAATCATGGCTCTGTTACTTATTACCTGTTACTCTTTAGATCTTACTTCTCTCATTCATATAATAAGCAGACAGGACAAGACAAACTTTAAAGTCCCCTAAGGCTTATGGATACTTAGTACTGAATCAATAATTGTTGACATGGTCTTCACAGAAAACTATTATTTTATGTGGAAAATTATTTTATTAGATACTGAAATAGGCCTTTTTTTATTCATAGTATTTTAATGATTCTGATCAGACCCTTGGCTAAGTGATATATCTCCAAGAATGAAAAAAAAAGTCAGAAACACAACCTCTGCTCTGCAATGTTACTCCAATTATTCTAACAACTATCTCAGTATGCTCAACAGTCAAATTATCTTAGCATATATTCCAATATTTTGATAAATTTATCAACAAGTATTTATTAAGCACCTACTATGTATCAGGCATTGTACTGGATACTGGATATTAGGGAAATAAACACAAAGAATGAAACCATCCCTATTCACTAGGGCAGATAATTAATACAATGTATAAAACACTAGGTCTGGAGTTAGGAAAATGTGATTTCAGACCCAGTCTCAGACACTTACTAGTGTGTGATCCTGGGCAAGTCATCTAATCACTCTCTGCCTCAGGTTCATCAACTGTAATGAAGAGACAACAAAAATACCTACCTCCCAAAATTATTGTGAGGGTCCAATAAGGTAAACAACTTAGCATAATACCTGGCATCCAGGAGTCATTTAATACATGCTTGTTTCTTTCCTCCCTCCCCTTAATAAGAAGCAACTATTTCAAGAGGAAAGAAAATAAATACAAAAGTATCTCTCTCTCTCTTTCTGTGTATACACACACATACACATACATATATATATACATACACACACACATATATATATGAATACACACATATTTAAGCTTAAGCTTATTTATATGTCCTCAAAATATGATAATGGGATTTCTTTTTTAATAGATATTCCCTATGCAATTTTTATAACTCAGAATACATTAATTAGTGGCTTATGATTTATTTTGGTAGTCCTATTTACTAAAGATGAAGTGACCTTCTAGCAATCTTAAAAAGAATAAAAACTCTCCAATATATGGTGTCATTATGCCAAAATATGATAGTAACAGGTTATGTTTAATTTCCATGGATTAGTTAAGCTAAGTTTAGAGAAGTTCATCATTGTTAGTATGGACAATTGTCTGCCATGAAACAGAAAAATACAAAATGCTCCACTGCTTTTGTAGTGACAAAAGTAGAGTAATGGTAATTTTTTAAAAAGGGTGGAGGAAAGAGACTAATAAGGCAAAAAAATGTAATCTATAGAATGAGAAGACTAAAGAACATACCCCAAAGTACTAAAAGAATATGCAATTGTCTTCTAAATGACAATTGATGACTTCCAAGGAGCCATGTAGAATGGGAATGATATTTTAGAATTAGAGCTAGGCAAAAATTTTCATGATTTTTCAAAAGGGGAAGAAGATACTTTCAATGATAGGAAAATGAATTTGACTTCAATTTTTGATATATCTAGAATGGATTGTTAAATTAAATGTCTGTGAGCATAAAGAAAGGAGAATAATCACTGTTACAAACTAAAAAACAAATTTTAAAAAGGCATTAAATAAATCTAAAGATTATTTAGAAAGAAGAATAATTGATTCTAAAAGAATATTGGGCCATATATAATCTATGAACTAAAAATGCTTTCATATCATTGAGGGTAAGAGAAATGCTTAGAAGGAGTGGGAAGAATAGTAAGGACAATTATCTATACAAAAATATATCATGCTCAAAGGAAGAAAAGAAATAAAATGCTTGAACAATGCACAAATTGGATATTAGAGATAACTTTGATAGCATAAATATATATCCACAGTAGAATTTTCTTCTTTTTTATGTCATAAATAATACAAATGGACATAGTTTGTGTTTTATGAGGTTAAGTATAGAAAATGCTAATTGAATTAATATTGCTATTACTTGTACTTTTATCTAAAAAACATGGCAAACTGTAACTTGACTGTTGCCATAGCACAGGAGATCAATTCTGCAGATATGGTTAATGTATTCTTATCTTGAAGTTAGCAGATAAAGAGAATGTGCCAAAATAAACAAACTGAAAGTGTAAACGGACATTCTAAATACATTATCATATTATAGGAACATCTGGTACTAACACTGTCAAGTTTACATATGTTCTCAAATACTTATTTATGTAACAATCAAATCCTAAGCATTCCAGCTGCACTTGTAAACTTTTTATGAACTGAAGTCATATGCACAAGCTCAGCTGAATGTACTCAACAGAGGGAAGATCGTGAGGAAACTACCAACTCTCCAAGAGATGTTTGATTGCCAATACTGCCTTCTGACAGGTCCTGGGACTTCTGTGTCTTTTATTAAAGCTAAGCTGCTGGCTCTATGATTTGGTTTTGTGTAAGTTAGGTAGTTAGGAATACCTAACAATATAGTCCCTATTTGGCAACCATATTTTTGTACTGATTTTATTATAAGAAAGAAATGACCACAGGAAAAAAGAGTTAGAAAATCATCTTTGAGAACAGACTTAAATATTTTGGTTAAAACAATTCCCCTATGATTGTCCCACTAAATATGGGATAGATCATTTTGACAGCTCTGTGTTAGCTGTATGTAGGGATTAAGTAGCAACAACATAAAATAGTAATGTAAAAAAAATAACAGTATTATCTTCTTAGAAATATTATTAATGAAAACTGGTAATTATGTGGAACTTCTCTTAGGAACTCCTTGACCTTTAAAAACAGTGTTGTGAATATTCATAAAATTTGTTACATTTTAAATTAAAGTTTAGTAAAAGTAGGAGACACTATAGTACAGTATAGGATTTATAGCTTGAAGGCACTATCCAGCCTAATTTCCTCACTTTATACAGAGGAGTCAAACTAGGGCCAAAAGAAGTAAGGTGACATTCAAGGTCACAGAACAATATAGAGCAGAACTGGGAGTCAGATCTCCTATTTCCAAATCTCTCTTCTTTCCCTCACACCATATTGTCTCTAACTTAGAATCCTAAAGATGGTCAATGTTGGAGGTAGAAGTGCTTTGGATTTCAGTAATTCATTGTTGATCACTAAAAGGAATTAAATGTCCCTAATTAGAGATTTCTCAAAATGTGGCTTTCTGACCAGTACTTTCACATAAACCACAGCACATACTTTTATAAAAAGGGACCAGCAACATTAAGTCCTTTCGTCTCTGAAAAGAAGATGCCTAATCAATCTCTTTCTGTCAGGCTGAGGTTAAAAGGACATAATCAAGGTACATTTTTTTTTTTTTTCTGGAGGAAATCCCCTCATGATATGGCTGGAAGGATCCCATAAGGTTCCTGTGGAATTAAACAGATGCCCTGCTGAGTGATTTGTAGAATCTGTTTTGTGAATACTTGTAATTTGCATGAGCTTGCCATACTTTCTAGCTGTCAGCAATGTACTTATGCCAGCATACATCAACTGTGACCTAAAATACTCTGGCTATTAGAAGCCTTAGGATCTAGAGAAGAAAATAATTTTGTACCCAACTTTATCATACCTTTATAATGAGGGTAGTCATTCTTTCAGGACTACAGTTAGCCTTGCAAAAATGGAAATCACCAGCTCTATTATTAATGTTATTAGGTGCCAGATACCTTTAACTCTTATCTTCACAGAGCTGGTCTTCATCTAGGCATTGTGAAATTGGGGAAAATGATAGCAATTGCTCTGAATTTATGAATTTCTCTTCTCTCTTCTTACATCTTAAAAATTTTTTTCAGAGGAGCCTCAGAAGTTTCCCAACTTTTCCAAGTCTCAGTTACCACTACCCATTTTATTAAAAAATGATTTTATTGATCTAATAGTTTTTACATTATTGTCATTTTGGGGAGGGAGTGCTATACCTTGTCTAGAATAAGTTTTTCCTTGAAACTAAAACCAAGAGAACATTCTGAAAGGCAAAATGGATACTTTTGATCACAGTAAATTAAAAATTTTTGGACAAGCAAAACTAATGCAGTCAAGATTAGAAAGGAAAGCTGGGAAAAATGTTCATATTCAGTGTTTCTGATAAAGGCCTCATTTCTAAACTATATTGATAATTGTCTCAAATTTATAAGACTACAAGTTGTTCCCCAATTGATAATGGTCAAAGATATGAAAAGACAATTTTTAGATGAAGAAATTTAAGCCATCCATAATCGTATGAAAAAATGGTCTAAATCACAATTAGAGAAATGCAAACTAAAACAATTCTGAGATACCACCTCACATTTCTAAGATTGACTAAGATGACAGGAAAAGATAATGATAAATGTTGGTAAGGATGAGGGAACATTGTATTGTTGGTGGACTTGTGAACTAATCCAGCCATTCTGGAGAGGAATTTGTAATTTTGCCCAAAGGGCTATAAAGCTATGATTACCCTTTGATCCAGCAATATCTCTACTGGGCCTATATCCCCAAGAAATCACTAGATGGGAAAGGAGCCATATATGCAAAAATGTTTGTAGAAGCTCTTTTGGTGGTGGCAAAGAATTGGAAAATCAGATGTCTAATAATTGAGGAGTGGCTGAATAAGTGGCTAAGTATAAGTTATACATGACAGTAATGGAATATTATTGTTCTTAAAAAATAATGAACAAGCTGATTTTAGAAAGGTCTGGAAAGATTTATGTGCATTGATGCTGAGACAAACAAGTAGAACCAGCAACACATTGTACACAGTAACAGCAAGATTGTAATAAGATTATGTGATGATTATGACAGACTTGGTTCTTTTCAGTGGTTCAGTGATCTAAGATAATCCTAATAAACTTTGGATGGAAAATGCTGTCTGCATCCAGAGAAAGAGAGAACTATGGAGACTCAATGTCTCCATGATATTGTTCACTTTTTTTCTTTTGCTTCAGTTTTTTTTCTCTTATAGTTTTCCCCTTTTGTTCTGATTTTTCTCTTCTAAGATGATTCATAAGGAAATATGTTAAAAAATGAATGGGGGCAGCTAGGTGGTGCAGTGGATAGAGTGCCAGCCCTGAAGTCAGGAGGACTTTTGTTCAAATCTGGCCTCAGTCACTTAATACTTCCTAGCTATGTGACCCTGGGCAAGTCACTTAAACCCAATTGCCTCAAAGGAAAAAAAAAATGAATGCATATATAATCTCCCCCCCCCACTCCCCAAAAAAAAGTTTTTATGTGCAACCAGGGAAAATAAAAACTTAAAAAAAGAAACTAACACAAATTAGTAACCCGTTTTGTCACTAAAAAATAATTAGGCAAAACATTTGATACAGTGACTAGATCTGATAATATACCTGATATGCTGCATCACAGGTCCTCTTACTTACTGACTTGATTTATTCAACGTTTGCTTCCTTTTAATGGTCTTCTCACTTACTTTGTAATCACTGTCAAAGTTGTTCTCTTGGTTCTGCTTATTCACTGTGCGTCGGTTAATACAGTTCATAAAAATCTTTTCATGCTTCTCTGAATTTCTCTTATCTGCCAATTAGTATTGCCCAATAATATTCCATTGCATGCATACTGAGCTAAGAATAGAGATTGACTTTATGTTATCATGGGTGCGAGGAACTCCTTGATGAGGAATTCTACCAATGCAGGTTGGCAACATCTCTTGTTATAGCCTTGAAAAGCTGCCTAGGGCACTGAGAGGTTGAATGATTTGCCCAGGGTCACACAACCAATATGTAAAACTTGACCTAGATCTTCCTGACTCTAAAGCTAATTTCCTTTTTGTCTCTCAATTCACATGCTATTATATATATATGCTATTCTCCACCTGATGAGTATTCATTTTATTTTTCAAATCTTTGACATGGCAAATTGATATTATGAATATTTTCTTTAATGTTTGACTTTTACTTTTGTTTTTAACCTCCTTATATTATATATCCAGGAATGAGTCATAAAGTATGGGCATTATAGACACTTTATCCAGAAAGGTTAGACCACTTCAAAAATCCAGGAGTATATGCTTGTATCTGTTATCCCATGGCTGCCTGGTTTTAGTGGGAAAGGAGGACAGGCATTTATAAATTTAAGGCTGTTTCAAGGCTATAGTTCAGTATAGCCTTTTAACTCGTGATGCTGTTGCAGAAGAAGCAATTCTCAACTGTCTACAGACTATTTGATAAAAATACCTAAAAAACTAAGGTTTTAGAAGCAAAGAGGGCAGGTGCAACAGTGCTCAAGAACAGAGGGAGAAAATCTTCCATATCTGTGCAAGGTTGGTAAACAGTAGAAGCTGACATTCATGTAAAGGAAGGAATAGTTCTTTCTGAACAAGGTCTCTAGACATATCAGTGACCATCAATGGACCCAAATCTATATTCTTGATGTAGATCCTTGGCTTTTCCAAAGCCTTCATTACAATACTGCTATTAGAGTCTGAAAGATTAGGAACAACCTTTTGATAAATGAAATTACAATTCTGAATAATGTGAAATAGGGCTGTTTCCTAACTCTCTTAACTTTACATTTAGATAACTTATTACGGTTATTAGATGAATTGAACATATACCCTCTAGTTATAGGAAATGAAATAGCATTTCATTCTGGTAGGCCTATTAGATTATGATGTAATCCCACTTAACATCTATAAAAAAAAATAGACATTTACATATTCAAGTTAGGAAAAAAGAAACAAAAATAATAGTATATAAAATTTTTTATCAATATAATATTCAAAAAGCATGTATCAGTTTCAACAATAAGACAAAAAAATCTCTTTTCTCCATCTAAATTGCTCTCTGGATTGAGCAACCATTATTATTTTTATTATTTACATTGCTTATATTGTTTGGTTCTACTTTCTTCCCTCACCACATATATATTTACCATACTTTTGGGGGGTAATTTTATATGCAAATAGCATTTTTGCATAAATAGGTCTCTCCTGTTAATGGCTTTTATAAATATAGGGATCACTGAATTAAAAATATGGGGAAAACTGAAGCTTTTATTGTATAATTTTATTTTACTTTAAAAAGAATGCATAAATTTATAGTTCTAATAGCAGTGTAGTAGCATCCTTGATTTTCTATATTCATGATAGCAACCATTTTACCATTTTAAACTACTTTTGCCAATTTGATTGGAGTTAGTGTTTCACAGTCATTTTAAATTGTGTTTTTCTGATTACTGTAGCATTTAAAAACTTTACACATAGTTCTTAATAATATGTTTTTTTCTTTTGAGAACTGCCTTGTCTTTTACTACTTTTTAAGCACATCTTAATTGGTAATCTTGTGCAACTTAAGTCCTGACATTCTTTTATTGTACTTTGCATCATCTGCAATTTGGATTCTTCTAAGACTGTCAGCAATAACACACGATTGTGAGTGATACAGCCAAATAACATCAACGACTATTGTTTAAAAAGATTTTTCTAAGAGCAAGCAGTTTTGATTCATTGAATTTAGGAATTCATTAAATGCAAGCTACCTGATTTTTTTCTTCTTTATTAATTTCTTGGCAAAGTTCACTCTATTTACAAGATATATGTCCACCTGTCTGTTAAGTGGCACGATAGAGTTACAGCTAATGGATCCCTGGATCAACATATCTTGGTGATTTGACCTTGAGCAAGTTCACTTAATTTCTAAGTTTCCCAGAGTTTCACATTTCTGAATGTCCACAACTATGTATGTTTGTATGTCTCAATACATATAAAGTATATACATATATTTTTTTGGAAGGGAGCTGGAAATTTCATTGATATAAGTTTTCAATGAATAACTTCTCTCCACTAAAGCACATGAGTAGCTATTCAAGTGGTAACACAAATTCTGAGAACTTAAATGATTTGTCTTGAATCATACAATTACTTTGTATCAGACGCAGGATTTGGACTCAGTTTTCCTGACTCTGAGATCAGCTACTAGATTATGCTGTCATATGTATATACACACATATGTGAACATCAAATGCCATCCACCCACATGTAGACTGACTAACTCAAGGGGGCAGTCTAAATGCATGTAAAATTTTGAACAATGTTTTTTTCAACCAGCCTTTTTTTTTTTTTTTTTTTTTTTTAAAACAGTATGAGTTACTAAGTTGGCTATCTTTGGATTGACCAATAATTATATTTTGGAAATACTGGTCTCATGCAGTAAGCATATTATATGACTTGCACATTTAGACCCTTCTTAAGTACTTATTAATTGAACTAAATCCAAGTTCAATGCTTTGGAAACAAAATAGAGAACTTTCTTAATGCATAAAAATGTCTTTCAGATACACTTCTAGTGAAAAACAGAATGAACCCAAAAGCTATCTTAAAATATTTTAAGAGCATACTTTGCTATTCTAGAAAGTAAAACAATGTTCAATGAGTGAAAGTTATAAAGAAGATTTAAGTTCAACTTAAAAAAATATTTTTAAAATTAACTTGTGCTATTTCTAGAATTTCTATTCCAGAATTTCTAGAATGTGGTATTTCTAATATATAGTATACTGCTTGTTAACTGAAAAATAAAAACAATCAGAACTTGGATCCCAGTCTAATTCTTCTTAGTTCTAGTGTCTTCCCTCCATTAATTATTTCCTATTTAGCCTGTATATATCTTGTTTGTACATATCTATTTGCTCATTGTATCTTTCAATAGATTATGAGTTCCCTGAGGGCTGGGACTGGCTTTTGATTTTCTTTGTATACCTAGCACTTAGTATTGTGCTTAGCACATAGTAGGCACTTAATAAATGCACATGGACTTCTTACGGTCTGACATAATTCTAAGGACATTGGTATGAGAATAAATTAGATCATACTCAAAAATCAAATTATATAATTAGTTTAAATTCCATAATGCTATGACTGTTCTCAAACTAGAGCACTATACTTTTATAAAGCAAAGTCTAAGCTAAAGAAAAATAAGAAAGCAACCTTTATTTGGATATTAAGGGAAGAGGAAATATTTTTTTCATATGCAAAGACAAGGACATCTATCCCAATAACATTTTTATTTTTTGTGAAGATGGCAAACATTTCTTTAATTATGATTAAAATGACAGAATAAATTTCCTAAAGACAAGTACTCATAGAAAAAAACATAATTCATAGCTAAGAATAATAAACTCTTTAAATTCACAAACTCTATAAAAATGATTTATATTATGTATAATATTGATAGGCATTTCCTTTTTAAAATATGCTTTCTATAGTTGAACTTTTTATATTTTGATAATGAAAAAAATTTAGCTCTGCTTCTTATTCTCAAATATAATACTACAATAATGCTAAGAAACATTTGACTATGTAATTAGAAAATACATCTCATTTCAATTTATTGTAAAATATTTATATTTAAAAATAGAGAGGAATGTGAATGATAATGTCTTTTCTTCTTTTTCCAAAATAAGAGTCCCTAATGTTTAATGATGCTAATATTGATTGCCATTATGTTAATAAATACAACATAGATATCATTAATATGGGAAAGATTTGAATCATTGTGAATCAGAAAAAGCAATCATAGATGACAATTTTCTACACAGTTTTAGTTGAGAACAAATGAAGCCTAGCAAGCTCTAATAAACTTTACTTACCTTGATGGCCTGACTGTATGGTCCAATGTTAGCAGGTGCCCAGTGAGAAATACTCTGCACATGCATCACTTCTTTGGAACAAGGAAATGCTTCAGCAATCATCTTGTTGGTCTTGTGAGCAAGACAGTCAACTGAAAAAAGGAGACCATCTGGCAACAAAGCTTCTACACAGACCCTGAAACAAAACAAATTTAAAAATGTTAATATGGAGAAGTCATTTCCTTTAATGCTACAGATTTGTACAAGAGGTATTCTAGAATATAATCTTCAAGATATATTCCAAAGGTCTGACTCATAATTGAAGTAGTGGTTTAATGACACTTTCCATGGTGACTCTAAAGAGTGCTGTAGTTTCAGTTAAGTGAGACATGATTTGCATTTCACCTTTGACATTCCCTGTGGGATCTTGAACAAGGTGGTTCACTTCTTAGCCCTGAGGGAGCAAGCATTTCTTTTCTTTTTTTCTTTTTTGTCTTTTTATTCCCGAATAACTAGGGTAGTAACTTGTACCTAGTGGACATGTAGTAAGTGTTTGTTGAGATGAACTGAAATGGAAAGCCAGAAAATTTTTTTTCTAAAGAAAAAGTAGTGATCATTGAGCAAAAAAGATGAGCATTTTGGGGAAAAAAAGATAAGAAAAAGATAAACAATTATATTAAGCAATTTCATTATTTTAAAAGTACTATAAGTCCCTAAAAAGATTATATGCTTCTCAAGAATAGAAACTATGCCAAATGTTCTTGTGAATCATATATACTACTTGCTGAAGTGTTGGAAACACAAGATAGTTATTATTATAGCTTCTTATTTATAAAACATATGCATGGGTAATTTTTCAACATTCACCTTGGCCAAACCTTCTGTTCCAACTTTTCCCCTCTTTCCCCTCAGCCCCTCCCCTAGATGGCAGGTAGTCCAATACATGTAAAATATGTTAAAGTATATGTTGAATCCAATATATGTATACATCTTTATACAATTATCTTGCTGCACAAGAAAAATCGGATGTAGAAAGAAAGAAAAAAACCTGAGAAGGAAAACAAAAATGTAAGCAAACAATAACAGAAAAAGTAGAAATGCTCTGTTGTGGTCCATACTCATTTCCCATAGTTCTTTCTCTGGGTGTAGATGACTCTCTTCATTACTGAACAATTGGAACTGGTTTGAATCATTTCATTGTTGAAGAGAGCCATATCTATCAGAGTTGGTCACCGTATAATCTTGTTGCCACGTACAATGATCTCCTGATTCTGCTTGTTTCACTTAGCATCAATTCATGTAAGTCTCTCCAGGCCTCTCTAAATCATCCTGCTGATCGTTTCTTATACAACAATAATATTCCATAACATTCATATATCATAATTTATTCAGCCATTTTCCAAATAATGGGCATCCATTTAATTTCCTGTTTCTAACTACTACAAAAAGGGCTGCCACAAGCATTTTTGCACATGTGGATTCCTTTCCCTTCTTTAAGATCTCTTTGGGATATAAGCCCAGTAGTAGGATGTTCAACTTCTTTTTTTTTTTTTTTTTAATTTTACTTTATTTAATAATAACTTTGTATTGACAGAATCCATGCCAGGATAATTTTTACACAGCATTATCCCTTGCAATCACTTATGTTTCGTTTTTTCCCCTCCCTCCCTCCTCCCCCCCCCCCCGCAAGATGGCAAGCAGTCCTATATATGTTAAATATGTTGCAGTATATCCTAGATACAATACATATTTGCAGAACCGAACAGTTCTCCCGCTGCACAGGGAGAATTGGATTCAGAAGGTAAAAATAACTCAGGAAGAAAATCAAAGATCAAATAGTTCACATTCATTTCCCAGTATTCCTTCTTTGGGTGTAGCTGTTTCTGTCCATCATTTATCCAATGAAACTCAGTTAAGTCTCTTTGTCAGAGAAATCCACTTCCATCAGAATAAGATATTCAACTTCTTAAAGCACTCCTAAATCCTCAGTGACTCTAAAGTAGGTACTCAATAAATATTATTAGTTGGAAAAAATGAATTTAGTAAAAGAATAAATTACAAAGATGAGAATGAAATAAAGAAAAGTAGGAGATAGGAAAGGTGAAAGTAGAGATACTTGAGAAGTATTATAGGTAGCATTTCTAAGTCAACAGTTATACAATTGAAGATAGGCTTTGGGATACTGGATTTTAAAACAAGTAGTTATAAAAATGGAGCAAGAAAAAGGGAAAGCAGAGTAAAGGTTGTTTTTTAAATTTTTTTGACAATTCAATCAGTATTCCAACTTCTATGAAATTATAAGGAATAAACCTAGGTGAGATGTAAGCATGGATGGCCTGGGTAAATGGTGGTCTCAAGAGCAGGAGCTCACCAATAAGAGGAGAAAGTCTGCAGATAGAAGGCATTTCCAGAATGAGAAAGCTGCTGGTACAGAGATGGAAAAGCCCATAGAAAAAGGAAAAGAAGTGGATAAAAAGAAAGAAAAGTCTCCTCCAGAAGATGGGATTCAAGCTGAGTTAAGATGGCTAGGTGACTACAACATTGGACCTGGAGTCAGAAAGACCTGGTTTCAAAGCGGCCTCAGATGCCTACTAGCTATATGACCCTATGCAAGTCATTTAATTTGATGCATTAAATTAGTAATTTAATTAAGGTTTGCCTTGCAGAGATAGCTAGTTATTGCTAAGTATATTAAGATTAAGTAAATAATAAAAACTACATCATTTTGAAATTATAGATCTGAGAAGTATGAATTATTAAGCAAAATACTGAGTGATAATAAGGATGGAATATCAGTTCATTCATTATGTGGTTTTCACCGTGAACTTGCTCAACTAAATAGTATTTATGTGAAAAAAACAGTAATTCCTTCAAATCTATAATAAATGCAGGTGCATAACTGAAAACAATCCCTCTCTGTTTCAGTACAAAATAGAAGCAGAAAACATTTAAAAGAAACCGGGAGCATTCATTGTAGATGTATTATTTAAGTAATCAGACATGCAAAACTAATTGATAATAAAATTATTCTTAAAATTTTGAGTCTTCACTTTCCAACTGTTGAAATTGTGACTTCTGGGAATCAAAGTAACTTAAAATGTCATAGTGTAAGCATTTGAAATTTATTCACCATTTAAAGGGACTTGTGCATAATTAAGTATAACACAACAATCCAAATATTCCTTTCTAAGAAGTACCCAAAACATCTTCTCTTCCATTCTTACTAAGTTTATGGAGTCCTAGTCCCTTATCTGTTTCTTTTTTATTCCCTTTCCCTCCTATCAGGCTTATCAGGCTTAATCTCCCATACTGAGACATTAAAGTCCAACTATTTTTCCCAAATGGGGCAATCAAAAAATACTGCTTTATAAAAAGATAGCACCCAGAATAATTAACATATTGTTTTTTCCCCTAATGCTTACACCCACTCTTTATAATATAATCCAGCTCCCATTATGTCATTTATTTTTATGCAGATGATTTCCAAATCAATAAACCTACCCCTAACTGATCTACCCTACCAACATTTTCCCATTTTTGTCGAAGTCATCAAATTTGCAGCCTCCAGCCAACCTTGATTATTTCCTTGCTTTTTCTTACTTTCCATATCCAATCAATTGACATGTTTTAATAATCTAGCTTTATAACATCTTTCCCAATTGTTCCTCTTTTTTCCCCCTTCATTGGCCACATTGAGACTTTTGACATTTCTGAAATGGACAATTACATCTTCCTAATTAGTATTTCTGCTTTTAGTCTCTTGGCAGATAGGTAGTAAAATGTCTAAGGCGAGATTTGAATTCAAGTCTTCCTGACTCAATGTCCAGCTATTGATTCCCTGAGCCATCTGGATGCCACATAGAGCTTTAGCTTCCCTCCAAGCTCAACTCATATGCTACCTCCTTCAGGAAGCTTTTTTTTTTTTTTAACCACTTAGTAATTAGTGACTTTTCATAAAGTTATCTTGTATTATTTCACTATTTTACCCCCCCTATTATAACACAATTTCTTTAAGAGAAAAGACTATTTTTGTTTTTGCATTGTGGTTTCTATTACTTGGTTTTGTTTGTTTGTTTTATTTTGTTTTTAAAGCTCGTGAAATTGAATTGTCTGTGTTTGAAATATTTCCTTTTGTTCACTTACCTTTAGGATGCTACTCCCTTCATAAAAAACTTTGTCCAACAGACATTCAACCTAGTATGACATATACTTTATTGTCCCAAATAAAGGAAAGACACTGTTGTATAAAAGTATTTGTTTAACGTGTTATGGTTTTAGTAATTTAACTTCATATAAAAATCTTGGGAATTATACAAGGTCAGACTTTTAAAGTCTGATAGAACTAAGAGATGGCATTAATAATTTAGAAAAAAAGTTGTGCTCCCAGATTAAAAAGCTAATAATCTGACTATTGTTTTAAGTATGTCTCTCCCAAAAATATTTCTATTCACTTTTCATTGAGTCATTTTGCATTTGTTACATGCTGTTTTTAAATTTATCTAATTATTTCATGAAAATGTTTTTTTCTCTCAAAGTGCCCCAAGAGATGGAGATTTTTTGCTTTTATTTCTAATGCAGGCCCCTAGAATGGTGCTGTTCACACAGTGGGTATTCCATAAGTACTGGTGAATGTCAAGAAACTCCGTCTATAAACATCCATTTTTCTGTAGAACCATAGGATCCCAAAACAACTGGTCATTTCAGATCAGTCAAAATCTTTATTTGATGTTTGTGTAGACAAAACAACTCCTTCATGATTGGCTTTTTTTTTCAGGATGTGGAAACAGCCTAAGGCAGATTCATCCAAAGAGTAAGATAGAACTTCTGGGAGTTTCTATTGTCCAAGGTTATATTTATAGGATTTAGAGGATGGAAAAGTGGATATGTGGTTATGCAGCCATATCTGTGGTTGGGTGGTAGGGCAGGGAGAGATCTGTTAGAAGCTCTAATATTCTGAACATAAAGATTTCTTCTCACCCTTTAATCATCTCTAATACATATGTTTTGTTTTCTTTGGAGATTTTTGTTTCCTAAACATGAATATACATTAACTATAGAATCTCTCTCTTGGACTTTTATCTTCCTCTTAAGGATTACTAAAGATAGTTGCACAAAAAAGTGAAGACAATTTAAGGGAACAATTCCCCTAATTAGGGGAATAACAGAAAGAAGCACAACGGCAATCATAGATTAATGAATCACTGTTACAACTGAATATTATACTAGATAAAGAAATACCATGCAGTTTTAAGGGAAGACAAACAAATAAAATATATAATAGTAGCAGTTACATACCTTGTAGGTGGACACAAATCAAACATTTTCATATATGCTGAATTTATAGCAGAAAAATCTTCCATATTTCGAACATACATATAAACCAAAATAATATCTTTCAATTCCAATCCTTTTGCATTGATAACAGCTGTAAAAAAATTATACTATTAAAGTTATGAAAATTAAGACTATGGGAACCTATCAATAATATTTTAATTTAAGAATTTTTTCCCATCAGAACAAAAGATTACAACTATCTGGGTTTAATTTGATAAGCATTAATTAAATTCCTCTTATACATAAAGCCCTATGTTATATGCTGAGAATCTAAAGCAAAAAGAAACAATTAAAACAGTTCCTGCCCTCCAAGAAGCTTGTATTTCATTGGGGGTAATATAAAGAACAAGAAGATGAAAAAACATTGAAGTATGGTTAAAGAAAAGTTCGTCTAGGTCTGGATTGGGAAACTATCTTATATAGCTGTTGTTTAAATCAGAAAAGCAAAAGTCAAAAATAAATATTTAGGGACAAATGGTCAAACCAGGCATTTATTAGTTGAGTATATGTCAAGAGTATATAATTAACTATCAGATTTCAGGAGGCCTAAGCCAAGGCTAAGACTAGAGAAAGCTGTACATAGAGCAGGGTTAGAACTAATCTGATAGGTAAGATCAGGAATACAGGTGTGAACTTGATCTAACTTAGCCAGAACCCTGATAGTTTAATTGGGACAAAAATGAAATATTTGTAAGTCATTCAACAATTAACAAAAAGAAATTTAGCCATAGCAAGAGGATATTTGACAAGGTTTGGCATTTAGGACACCTCACTTTGAATCAGCTGAGCAATTTCCTTGTTTGTGTCATCCACTTTGCCCCATCAGCCAAATCTTTGAGAGGTCCTCCTCGGCTCCCTTTCTATACCTTTTAAGGAAAAAATTAGCTAATCTTGGGGGAGGGGGTGAGAAATGAGGGAGGAGAGTAGGATTTAAACTATTGCTTCTACCACAATAGGTATAGAACCTTTTCTAACAAAGAAATCTGGATGGATGGTATTGTAGATGGGTAACTAAAACAGAGAAGTTAAGATAGGCAGATATGAGGGAGTCAGTTGGGCTGAAGTTGGAACCATGATATAGGAAAACTGGAAGTACAGTTCTCTCAAAAGCTTTCTGGGTTCTTGGGTGGTTCACCTTATTATTATAGGATCTGCCTATTTGGAGCCTGGGAGCCTGTATCTGCTTTATGCCTTTTGTGGTCAAAGCTATCTGCCAAGTCTATGAGTAGAGGTGTGCAAGGCAATCCTTGGGATTGAAGAGGAACTCTGTAGCACCTCAGAAGTTGTCGTATCCATGACTGTCCAGGAGTTCTATGTCTTTGTACTGATGCTTCCCATGCCTGGAATGTTTTCCCTTCTTCTCTGCTGACTCTTAGAATCCCTAGCTTCCTTTAACATTCTGTTCAAGCATCACTTCCTTCAGGAGGCTTTTCCTAGTCCCCATGGTTGCAAGCATCTTTTCCTTTAAGGATACCTTCTATCTGTTCGGTATTTACCTTTATTTATTTATCTATATTGTCTCCTCCAATAGAATGCAAGCTTTTTAAGGCTTTTTCTTTATATCCCCAGTGCTTAACACTATGTCTGTTACATAGTAAGCAATTATTAAACGATTGTCGGAACAGAAGCGAGTGCAAGGGATAATGTTGTAAAAAAATTACCCTGGCATGAATTCTGTCAATATAAAGTTATTATTAAATAAAATAAAATAAAAAAAAGGAAAAAAAAAGAATGAAATAGGAAAAAAAAATAATTAAACGATTGTTGATTGATTACTCAAACTGTCCTCTGAGCTGACTGACAAGTCACTAAAGATATTAGTTTCATTACTATATAGTCCAATCTTTCTGGACTCCAAAAAGTATTTTCTAACTTGTCATAAACTTCATATAACCAGTTTTGAGTTTGAACAAATATTATCTGCTTCCAAAAATCAAATTTGCTCAAAAGATAATAATTTGCCATTAGCATATCTTGAAGAAAATGAATTATTTAAATGAATTTTTGTTGAATAAATGAATGCTACTATTGAGGATATTAAAAAGAATCTATTGTAGACTCTGAAGAAAATTCCAAAGAGAAGTTTGAAAATAGATTTGGATAATAACGAATACACAGGCTTCTAGGGTAACCATGATGGGCCTAAGAGTTATTTGACTATATAAGTTCAGATATATTTGTTAAAAGACATTAACATCACTTTATAGTCAGACTCCATAATTCTGACACTATTTAAAACTAGTTTTCATTCAGATGGATTTTTCTGTATAGATATAAATGACAGATCTCCACAACAATGTTCTTTTTGAAGACGTCTATAAGAACTAAATGCTTCCTCAAGCAACTCAACTTTTAAAGGACTAAGTAATGGTTCTTTCCATTAGCATTAATACCATGGAGCTATTTAAACTTTGCTGTACCTTAAAAAAGAAATTACTTACAATGTAAATTTAGCTGTGGTAGGTTTGCCATGTTAAAGCTCAGCAAGTGCTTTGACTATGAATTTCTCAATTTTAAAAAATAAGACTAAACAAAAATAAGACAGTGTAGTTCTTAGTTCTTGTTTAGTGAATCTAAAAAACAAAAGCAAAAACAAAAAACCAAAGCAAGTTCCTAACATGTGTAAAGTGCTTCAACAGCAGAATAATTTCATAAAATTCATTCTAACTTATAATGTCTTTAGTTATACAAAAAAAGGGAGAGAGAGAGAGAGTGAGAATAATCTAGCTTAAGATGAATGAACCTTTGTAAAGCATCTAACTTCAGCCATAACTAAAGAGGGCAGCTGGCGACTATACTATTTGAGAAAGCTACTCACTTGAGGATCAAAGTAATGTAGAGAGTCACCTCTTTTTTTTTCCCTTCCTAGTTTGAAATTCTATGTCATTCTATATTCTCTCTGTAAACAAAAGCATCAAAGAAAAAAGGAATCAATATAGATTTTTAAAAGAGGTATTATTTTTCTTACAGGTTGCTTCCATGGAAAGTAAACTTTAAAATAATAAATAAAATAATAATTCAAGTGGGTCATAAAGCCAAAATTCTATTTGGTCAGGCACCAAGTATTTGTTAAGCATTTACTATACATGAGCAGGCACTGGGCTATACTCTGGGGATAAACACAAAGAATGAAACAATCCTTACTCCCAAGGAGCTTGCCTTCTGAGGGGAGACTGCAACTACATACATACATATACACATACATATGCACATATATTTTTATGTGTATGTCTATAAACAGAATAAATATAAAGAAAAAAATACAAAGAAAGTAGGGTTGGGAAGGAAGTATATTCATAGTACAGGAGAACCAGTGCAAACAATCCTAGAAAAGAGTTTTTAAAAGGAGGCCAGAAGTTTTAGCAAGCACTCAATGAATGCTTATTAAATTATTCATGTAAAACTTTCTCTTTGGAATACATTATTTTCTGGAAGGAAATCTATTTTATGAAGAGGGGATTGGCTGATTTCTTATTTTATCATTCTACAACAATTCATTCAGTACCTATTATGAGTAAAACACTATTTGGATTCTGATAGACATTTTTTATTCATGCATTTTCTGTGAATTTTAATTCTTATTTTTATTTTTAAAAAGAAATATGATTTTTACTGGAGTGGGAAAGTCTCTCTAACAATGAAGATTGCAAATCCTCCCCTCCCCCTGTAAATAGTTAACTATGGTTAAAATAGTTCATCAACTAGTAAATAGCCCTTTGGATATAAGCATCTCTGAAATTAGTTAGGCTACTTCTTGGACAATTGATTGTTGCATCTATTGCTGGGCCCAAACTTTTGAGGTAGGGGTAGGGGACTGTGTGTGTGTGTGTGTGTGTGTGTGTGTGTGTGTGTGTGTGTGTGTGTAAGGTCAGAGTTGTACTTCACTGTTATAGCTTTTAAAAAACTCATGGTTACTGACTGTCACAATGTGATAACCAATCAGATTAACATTTTAATGGACTGTTGTCTTTATCTAAAAGGTCATCACATAGAAGCATTAGCCTAGTTCTGTTTGCCCACAGAGAGCAGAATTATAACCAGTGAGGAGAAGTTTCAAAGAAGAAAAATTAAGCTTGATATAATGAAGATCTTTCTTTCCTTTTCTTGCAGATCTTTCTAATAATAAAGAAGTTAGTTAAAAGTGAAATGAGTCACATCTTGGGGACTGTAGGCTCTCTTTTATTTGAGGGTTTTAAGCAAAGCTGGATCATTTCTTAGGAATCTTGTAGATGGAAATGCTTTTTCAGAGATAGTATGGACTAGATCGCTGCTCAAATACTGCCTAATTAAAATTCTGTGATACTGAGATAACTGTATAACCTTAAGTAGGTTATTTCACTTCTTGAAGTTTTAATTTCCTTATACAAAGATGACACACAAGATTTAGAAGTAGTGTATTAGATTAGATATCATCAAAAGAGCTTTTCACCTTTTAAGATAAGAAACTATGACCCAAAGATTGGATGTTTGAATCCACAGCTATTTCTTAGTTAGATATGAAGAAATATTAAAATTGTTTAGTAAGTGTAGAAGTGTGCAACTCATTTGACTGATTTAATACTATGCTCAGAGTCACACAACTTGTAAGTGTTAGAGGTTCAGGTCTTCCTCACTGCAGGCCTGGCACTCTATCTAATAGCTTCACCTTAAGGTCAATATGAGATTCTAATCATTGTTGGGGACTCAGAGTCCAGGATAAAACAACAAAAACCATTAAAAGATTAGGAAAAAAAGCTCAATGAGAAAAGGCCAATAAGAAATGGGCTTATTTGGCTTGCAGAAAAAGATCAAAAAGCTAATAATTTTCAAATATAAAATGGAAAATCATGATAATGACATACATTATATGAACGAATCTAAATAATGAGAGGGATTTAGCTTCAACATTAGAAATAATAAATATTAAAATTAATGTTTCAGAGTGGGGATATGTTACCAAAAATAGACTGTGGTATGACCTCTTTATTTTTGAATGATTTTTACATGAACAAATATCAACAAATAGCAGTAAACTAAGCGACTTATGTTTAGGACTCCCTGAATTTTACAGCTGGGTTAGAAAACTTTCTGAATCCTTTCTAGACATTCTACAAGGAAAAGTTCAGATCAAAGACTGCTTGGTTGTGCTGATTAGAGGATAACTCTTAGACTATCAAGTGGTTTTATGTCTATTTGTATCAAAAAACTCTACTGAAATAGGCCAATGATCATTTCATAGCCATTAAAAAAAGTTTTATGCAACGTATTTCAAAGATTATTTTTATACAGAGAAAGTAATTTCAAAGTATTGTATATATACCTAGATCCTGTTTCATCGATTCACTGATACAAATTCATGAGCTGTTACAACCACTTAGATTTATTAAGTACCTCCTCATCAGTACTACTGCTACAACTATAAAAAATAAAAATTACTACTTACTACTACCACCAGGCACCAGTACCAGCACCAGCACCAGTACTATCTAACATTTATATAGGATTTACTTTGTGCTAGGCATTATACTATGCACTTTACAACCATTTTATTCATTCCTTACAAAAACCCTAAGAAGCAGATATCATCATCATCATCATCATCATCATCATCATCATCATCATCATCATCATCATTCCCCATTTTATAGATGAGAAGACTGAGGCAAAAAGTATCTAAGTGACTTGCATAAAGACACATTATAAGTGCTTGAATTTAGATTTGAATTCAGATTTTGCTGAGTTGAGGGCTGGCATTCTAATTACTGTGCCACTTATGTGCTTCAGCTTCCAAAACTTTTATTCACTGAAATGAATTATAGCCAAATAGCATTATGAAAAACAAGGATGATCTTTATTTCTAGTATATGGCAGAAGTAAGTTGCTGTATCTGTACCACAGAGAGAAGAAAGATAACATAGCGTAGCTTGGGGTCAGGCAAAGTAAAATGGACTATAATGGCACTACATAATTTTTTTGGAAGGTTCCTCAAAAAAGTAAAACTAAAGTCACATTACTGGGAAACACAGCTTAAGACTATAACTTAGAAAATACAAATTCTTTTGCTTGCTGTGGTATTCTGGTTTATTCCTTGTTGGAATGAAGAATACCAGTCAAGTGTCACACCGTAAGAACAAAGATACACAGAAATTCCAGGCTGCCCCCTGTATCTCATTCTCCTTCCACTTCCCACCTCTGCCAGTATGCAGGAGAAAAAACTTCAATGTTTAAGACAGATATCAAAAACAATTTAAATTAAGATGTATCAGAATAATAGATTCAATTATTTATTAGGTTCAATGAAGGTGGAATCTTAACAGTTCACTGATTCTAAATTAAAAAACTGGTAGATCCAAATAATTGCTAGTTAAAAACTTAAAATGGAGAAGAGTCCACATAGGTCATAAAGAAATAACATATAGTCATTCTTAATGGAGCAGGTTCTAGATACAGAGGACATAATTTGGTTTTTTGATCTATGCAAAAAACCTCTTTAATATGTTAGCAAGAGATATGAGAAAGCATGAAATAGTTGCTATTAAAAAGCATGAAACTATTAAGAATTTGATCACAATCTAGCAAATTAGTTATCAACACTCGAATTTTATTGAATGCTAACTTCATGACCATTAAATATGAGCATTAGTATAATATTTACCATATCCTAAGAACTGAGAATCAATTTTCAAGAAATTAGTATCTAAAATATATGTTTCCTATGATTAATCAAAAATAAGAAAGATTTTCTTCCTCATATCAGTCCCGCTAAAGTTCAGGAGAAAATATGGATTTCTAAATCCTTCTGGCCAAACTCATTTTCTTTGGAGGTGATTAAATCAATTAACCTTGCAAAAGAAAGATTAAAAGAACTTCTATATACTTTACTTTTCACAGCAGTAAGAAGATGGGCAGAAGTTATGAGTGAATTGCTGGTGGGGCTCAGGAAAAGCATATACCAACAGATGATTAGCTCTCCTCTAACTAAAATTTGGCAAAGAAACATTCTGTGGTTTCTCCAGATGACAGACAGCATCATAATTCATTTAGCTCTCCTCTACCTCTTCAAAAAAAGGTCAAAAACCTCACAGGAAATGTGAGCATTGACATTTCTACCCAAGATCAAAAACTGACTATTTTGCCAAAAATCGAAAACAATACAGCTAATACTGTAAATATAGAGTAATGTGTTGAAAGGAGTCGGCTGCTAAACTGGTCAGTGACACAATCTGTCATTTCTTTTCTTGAATTCTGATGGGTGATATGGTAAAAGTAAATATGTTTGCATTGGCAGATACCCATGCAAATATAATGAAAACCAAGTAAGTGTTATAAATCCCTCTTGCATCAATTTACAGATTATACCCCAAAGATTTATATTGAACACTGGTGCTTTTAACTGCAAGTCTGATTACACCTTTCTAGCTGATTTCCAGACTGTTAAAAACTAGCTTAAGGGCCATCTAGAAGATATGATTTCTTTGCTTTCTAAAAAATGCTAAACCTTCTTTATCACTTTGTATTCAGTCATGAACTCAGCTGCACAAGCCAAACGTAAAGATTTTATGGGCCAATCCATCATGAGAATTCGTGAACAAGAATACAAGTCTACTCATGCAGGCACTAAGAGTGATTTCCATTTTTATGAATGAAAAAGAGCCTTGCATAAACATTCTTTATTTAAGGTTTAAAATGAAGAAAGATGCAAAACAAAATGGGGACATTTTGTTTTATATGTCATTATTTCGTAAGAGGGGGTTAGTAAGGACTCTAGTTTACAAGATTCCCAAGATAGCAGTTTCTCCTTTGCATTGAGTACATCAATGAAATTTATGTCTGCTGACCTAATCCTATATGCCAAAATGTACATCAGCAACAGCTTTCTAAAAAAATTAATTTAAAATTATGATCTTAACAAAAGTACTTTAACAAGTCCCTAGCATTGATAAGCACACAGATGATGTACATACATCCAGGAGCCCCAGGATCTGATGATTTGAATAAAGCTCTGGAAACATATTTTGAAAATAACTCAATACTACATATTTTATTTTTCTTCATTATCTGGCATTTTGTGAATTTCCAAATTAAAGGATATCTGTATATAATAAATATTAAACTTAAGAGTACCCAAATCATTAGTGCTTGCTAAAAGTATTAGTTATTGAGTAGCACAAATCCTATAGGCTATTTTAGAAAATTAAGATTAAAAAAATCTCTTCATTTTTACTTTTCTTAAAATTAAAGAAAAACTACTTTCATTATTCATGTGAAAATGATTAGAGTAAGCACCTTGGAGAGAAGAAAATGCTTCAACTGCTGTATCCACAATACTTTCCTGCTCTGATGGAAGAAAGGAAGCTGTGATGCAGCCAATCCACTGATAACCACTTGGAGATTTTACTGAACACTCTGATTTCTCAACTGAAAAAGAGAAACATAAAAAAAAAAATTAGATTAAAAGTAGTTAATAAAATATTTCCAAATAAAATGCCAGAAATATCATTTTACAGAATGAAATTACATTTTATTAGACTGTCATACCAAATTATATATTTATAACAATTAAACCGTATCCACTCACAGAACGATACAATGTAATCAAGGTCTAAATTTATTTTTAAAGATTGTTTTTTTCTTTAAAATGTAATTTTAAAGAATTGAAAAATACTTGTATAATTTATCTCAATGATTTTTTTTGCTGCACATTATTAATCTCACTGTTATATAATGAGTGAAAGTGACAAAACATATAGGTGAAAAAGATATTTTTAAAATTTTTCTTAATTTAAAATATGGGATAAAAATGATTTTAATAGTCTGTCCTTAATCTAGAAGTGTCAGTTTGAGAGTTGTGCTAGGAGCACATAATCATTTTTTTTTTAATGTTAAATACCAGGACACTAATATATGCAGAAATCAGGTTTATGTTATTCTACATATTTCCTCAAAAATCTAAAAGTAGTAAAAAATCAGATATCCCAAATTCTCCATTATGAATTAGTTTTGCCATTATATACAATCATAACATTAGGAGAAATGAATTAACAAGTTAATTCACACAAATAAAAATTCAATTTTATTATAGTTTTATATTTTCTGGAAAAATGCAATGTCAAAATTATTCACAGTAAGAGGATTACTTATTGAGCCAGAGAATTCTAGAATTTAGAGATCATCTAATATAACCATCATTTGAAAGTTTCCTGTATGTAACCCAGAGAATATAAGTAATTTATCTAAGGTCACAAAGTTAATAAGTACTGGAAGAAAACTGGAATTTAATTTTCTGATTTCAGTATTCTTTCTTATACAACATACTATCTCCCATATGACCACGCCAATGTTGAAAATAAATCAGTCACTGTATTTAACAACACATTTTTCAATAAAGAGTGCAAATCTTCATGGGATCCATAGTTTGCACATCAGTTTTGTACCTTATAAAAGTAAAAAGAGGAAGATTTTTTTTTTCCCTGACTTTTTTCCTACTTTTCAAATGAGGGTTTTCATGTTAAAGAGTTAATATTTCTCACTATTCTAAAAAGTGAAGATAATTCATACTTAAAAAAGCACATGTTCATCACCAAACTGTAAGTTTAATTCATATAATTTAAAAACTGTCTATATGTACAACATATTAAGAACCAGTTTAACTAAATTAAATAGGAAAATGGTTTAATGGAATCATTTCCACTGTTTTTGGTACCAAAATTGGGAATTAGTGTATATTATTATTATTATTATTATTATTTTGGTAGGTGAGGGGATGTGAAGGCATAACTTAAATAGTAACCAGTAGGAAAGCAATAGGGCAACATATACATGCATGTTATAAATATATATTTATGTAACACATTTAATATATGAAATCATATGTGAATAGAAGCAAATAAGAATGGATCTATTAATAAATAGTTGAATATAAGCAACTAACATATAAACTTACAGTACTGGAAAAGATGGGGAGGATGTGATGATTTCCAGATGGGAGGTGGGATTTCACACTGGATGTTATCTTCTGCTATCACAGGAATATGATCCTTATTACATTCAGTCTCACATGAGCAATTAATTGTGAAAAGTTTGTCTGGGGATGTCAGCTGCTGGAGGAAATTATACTAGTGATGAGACTGAGAAATGATAAATCAGGAATTTAAGACAAGTAAATAAAGCTAAAATGGTATACATTATCCCGTTTTATGAAAAGAAAAATATAAAAAGAAAAGAATTCTCATGACAGATGTCAAATACCTGGCAATTGGAAAGAAATGCAATTTGGTATTATGACACTGGTAATAGCAGACATAAACAATATTTAAGAAAATGAGGAGCAAAAACCAGTCTACAATAATATATTGTTCCATGGCTAAGTGACTTGCCTAGGGTCACAGAGCTAGTAAGTGTCTAAGACTACATTTGAAGATGGATATTCCTAACTCCAGACCCAGCCCTCTATCCACAGCACCAATGCATTATTATATGCACTTTATGAGACAGGGATAACTCAAAAAGCTGTCATTCAGATGTGAGAGGCAGAAGATCTTAAAGCAAAAAGGATCTTGTCAATAATCTTGGACCATAGTATTCCTTATTTATATAGATGTCCCTTGTACATGATTTTTCCTCTTTTCTCAAGTTCTGTATTTACTTTATGTAAAGGGCTGAAACAGAAAAAGGTGTGCTTGAATCAGACAACCAAGCACTTAAGGCTAAATACCTATTCAATATAAGACAATGACTCTATTAGCTTATGTTTGGAAAAATGGCTCTTCTCACCACTGGTGCTGGCTCAATATTTGGGATTAAGATAAGGGTAGACAAGGATTAGAGAGTGGGGTAACAGAGGTCAGAGACTCACTTGGTGGCAGGATGAGGATGAGAAAGGTCGAGATTCTGGACTTCAGAATCTAGAAGAGATCTTTGGCTAAACTCCTGGCAGTTTGTCTGCTTCTTTCACCTCTCCCCCTAAAGACCAAGGACTTTTACTTATTGTGACTCTGGCTGATCCTGAGGCCTCCAGGGAGCTAGCCTGGACTTAACAACTTTATAGTATTTCTATCTCCCCTTCCTCCTTGCTTTTATACAAAAGAGTTTCAACATACATTATGATGCTCCCTCAAAATTTATGACCTGATCCTTTATTCCATCTTAGTCATGTGCAGGAATAGTAATATCCTTGATTCTGCCATTATCCACAAGTTTTTCACTTTCTTTCTGAAATTTCCTTGTGTAATCAAATGTCCCATTGTGACACTTGTACCTAAAAAAAAAAAAAATCTAATCTTTATCTTTAGCATAATCACCAATCTTTCTAGTTAGTAATTTCTCAAGTCATTACATTCTCTACTCTGACCTTATTTTTTTCTTTCAAAATCAAGATACCATAACTTGACTCCTCCTAATTTGTGCTTATCTCCAAGTTTTTGTTATGCAATCGCAAATGGGTCATCATTGCAGCAAGCAATTCTTTTACTTCTCTCTAATGGAGTCTCCATCCAAGAATCTAATGTATTCTCTATCTAACCAAGGTAACTATTTCAAATCTTCTCTTCCCTCAAAACTTCTAGAAATTTTCCTTTCAATTATGGTTCTCATCTTATGTTTCACTGAGATAATAGAGACCAACTTCTCTAAAGACTTAGCTTGAATCTTAAGTAGACTAACTTTTACATGAAACCTCTTCTTATTTCCTTAGTTGCTTGTGGCTTCCCTACCAAATATAAAGGTATTTATTTTCTTAAGCTGTTGAGAATGAACATGGCATAGTGTCTAGCACAAAACATGATCTTAATAAATGTGTGTTGACTGTATACCATACCAAGCTGCTATAAGAAATTCACAAATATCATCAATAATATAAATATGACTAAAATGCAACACAATGGATAGAATGCTGGGCCCGGAGTTAGAAAAACTTATCTTCCTGAGTGTTAGTCTTGTCTTATCTTGTCTCAGACACTTAACTAGCTGTGTGACTCTGGGTAAAATACTTTTTGCCTCAGTTTCCTCATTTATAAAATGAGTTGGAGAAAGAAATGGTACACCACTCCAGAAAATCCAAATGATCAAAAAGTGATGGACATGACTGAAAAATGAATGGGAAAAAACAAAAAAGATACTCAAACTTAAAAAACTCGTTATTATCTATAATATAATTATTTTTGTGCTATGTTAATTTTGTCCTGAAATACTGGCACTTTGGATTTAAACTAATTCAAAGACTTAATGTAAACTAAAAAAACCAAACACCTTGATTCCCAATTTTTAATTCCTTTTCTTGAAATTCATCAAATTTTGTACCTTAAAAAGATGGTAGGAGAACTAATATGATATCCTGTAATTTGGTGAGTACCTTGATTCTTAGTAATAACTAATTTTTGCAATAAATAAGGAAATCTACAGATAATCTTGAAAGTTCTCTTAGATTTGTTTTTTTTTTTTTTTTGTTGTTGTTTTTGTTTTTCCTGAGACAATTGGGTTTAAGTGACCTGCCCAGGTTCACACAGCTAGTTAGTATTAAGTGTCTGAGGCTGGATTTGAATTCAGGTTTTCCTGACTTCAGGGCCAGTACTCTATCCATAATTTTTTTTAAACTATATAACAATTTTTCATTGTTATAAAAAACATCCAGTAAGGAATTTCATTTACCAATGTCAACTGATATTTAAGAGAGTTGCCTGAGAGTATTAATAGATTAAGGGATTTGTGTCCATAATGTGTCAGAAACTTAACAAAAGCAGTTTTAAAGGACAGCTCTCTCTTTCAATTTAGGCAGGCTATCTTTCAGAGAGAAATGTAACTACTTCAAATAATCACTTGTACTCCAAGGCAGGAAAACCCATGTAACTTATAAGTTGAAGGTGCAATGAAATAGTCCTCTTCAAACTCTGAAAGTCATTAGAAAACACTTCCAAATTTAGGTTCTTATCTCTATTTTAGTGATTCTCATTATATAGTTCCACGAATCTTTCTATAATGGGAACAAAGAAGGTTCTCATATTGCCACATACATTACTGCATAGCACTCTATTACAGAAAATATTCATGGATTGGACATTTTCCTTTTCTGGATACTGAGGGAGAGAAAACAGTAATTTTGTAACTGGCAAAGTGTTCCTGTCCTTCCTACTATTATCCTCAATGTTTGGATAATTTGAAGTAAACTGCATAACTGCATCCTATAAATAATAGAGCAATAATTTCTGAATACTAATTTTTTAAAATGTGGTGTGAATTATAGCATATTTGCTAAATAAATCTTTAAATTTCAACCAGTACCACAAAAACTCATACAAAAACGCGCCTTTAATTTTATTTTCAAAATATCTACTCATTCCTCCAAAGGGAGATAATCACAGTAATAAACACTGTTACAAAGAGATGATTTTTGCTATTTTGTAGTTGTTGTTAATACACTCAGATGAATTATTTCCTTCATCTAAAAATATACATGCACATACATAGATGTGAATTTAAAGAATGATCTGAAAAACTACAGATAAAAATCAGTCTCATCATAGTTATGCCAAGTATATACCAAATTTACATTCAGATGAATACTTCACATATTGTAAAGAAGAACCAAGTGTTCATTTGTTGGTTTAGAATGGAAGGCACCTATTCAAATCATCTGATATTACATAATTGCCAAAAGGAAGCAAAGCCAAAATCAATTCTAAAGTTAGAAGAGAATAAACAAAGTATTTGCTACCCTGTAATCTGATTTGTCTACCCAACAGTCCCTTACTTTATTTAAAGGAGGGAGACAGACTAACTAGAGGTACACAGAGATTTTCACAGAGTAATCTATTATCATTTCACAAATTTAATAACAATTATTTTTTTTGTTAATGCAGCCTATGCTCCCCACAGCAAAGCCTGAAGTCAACTATAATGATGTATTTGCAACATCAAAATCTATGTCACACTAAAAAGGTGGATGTAATTTGGAAAAGTTTATGATCTTAATTCAAGATAAAGGGTTAGACCCCAGACTATGAGGACAAAAGCTCTAAAAAGAAAAGACACTGATTTCAAAAAGGAAATGCAAATGGTCAATAGGTAAAGACGGTTTAAAAATAAATGTTCTCTGTCTTTAGGAAAATGTTTGTTTCATCCTGAAAGTTCCCTTACAAGCAATGGAACTGACCTCTGCCTTATAATTATATTTGGGTCAAAAGTCTAAACTAGAAATTCAAAATGTATATAAAAGCCTGGCTTTAGTAAGAAATGAAAGGCTCTAGTTAAGTGAAGGCTCTATGTTTGAAAGTTCTCAGGAAAAGCTCAATTACAAACCCCTCATTCTTTTCTGAAAAGTAATTCTAACAGAAAGGTCATTCCCTAGGAGAGGTTCAAGAGGAAGTTAATAAGAAAATTTACTGCAAAAAAAGCCTAATGTTCTCTCACTGGACTTTATTTTATTTGGTCAAAAGAAAAGGCCAGATGATAGAAAACAGAATGGTAAATTACTGCTTTTTATGTGAATTAAATGAACAAGTAAAGTTTGAAGAGTAAACTATAGAGAAATGATATGTGATTGTATGTTATATGTGTTAGTCCTATATGTGTATTCTTGGATTAAACGAGAAACTCTATTTTGCAACTAAATTTGAAAAAAAAAAAATTCTTATGTAGACCTCAATTGTCACATTACTATCTGATGACAAAAACTCTATTAATCTAATAGATTTATTAAAGAATCCAAATAAACTCTCATATAAAATGTCCAAGTACCCAGTTGTGAGAAAATTTTAAAATTTAGACTCCACTGTTAACAGCATTCCAAAACTGATGTTAAGAAGTAGATTGTTTCTTCGACTGCTTACTTCAATAAATATAAAATTTGTACTCTTTTTAAATTACTGAGAAAACTTGATTAAATTCAATTAACATTTATCAAGTACTTATCAGGAACTGATAAAAATTAAATATAAATGAAAATAAATCCTTATCCTTATGAAGCTTCACATCTTACTTGAGGAAACTGCATGTATATAAATAAGGAAATACAAACTAGACACAAAATAGAACAATAGTTTCAAGTGGAAGAGAAAACTAATAATTAAGGGGATAAGGAAACGTCTTGTGCAAGAAATGGTTCTCAAGCTGTTTTTGAAGGAAGCCAAAGACTTTATATGGTCTAGGTGAGAAGGGAGTACATTCCAAATATGGGGATAAAAGGGTCTTATATATAAAAGCATGGGTATTAGAGATAGCTAGCAGGGCAATCTGACTGTAAAAGAAAATAACTAAAGGAGAATAATATGAAATAATATTGGCAAGGTAGATTAGAAGGCATATTGTGAAAATCTTGAAATACCAGGCTAGAATTTTGCATTTTATCCTAGAAGCACTCTACTTTGTATAACATTTTTTTCAGTTGTCTAAAGATTATAGCTCACTGATGAGAGAATGCTCTTTATTGATAGAGACCACAATCTATTCAATTAATTAACTTTTGTCTATGTCCTTTCATATCTCACATAAGATTTCTACCCATTATCAAAATTAATAATATATGTAAAGCGCTTTTGTAAAACTCAAATTACTATGTAAATATTAGCTACTATTATTATTGTTGTTATTGTTTGAGGATCTTTCTCTAGGTCTTTTAAAATTATTGTAAAATCAGAATCTTAGATTTAGAGCTGGAATGAACCTTAGGAGTCACCTACTACATGTTTTTTTCATTATAAAGAAACTGGAGCTGAGAAAAGTTAATTTTTTTTTTGCTCAAATCATATGAGGCTAGATTTGAACTCAGATCTTCTTAGCTTCAAGCACAATGTTCTATTCACTAGTTATACAATTCATGAGCCTATTTTTTTCTTATAATGCATGTTTGTATACCATACAGCTCTGTTTTTATGCCTCACCTTGTCAAGTCAGAGGATGATCAAAGTTATGTCTGTGACTATACCCATCATGGAATTCATAAGATCTTAACATGAATGGAAGACAGTGCACAGGACCTTTCAGATTTTATTTAACTCTACTAAGTTAAATACATATTTATAATTAATGAAACAAAAAAAATAAGATTATGTATTATCTGCACAAATTTAGTTACTTTTTGTAAGAAGCCTAAGATTTTGAGGAGCATATTGTATTACTATCATTTATGAAATTCTACGTGTTCCTTTCTCCTTATTTTCATGATACAAGTACGATATTTTCATAATCATTTTATAAAAGTGATAAAATAAACATAAGAGTCAGTAGTTAGAGTTGGCTTTATGAAAAAACCAATAAAATTGATAAACCTTTGGTAAATCTGATTAGAAAAAGGAGAGAGGAAAATCAAATTAGTAGTCTTAAAAATGAAAAGGGAGAACTTTCCACCAATGAAGAGGAAATTAAAGAAATAATAAGGGGTTACTTTGCCCAACTTTATGCCAATAAATTTGATAACCTAAGTGAAACAGATGACTACCTCCAAAAAACAGGCTTCCCATATTAACAGAGGAGGAAGTAAATTGCTTAAATAGTCCCATTTCAGAAAAAGAAATAGAACAAACTATTAATCAACTCCCTAAAAAAAAATCCCCAGGACCAGATGGATTGACATGTGAATTCTACCAAACACTTAAAGAACAATTAGCCTCAATGCTATATAAACTATTTGCAAAAATAGGGAATGAAGGAATCCAACCAAATTCCTTTTATGACACAGATATGGTACTGATACCTAAACCAGGTAGATTGACAATAGAGAAAGACAATTATAAACCAATCTCCCTAATGAATATTGATGCTAAAATCTTAAATAAGATATTAGTAAAAAGACCAGAGATAATACACCATGATCAAGTAGGATTTATATCAGGAATGCAAGGTTGGTTCAATATTAGGAAAACTATCAGTATAACTGGCCATATTAATAACCAAATTAACAAAAACCATATGATCATCTCAATAGATGCAGAAAAAGCATTTGATAAAATCCAACATCCATTCCTATTAAAAATACTTGGGAGTATAGGAATAAATGGACTTTTCCTTAAAATAATCAGTAGCATCTATTTAAAACCATCAGTAAGCATCATATGTAATGGGGACAAACTACAACCATTCCCAATAAGATCAGAAGTGAAACAAGGTTGCCCACTATCACTATATCATTATATTCTTCAACAACAGTACTATATGATGATCAATTCTGATGGACGTGGCCTTCTTCAACAATGAGATGAACCAAATCAGTTCCAATAGAGCAGTAATGAACTGAACCAGCTACACCCAGCAAAAGAATTCTGGAAGATGACTATGAACCATTATATACAATTCCCAATCCCTCTACTTTTAACCACCTGCATTTTTGATTTCCTTCACAGGCTAATAGTACACTATTTCAAACTCCTATTCTTTTTGTACAGCAAAATAACTGTTAAGACATGTATGCTTATATTGTATTTAATTTATACTTTATCATACTTAAGATGTATTGGTCAACCTGCCATTGGGGGGAGGGGATGGGGGAAGGAGGGGAAAAATTGGAACAAAAGGTTTGGCAATTGTCAATGCTGTAAAATTACCCCTGCATATAACTTGTAAATAAAAAGCTATAGTAAAAAAAGAGAGAGAGAGAGAGAGAGACAGACAAACAGAGAGAAAGAGAGAGAGAGAGAGAGAGTAGTTATTGATGTCTTCTTGATCACATTTTTTAAAATTATAACTTTTTATTGATAGTACATATGCATGGGTAATTTTTTACAACATTATCCCTGGCATTCACTTCTGTTCTGATTTTTCCCCTCCCTCTCTCTCCCCTCTCCCCGAGATGGCAAGCAGTCCTATATATGTTAAATATGTCACGGTATATTCTAGATACAATATATGTGTGCAGAACCGAACCAGTCTCTTGTTGCACAGGAAGAACTGGATTCAGAAGGTAAAAATAACCTGTGAAGAAAAACAAAAATGCAAACAGTTTTCACTCATTTCCCAGTGTTCCTTCTCTGGGTATAGCTGATTCTGTTCATCATTGATCAATTGGAACTTAATTAGATCTTCTCTTTGTCTAAGATATCCACTTCTATCAGAATACATCCTCAGACAGTATTATTGTTGATCTCCTAGTTCTGCTCATTTCACTTAGCATCAGTTCATGTAAGTCTCTCCAAACCTCTCTATATTCATCCTGCTGGTCATTTCTTACAGAACAATAATATTCCTTAACATTCGTATACCACAATTTACCCAATCATTCTTCAATTGATGGGCATCCATTCATTTTCCAGTTTCTAGCCACTACAAACAGGGCTGCCACAAACATTTTGGCACATGCAGGCCCCTTTCCCTTCTTTAGTATCTCTTTGGGATATAAGCCCAGTAGTAACACTGCTGGATCAAAGGGTATGTACAGTTTGATAAATTTTTGGGCATAATTCCAAATTGTTCTCCAGTATGGTTGGATTCATTCACAACTTCACCAACAATGCTTGATTACATTTTTGATAGTGATATTGATCATGATATTTCCCTAACATTTGCTATTTTTCTCTTTCAAACATTTTAAGAATCCCTCAGTTACATAAAATTAGTCTTATAAAGAACAATTCTATTTCTTTTATGTTACAGTACCTTTGGTTAGTCTAGCTACTTTTACCCTCTTTTATCTTCTTTAATGCTATTTCTACTTCCTCACATAACAAGCATATTGAGGTCTGAGATGTTAGCATACAAATGAGTGGGTCAATAATTAGCAATGAAGAAAACTATTACAGAAATGCTGAATTAAAATTTTCATCTGTTTGTTACCCTCTTTCCAGATTAAACTTGGTAAAATATACTTCAGTATGATAATATGCCAGATTTTTGCAAATTTACCTTTTACTCCATTGTTTTTTGTTATTATATGAGGCATTACTTCTAATCTTCCATCACTTTTTCATGATTTTTAATTTTTTTTGCAAAAGTTTTTATATTCTAAACCAGTGTTGTCTTTATTAGGTCTCTTCATTGGCCACAGAGGGCCAATTTTGAGATAGTTTCTAAGTTTTTTTAGTCTTCTTGTAGCAACTGCTTAATTTTAAGATTAAGTAATGCTGATAGTCTATATTAATATATTTCCCTTGTATCATTTCCTTTTTTTTTTTTTTTTTTTTTTTACCTTCAACAACTTGTTTGAATAGGTTATATTGGAGCTCTTGTGTTTGCATGATATACTGTATCTTTATTTTTTCTTCTAGTTTGTTGTAATTTTGACCTTTGCTTTTATGGGTCAATGATTTGACTCTACAGAGACAGTTGATTTAGAAAAGACTCCAGTGTTGGGAACCAGTCATTTCCTATCTATAAGATAGGAACACATTTCAGATGAAGCATTCAGACGATTATTTACTTATAGACAATGTATAAACCTTTGTGATAGAAAGTATTTCTGATATATACTAGTAAAATGTCTGTGCAGTTCTTGAGCCTCTGGATTTTTGTTTTCTCAGTCCTAAACTATACATTTTGTTAAACACATATATTTGCACTCCCAATAACTGAGGTGGGTATCATATAGAACCTGAAACTCTGAGGCACTTTGTAGGTTTTCTAGTCTCTCCTTAACTAAGAATCACTTTTAAAGCTCTTTAACAAAAAATTTACTTAAAGACCTATAAATCACAAGGACCCACAATCATTTTGCTTTGTAAGAATTCTAATTGTTAGAAAGTTTCTCCATAAAACAAGATTGCTTCTCTTCTATTCATGATTCTTAATTCTGTCTGAGGGGGCGAGGTAGGGACCAGAGGGAAGAATATTGTATCATAATTATTTGTATTTGTTCTTTATCTTTCCTGTTACATGAAAATTCCATGAGAGTGAGGCCCAATCTTATAACTAAACTTTGTGTTTCTTCCAGTACTTAGCACAGATCTCAGTAAAGGATTAAGAAAGATTTGTTTTAAGAATGAATAAATTATGAAGGATTCAAAAACTTAAATACAATAAATACATATATCATAGTATCTTTAAACATATTTGCTGTTGTTTAGTTATTTCAGTCATATCCAACTCTTTGGGATCCCATTTTGTTTTTCTTGGCAGAGATACTGGAGTGGTTTGACATTTCCTTCTGCAGGTCATTTTACAGATGAGGAAACCAAGGCAAACAGAATGAAGTGACTAACCCAGGGCCACACAGTTATAAATATCTGAAGCTGGATTTGAACTCAAGAATATGAGTCTTCTGAATTCCAGGCCTTTTACTCTATCCACTGAGCAATTCAGCTGTTCTAAACAACTTATAGGTAAATACTGAGGATAAGGATGCATATTACACCTGTGATTTCATTGGTATGGGGAACTTTTAGATGAGGAAAATTTCTCTAATAATATAAATTAGCTCTCTCTCTGCAACTTAAAACAGCAAATTAAAATTATGAGGACAATTGACAGATTATATTCCTATCAGGAACTACTCCAGGATCACACAGGAAGTATGTGTAGATTTGACTTGAACGCACAGGGCTTCTTAACTCTGAAGTAACATTTCTATGTATTAAGCTTGCTATCCCTCATTAAATAATAAATATTCCAGTAAAGGATTAATGACAACTGTTTGCTTGAATTCCAAAAAACCCACTTTACTGGAGTATGCAAAAGTTGAAGAACAAAGTACATACAGAGATTCATTAACACATTTTGTATTATACTACAACAAATGATGACCTGATTTATACAAAAAGAAAACAAGTGAAGTTTTATTAGATTATGAAAATGAATTCTATTAATAGTATTAATGAAATGAAAAATTTGTATTTCCATCTAGCAATTTATCTCTGAAAAGGCTATCTAGAAATTATCTTACAAAACTTTTGCATTTTTTTCTAATTTTTCATTTTTATGTTATTATCAAGCAAAGAAACATAGGTAAGCTTGTGCAATTCTTACGCAAAAATGTATCTTGAAGTTTCAGAGCAATGTATTAAAACATAACAAGGAATAAAATGTTATTCTCCCTGAGGTACAAGGGCTCATTGTGCTGACAGAAAGAATCTAAAACAAATTTCTACCTTGTCTTTTTAGTTAAACAAAAAGAGATTTATCTGAAGAATATACACACCAGAAAGGTATAGGAAACTGGTTTCTATTTTCGTAGTAATAAGAAACACTAGGCAAAATTGCTAAATGAATATAAAATTCAATTCAAATAGTAGAAAATTATCACTTACATTTCAGGAATCTGAGGAAAAGATGTTTCAAAACAATATGGGGGATATCATCATATTTACTTTGAAAAATCTAGAGAAAAACTGATCTTCTGATAACTTGGATTCATTTATAAGTACTGCCTACAGTCATATCAAGTCATTAATCCAATAATAAATTCTTTTATGATTATAAAAATGAAACATTATAAAAACTCCACAACAGACATAATTAAGATGAAATACCACTCAATCCTGATTTTCTTATAATTACATGAAATAAACTGGAACCTCCTTTCATAATTAAAATTATTTTCAAGACTATGATAACTAAATTTTTAGAAATGCAATTCAATCAATAAGCTAGCTTCATTTCAAAAATGTTAGTCAATTGCTATGATGGATTCTAATGAAAAAAGGAGACAAAATTCAAGTTATTCTTCTGGCATTATGTAGTCTCAACTATGTTTTTCTCTTCTATGTCTCTGTTTAGGTTTTGTAAAATGGACTTATCTAAGAGGCTATTGGCAATGATTTTTGTTGTTGTTGTTGTTGTTCCATTTTCAATATATCAAATAACTGTAATTTCTTAATTGTGGGTAATTTCCCCTACTAGTCTGGACCACAATGCCATTTGTAATTTAGCAGTCGATGCTATTTGAGAATTACTTTGTATATAAAAACTTTATCCTCTTGAAGCCCACTTGTTGATGAGGTAGGAATTTTCAAATAGCAATTTAAACTCTGTATATAGGATACAAGAATTATTTGACAACCATTTTAACTTTAACTTTGATTTTTATTTATTTTTTTTTATTTTTTATTTTTTAAATTTTTTATTTAATAATTACTTTATATTGACACTCGTTTCTGTTCCGATTTTTTTTTCCCTCCCTCCCTCCACCCCCTCCCCTAGATGGCAAGCAGTCCTTTATATGTTGGATATGTTGCAGTATATCCTAGATACAATATATGTTTGCAGAACCGAACAGTTCTCTTGTTGCATAGGGAGAATTGGATTCAGAAGGTATAAATAACCCGGGAAGAAAAACAAAAATGCAGATAGTTCACATTCGTTTCCCAGTGTTCTTTCTTTGGGTGTAGCTGCTTTTGTCCGTCATTTATCAATTGAAACTCAGGTCTCTTTGTCAAAGAAATCCACTTCCATCAAAATATGTCCTCATACAATATCGTTGTCGAAGTGTATAATGATCTCCTGGTTCTGCTCATTTCACTTAGCATCAGTTCATGTAAGTCTCGCCAGTCCTCTCTGTATTCATCCTGCTGGTCATTTCTTACAGAACAATAATATTCCATAACATTCATATACCACAATTTACCCAGCCATTCTCCAATTGATGGGCATCCATTCATTTTCCAGTTTCTAGCCACTACAAACAGGGCTGCTACAAACATTTTGGCACATACAGGTCCCTTTCCCTTCTTTAGTATTTCTTTGGGATATAAGCCCAATAGAAACACTGCTGGATCAAAGGGTATGCACAATTTGATAATTTTTTGGGCATAATTCCAGATTGCTCTCCAGAATGGTTGGATTCGTTCACAACTCCACCAACAATGCATTAGTGTCCTAGTTTTCCCGCATCCCCTCCAACATTCATCATTATTTTTTCCTGTCATCTTAGCCAATCTGACAGGTGTGTAGTGGTATCTCAGAGTTGTCTTAATTTGCATTTCTCTGATCAATAATGATTTGGAACACTCTTTCATATGAGTGGTAATAGTTTCAATTTCATCCTCTGAAAATTGTCTGTTCATATCCTTTGACCATTTATCAATTGGAGAATGGCTTGATTTCTTATAAATTTGAGTCAGTTCTCTATATATTTTGGAAATGAGGCCTTTATCAGAAACTTTAACTGTGAAAATGTTTTCCCAGTTTGTTGCTTCCCTTCTAATCTTGTTTGCATTAGTTTTATTTGTACAAAGGCTTTTTAATTTGATGTAATCGAAATTTTCTATTTTGTGATCAGTAATGGTCTCTAGTTCATCTTTGGTCACAAATTTCTTTCTCCTCCACAAGTCTGAGAGATAAACTATTCTATGTTCCTCTAATTTATTTATAATCTCGTTCTTTATGCCTAGGTCATAGACCCATTTTGATCTTATCTTGGTAAATGGTGTTAAGTGTGGGTCCATGCCTAATTTCTGCCATACTAATTTCCAATTATCCCAGCAGTTTTTATCAAATAATGAATTCTTTTCCCAGAAGTTAGGGGCTTTGGGTTTGTCAAACACTAGATTGCTATAATTGACTATTCTGTCTTGTGAGCCTAGCCTTTTCCACTGATCCACTAATCTATTTCTTAGCCAATACCAAATGGTTTTGGTGACTGCTGCTTTATAATATAATTTTAGATCAGGTACAGCTAGGCCACCTTCATTTGATTTTTTTTTCATTAATTCCCTTGAGATTCTCAAATTTTTATTGTTCCATATGAATTTTGTTGTTATTTTTTCTAGATCATTAAAATATTTTCTTGGAAGTCTGATTGGTATAGCACTAAATAAATAGATTAGTTTAGGGAGTATTGTCATCTTTATTATGTTCGCTCGGCCGATCCAAGAGCACTTAATATTTTTCCAATTATTTAAGTCTGACTTTATTTGTGTGGAGACTTTTTTATAATTTTGCTCATATAATTCCTGACTTTCCTTTGGTAGATAGATTCCCAAATATTTTATGGTATCAACAGTTATTCTGAATGGAATTTCTCTTTTATCTCTTGCTGTTGGGTTTTGTTGGTGATGTATAAAAATGCTGAGGATTTATGGGGATTTATTTTGTAGCCAGCTACTTTGCTAAAATTATGAATTATTTCCAATAGCTTTTTGGTAGAATCTCTGGAGTTCTCTAGGTATACCATCATATCATCTGCAAAGATAGTTTGGTTTCCTCATTGCCTACTCTAATTCCTTTAATATCTTTCTCGACTCTTATTGCGGAGGCTAGTGTTTCTAATACGATATTAAATAATAATGGTGATAGTGGGCAACCTTGATTCACTCCAGATCTTACTGGGAAAGGTTCCAGTTTTTCCCCATTGCATATGATGCTTACTGATGGTTTTAAATATATGCTCCTGACTATTTTAAGGAAAAGTCCATTTATTCCTATGCTCTCAAGTGTTTTTATTAGGAATGGATGTTGGATTTTATCAAATGCTTTTTCTGCATCTATTGAGATGATCATGTGGTTTTTGTTTGTTTGGTTATTGATATAGTCAATTATGCTAATAGTTTTCCTAATATTGAACCAGCCCTGCATTCCTGGTATAAATCCTACTTGGTCATAGTGTATTATCCTGGTGACGAATTTCTGTAATCTTTTTGCTAATATTTTATTTAAGATTTTAGCATCAATATTCATTAGGGAGATTGGTCTATAATTTTCTTTCTCTGTTTTCAGCCTACCTGGTTTAGGTATCAGTACCATGTCTGTGTCATAAAAGAAGTTTGGTAGGACTCCTTCAATCCCTATTTTTTCGAATAGTTTATATAACATTGGAGTTAATTGTTCTTTAAATGTTTGGTAGAATTCACATGTAAATCCATCTGGTTCTGGGGATTTTTTCTTAGGGAGTTGATTGATAGTTTGTTCTATTTCTTTTTCTGAGATGGGACTGTTTAGGATATTTACTTCTTCCTCTGTTAGTTTGGGCAAGCTGTATTTTTGGAGGTATTTTTCTATTTCATTTAAGTTGTCGAATTTATTGGCATAAAGTTGGGCAAAGTAACTTCTAATTATTGCTCTAATTTTCTCTTCGTTAGTGGTGAGTTCTCCCTTTTCATTTTTAAGACTAACAATTTGATTTTCCTCTTTCCTTTTTTTAATCAGATTTACTAAGGGTTTGTCTATTTTGTTGGTTTTTTCATAGAACCAACTCTTAGTTTTATTAATCAATTCAATAGTTTTTTTACTTTCAATTTTATTGATCTCACTTTTTATTTTTAGAATTTCAAGTTTAGTGTTTGACTGGGGGTTTTTAATTTGTTCCTTTTCTAGCATTTTTAATTGCAAACCCAATTCATTGACCTTCTCTTTCTCTATTTTATACAAATAGGCCTCTAGAGATATGAGATTTCCCCTTATTACCGCTTTGGCTGCATCCCATACATTTTGGTATGATGTCTCATTATTATCGTTTTCTTGGGTGAAGTTATTAATTATGTCTATGATTTGCTGTTTCACCCAATCATTCTTTAGTATGAGATTATTTAGTTTCCAATTATTTTTTGATCTACTTCCCCCTGGTTTTTTGTTGAATGTAATTTTCATTGCATCGTGATCTGAAAAGGATGCATTTACTATTTCTGCCTTACTACATTTGAGTTTGAGGTTTTTATGTCCTAATATATGGTCAATTTTTGTATAGGTTCCATGAACTGCTGAAAAGAAAGTGTATTCCTTTCTGTCTCCATTACATTTTCTCCAGAGATCTATCATATCTAACTTTTCTAGTATTCTATTTACCTCTTTGACTTCTTTCTTATTTATTTTGTGGTTTGATTTATCTAATTCTGAGAGTGCAAGGTTAAGATCTCCCACTATTATAGTTTTACTGTCTATTTCTTCTTGCAGCTCTCTTAGTTTCTCTTTTAAGAATTTAGATGCTACCCCACTTGGTGCATATATGTTTAATATAGATAGTGCTTCATTATCCATGCTACCCTTTAGCAAGATATAGTGTCCTTCCTTATCTCTTTTAATTAGATCAATTTTTGCTTTAGCTTGATCTGAGATCAGGATGGCTACCCCTGCTTTTTTGACTTCACCTGAAGCATAGTAGATTTTGCTCCAACCTTTTACCTTTAACCTGCATGTATCTCCCCGCTTCAGGTGTGTTTCCTGTAAACAACATATTGTAGGATTATGGCTTTTAATCCATTCTGCTAACCGCTTCCTCTTTATGGGGGAGTTTACCCTGTTCACGTTTATGGTTAGAATGACCAATTCTGTCTTACTTGCCATCTTGTTAACCCCGGTTTATGTTTTTCTCCCTTCTTTCCCCTTTCCCCCCCTTCCCAGTATTAAGCTTGTGAGCACCACTTGCTTCTCACAGCCCTCCCTTTTTAGTATCCCTCCCCCCGCCTTAGAGTTCCTCCCCCTATCTTACCCTTTTCCCTCCCAGTTCCCGTATTCCCTTCCGCTTAACTTATTCCTTCCCTTTTCACTTTTCCCTTCTCACTTTTCAATGAGATGGGAGAAGTTTCACCATAGATTGAATATGTCTTAAGATTTTTCACTTAAAGCCAATTCTGAAGGCAGTAAGATTCCCACTATATTCATCCCCCTCCATTCTTTCTCTCAGATATAATAGGTTTCCTATGCCTCTTCATGAGATGTACTACCCCCACTTTACCCTTTTTCTGGTACAATGTCCTTTCCACATCAATTTCTAGAACAAGGTATACATGTATTCTTTATACATCTATATAGTCAAAATATAGTTCCCAAGATTAATCTTTACCTTTTTAGATTTCTCTTAAGTTCTATATTTGTAGATCAAACTTTTTGTTAAGTTCTGGTTTTTTCATCAGAAATAGATGAAATTCGCTTACTTCGTTGAATGTCCATCTTCTTCCCTGGAAAAAGATGCTCATTCTTGCTGGGTAAGTTATTTTTGGTTGCATACCAAGTTCCTTAGCCTTTCGGAATATCATATTCGAGGCCCTTCGATCTTTTAATGTGGATGCTGCCAGATCCTGGGTGATCCTTATTGTGGCTCCTTGATACTTGAATTGGGTTTTTCTAGCCGCTTGCAATATTTTTTCCTTCATCTGAGGGTTCTGGCATTTGGCCACTATATTCCTTGGTGTTTTGAGTTTAGGATCCCTTTCAGTGGGTGATCGATGAATCCTTTCAATGTTTATTTTTTCCTCTGTTCCTATGACTTCTGGGCAGTTCTCTTTGATAATTTCCTGGAAAATAGTGTCCAGGCTCTTTTTTTTATCATGTTTTTCTGGAAGTCCAATGATTCTCAGATTGTCTCTCCTGGATCTGTTTTCCAGGTCTGTTGTCTTCCCCAGAAGGTATTTCACATTTTTCTCCATTGTTTGATTTTTTTGGATTTGCTTGACTGATTCTTCTTGTCTCCTCGAGTCATTCAATTCCACTTGTTCAATTCTGATTTTCAGTGAAGTATTCTCTTCACTCACTTTTTTAAAATCTTTTTCTAATTGTCCAATTGAGTTCTTTTGTTCTGTGGAATTTTTTTCCATTTCGCCAATTTTGTTTTTTAGAGAGCTGTTTTCTGTTTCCAGTTTACTAATCCTATTTTTCAAGGATTTTACTTCTTTATCCACTCTCTCTTTAACTGACTTCTCCAGGCTCTTTTGCCAAGCCTCACTCTGCTTTCCCCATTTTTCTTCTAGCTCCCTTGTGAGAGCCTTTTTAATCACTTCTATGAGGTTCATCTGTCCTGAGGAACAGATGATCTCCTCCTTTGGGGATTCACCTGGGGACTGCCTGTTTTTAGTCTCCTCAAGATTTAGAGTCTGCTCTCTATCTGTATAGAAGCTGTCAAGGGTTAAAGTCCTCTTCAGCTTCTTGCTCATTCTGTCTAATAATCAAAGACAAACTACCAAAGAAAAACAGAAAAAAACTGGAGTCTTTCTTTGGGGGGGGGGGGGGGGGGCTGGGTGTGTTATCGAGTTTCCTCTACAGACTGCAGGGGGCAGCAGTGAGGCACTAGCAGTACTGTGTGCGCCTGCACTCTGAGATTCCAGAGCATGCTGAGTCACTGTGGGGGGGAAGGGGGGGCGGCCAGGTCCTGAGAGACTCCAGCTGTTTGGGGTTGTATTCTTCAGCCCAGGTGTTTTTAGCTTCTCTGCTGGGCTGCTGACTTGCTGCCGGAGCAAAGTATCCAAACCTGTAGCGAAGCTCTCCCCGCAGAGACGGCTGCGATCACTCCCCACCCCCTCTCCAGTCTGCTCCCGTGCTCTCACTGCCGCTGCCCGCCGCCTGCGCCCGATCTAAAACCGCCCCAGCCCTCCAGTAAAGACAGACCTTTCTTGGCGGATCTCAAGGATGGCTTCTCTTGGTAACTATCTGTGGGTTTTTTTTCAGTCAAGCATTGATTCAGAGGCTTGTAATGAAGTGGATAGTGAGAGAAAGCGTGGAGCTTATGCAGCTGTGAGCCTCCTCTCCGCCATCTTAACCGGAAGTCTAACTTTAACTTTTAATGAAACTGATTGGAATTGTGGTGCTATTAACTCTAATAATAACTCTAATAATAATGATGTTTAATAAATAGACCATGGTTGATATGTTCAACTGAAAGCTATGCTCCAAATGGTTCTATATATCTCCAGTTATGGTGCTTCAACGATAAAATCTTCTTCACCTATAAATCTATGATAAAACTAATAAGATATTTAGTATAATATGCTACAAAACATTTGATGCTTTTGGGGAAAAAAAAACAGGAGAAGGAAGACTAGTTTAAGAGATTGAAGAATATTTCTTCATAATGTGAGTAAATATTGAGAAAATACAAAACAAATTAATTTGAGGTGAAATAGTCAATTTTCTACCTGGGGAAATTTTAAGGAAAAAAACAAATGTTTTCCTATTCCAGAGAGAATGAGTTCCTATTAGCAAAAATTTAACTTCATTTCCATGAAACTTAATTCTTAAAAAATATAATGGCTTTGTTTACAATGAATTTGAAATATTGTCTCCTATAACACTACTTGAAAATATGAAGCCTTAACAAAATCTAAAATATCTACATAAGCAGGAAAGCTTCTGAAGAGATAAAAGTAAAATCTTGATTCTTATGTAAAAGGTTATGCATTTTAATATAATCCTTTGCTTGATTTATGTAAAGCTTTGTGTTTTTCATTTTCCCTAGCCTGTCACATTGAAGTGATGTATGGTGCATTTTAACATCAAGTTTGCCATGAGCAATAAAGTCAGTGGCCTCAAAGAAATATTAATATATTTCTACTTTTTTCCCCCTAGACTTTTTTGTTATTCAGCTTATTTAGTTTATGATCACATGTTTGACTGACATCATTTTCATACAACCTCAAGTATAAATTCTTTATTTTAAGGATACTTAAAACAACTGGAATATTTAGTACAATTGTTTAAATGTTAAAACATATGAAAATATTGTCCTAGTGACACTTAGGATTGTAGAGCTTTTTAAATCCAGAAAGGACTTCAGAGATGAACAAATTCAATGCTATCTCTTGGGAGTTGAAGAAACTGATAGAAGAAATTATTTATCTGAAGTCACATTTTGTAAAACTTTAAAAAAATACTTAAAATTCAACCATTGCATAGTATAATCAGTGTAAGTTTGTCCTTTGTAGATGTGGATCATAACACCTCTTTTATTTCATTACTTGTTTGACCTTTCTAAAATCATTTACTATTTATTTAAAATTCAAATGTTAAGTTTCTAGACCTCAGAAGAGGAACATAATACATATCATTGTACTGTATTACAAAACTTTCTAGCCTGGCACAGAATTTGTCAGAACTTCTGTTCAACTAACTTATTCTTTTTTAAATTATTATTACAGCTTTTTATTTACAAAAATAAATTTTATTTACAAAAAATGGGTAATTTTTCAACATTGATTTTGGACAGGTAGTCCAATACATGTTAAATATATTAAGTTATATATTAAATCCAATATATGTATAAATATATATTTATTTATATATATTTTATTTATATTTATTTATATTTATATTATATTTCTTGCTGCACAAGAAAAATCAGATCTAGAAAGAAAGAAAAAAACATGAAAAGGAAAAGAAAAAATGCAAGCAAACAAAACAGAAAGAGTGAAAATGCTATGTTATGGTTCACAATCAGTTCCCATGACCCTCTCTCGGGGTAGATGACTCTTCATTACTGAACCAACTGAAACTGATTTGAATCATCATACTGTTGAAGAGAGCTTCATCCATCAGAGGTGATCATCATATAATCTTGTTGTTGCTATATACAATGATCTCCTGGTTCCACTCATTTAACTTACCATCAATTCATGTAATTCTCTCCAGGCCTTTCTGAAATCATCCTGTTGGTTATTTCTTACAGAACAATAATATTACATAACATTTAAATATATAACATATCCAGCCATTCTCCAATTAATGGGCATCCACTCAGTTTCTAGTTTCTAGTCACTACAAACAGGGTTGCCATAAATATTCTTGCACATACAGGTCCCTTTCCCTTCTTTAATATCTCTTTGTGATATAAACCCAGTAGTAACACTGCTGGATCAAAAAGTATGCAGTTTGACAATTTTTTGAGTCAAATTCCAAATTGCTCTCCAGAATAGTTGGATCTGTTCACAACAATATATCAAATAACTGTAATTTCATAATTGTGGGTAATTTCCCCTACTAATCTAGACCAGAACCTGTCATCTTAGCCAATCTGAGAGGTGTGTAGTGGTATCTCAGAGTTGTCTTAATTTGCATTTCTCTGATCAATAATGATTTGGAACACTCTTTCATAAGAGTAGAAATAATTTCAATTTCATCATCTGAAAATTTTCTGTTCATATCCTTTGACCATTTATCACTTCGAGAATGGCTTGATTTCTTATAAATTTGAGTCAATTCTATATTTTGGAAATGAGGCCTTTATCTGTACCTTTGAATTAAAAATGTTTTTCCAGTTTATTGCTTCCCTTCTAATCTTGTCTGTATTAGTTTTGTTTGTACAAAACCTTTTTAACTTAATATAATCTAAATTATCTATTTTGTGATAAATAATGATCTCTAGTTCTTCTTTAGTCACAAATTCCTTCCTCCTCCACAGGTCTGAGAGGTAAACTATTCTATATTTTCCTAATTTATTTATCTCATTCTTTATGTCTAGATCATGAACCCATTTTGACCTCATCTTGGTATGCAACGTTAAGTGTGGGTCAATGCCTCTTTAGTAACCTGGATGCCCTTCAAACCATGATGATACATTAGAGCAGAATGTTAGTGAAGGATACATTACAATCTCATAATGATTATTTACTTTCCAGTTTGGTTGAAAATATTTAGCAATGAGACCTCAGAGAAAAAGCAGTGAATGCCAGTAATGGACATAGTACAGTATGTTTGGTCATTTTTCAGTCATATCTGACTATTCATGACTCCATTTGGGGTAACAAAGATAATGGAATGGTTTGCTGTTTCCTTTTCCAGATCATTTTTCAGAGTGATTTGTCCAGAGTTACAAGTCTAATAAGTATTTGAAGCCCAATTTGAATTCTGGAAGATGAGTCTTTCTGACTCAAGACCCAGGATTCCATTCACTGTGCCACATAGCTATCACATTATAGTATAAATATTTAACAATTATGTCAGGAAAATATGTTTTCATGAAGTAGAAATAACTCCAAAATATAACAATTAAGTTAGTGAAGATTTGAAGGAAATATAAATAATGTACAATCTCAATAAAAAAGAATATCAAAGCAATTCATTGTTATTTGGGGACTAGTGTCATTAGATTTGTTCATAAGTTTGAAATGGTAATATAATATTGATAAAATTTCTAATATAACAAGAACACAAAAGTTGCAAAGAAAACTAAGCCTAAATTATTTCTTTTCACATGATGTATGTTATTATTCAGAATTTTATAAAGGTACATTTTGTTATCAATTTTAAGATAATAAGCAAGAATAAATGATATTTTCTTGCTCTACCTAGAACCTTAGAACACTTCAGAGTCCAATTATGGGTGCAACAAAAATAATAAATTTGACTGATGAAATCAAGTGAAATTAATTTCAATGGTGAAATTAAATGGTTATCATTTCTTCCCTATCTTAAATGACCCACAGGAATGACTAGATTCCAAAAGGAAAGATAAACTAGACAGAGAGGAAAGAAAGAAGAGCATTTTGATGAAGTAAATGGGAAAGAAAATGGGAAAGGGAAAAGGGGCAATAACAAAAGAGAATCAGTGATGTATATGATCCACAAATTATAAAAGGATTTAGTGATGTGAATGAAAGATGAGATATGAGAATGAAGGGTGAAGAAATTGGTGATATTAATGAATAAAGTATTCAATTTCACCATTTAAAATTAAAATTTTATCAAAGCACATATGTGAAAATAATTTCTTCTGCACAATGTACAGATTTCCATGTAATAAAAAAAGATGCTAAAAATATAAAATCTAAAATAAAAAAGTAAACAATGAGTATTCCTACATAGATATGTCAGTTGAACTAAATCATTAGTGGAAATGCATTTCAATCATTATGCATATAATTAGTTGAGACACAGTTGTCCTTCAGTCATTGGGGATTCTGAAATTTAAGAAATTAAATCTAAGTATGAGTATCTGGGTATTCTGTAAGCAGAAACCTGAGGATCTGCTCAGTGTAGGCCTAGTTCTATTGCCCAAGGGGAAGAGGACAAATGAATAAAGTGTATAGTAAATACAGAGACAGAACACTGATATATCTAATTGAAAGTTGGAACACTCAAGGTGAAGGTGCATAGTAGATGGCAAAAATGATCTGAATAAAAAGTCATACTGAAGTCAGTTGGGGTCCCTCTAAGTAACTGTATTTCAGATTCATCTGTGATTCCTTTCAGATTCCCAGCCCCTCCTGGCTGAGGTATATCAATCCAGGATGCCAAGCCTTTGATTTTCAAATCCTGGTCAAAAGCATCCCTTTGAATTCCGATAGGAGATCTGGACTTGTTCCAGCCCCCACTGGATTTGAGCCAACTTGGGCTCTCCCACCCACTGGTTCTGATCTGCTCTGGTTGTCCCAGCCTCCATTCTGACTTGCTTGGGCTGCCCAGCTTGGGCTTCCCAACCCCCACTAAGATAGCCAATATAATAAGCCTCCATCAACTAAAGTCTTTGCAGATGGACCTCAGTAGCTCATTCAGCTGCCAGGACTTTCTGTCCACTGAAAACTGAATTCTCAGTGCAAAACTCTATTTTCCATAGATCTGCCACTATCGAAGTCTGTCTCTGGGTAAACTGATTTCTATCTTAAAATAAACTTTCATTTTGCAACTAATATTCGGGAATGAGTGAATTCTTTCACTCCTAGAACTTGTGGCCGATTTAAAGGAGATTCTTGATAACTCTCTTATAGTCACTAACTTCTAGACCACCAGGGATCTAGACCACTCAAATAGCATCAAAATGACTTGGATTATCTATAATAGATGCACATGGAAGCAGAAACAGGAGAAAATATTAAGCTTCTAAGTCCTACCAAGCAAACCATGCAGGGATGGGATTAGCCTTTTCTTGATTCTGAAGCACAAACCCAAAACTAATAAACTCCCAGTGTGATATACGTCTAGATATGGCAGCTTGACACTACTTAAACCCAAAATGAGAAACCCTAGGGAAATTGATAGACCCAAGGCACAATTCCTGGTCATTTTCCAGGAAGAAGGGGTATACCTGACCAAACTGGCAGCTATGAGAATGGAAGAATACACTGGAGACTACTATCTTTATACTTACTATCTCCCTGGATTTTATCTTGTCTTTCCCCAACCTTTCCAAGCTAGTGATGGTATGCTAACAGTGTTACATGGTATACTAATAGAAACTTGAAAGTACTAAGTTCTATGCAGAGTTGTCTTGAAGAATTTACTCCAAACCACATCCACAAGTTCTTTGTTATCCTTTAATTCTTGTTTATTGATTAATTATTTGATATCAAATATCTGGAAAAATGTATTTAAAACAATTGGGTTCCCTCCTTGTATTCAGAGATTTCATATAGATCACATATAGATCAGAGCAAGTATATCTATAAGTCCAGAAAGGCTTACCTTTTCTTCCAAATGTAATTCTAAAAAGCGAAGGTAAGCCACAGGCGCAAAGGCATCAGCTGAATGCAAAACTACTTCTGATGAGTCCCTGAAATACAGAAACGACATTGATGGAATATATTATCATGCATTTCCTAACCTTGCAGGATATGTTGATGGCTTTTTTCTCCTACTGATTATGGGATTCCAACAAATCTTATTACATGATCCCCTCCCCAACCCAAAATTTATATTAACATCTAACATCTATTTTATATAAATCAATAATTGGTTTGGAAATACTGGAATTTAAAATCTACATAGAGAGATTAGCTTATCTTTGTAAAGTAACTAGATTCATTTAAAGTGCCCTAAGCACTGAAGTTTAAACTTATATTCTATTTCTTTTCACAAGGTTCCTTGGTAAGGCATAAACATTAAATAATGGTGCTTTATCTTCATTACGCTTTTCATTTTGAATAATTCCTACAGCATTTCATAGAAAATCTCAATTATCCTTCACAAAAGCAATACCAGTGATGGTTTTAAGTTCTCTATGAACTTTTCACACTGCAATATCATTGCTATTAAAATTGATTGCCTGACACTGTAATTACCATATTCAGGTAAAATGGTATGAACTGTTGGCACCATATGGATACATATAAATTACTCAAATTTTTATCAAAGTTTTATCAAAGTTTACCCTTTAAAGCATACATGAATAACTAGCATTATGCATGAAGTCTTAACTAAGCATTCCTTTAAATTTCCTATTAGAACTATTCTGGTTAACATTTCAACATAATTAAAAAATTATATAAATCCTTTCCTTTTCCTTAATGTTGTAAGAACCAATATTATTGTTTATATAATGCTAAGGTTGTAAAAGAAATAGTATCATAATACAAAAATCTGATATCATTTTGTTCTTTATCATTGATGCTAAGGTTTTTTTGATAGAACTTATATTAGTAAAATGCATTAGTGGCAACAGTGGAAACTCCAGACATATTGGCTCCAAAGTGTTAAATTTTAATTTAAAATTTTATGAGCAGATTCTGTCTTCTTCCATCTCACCACAGGCAGTGAGATAGGTAATACCTATTTTTGATGGCATAATTCATCAATCAAATATCACTTATGGATGCGGACTTAATACTAAAAATAATCTCCTTACAACTAGAAGAGATTCTTAGAGTGGCCCTCATAAAAGGAAAAGGAAAACAAAACAAAACTACTGTTCTTTCATTTTGAGGAAAATTAGGAAATTAAAAACAAAAACAAAAACATGTCTTCCAGGACTAAAGTGTGAAAGTGTGAATTCAGATATTTAAAACCCTCCAGGCCCTTTCACATAGTTATCATTGATTCCTTTTTTTACTTTGATTACTTTTTTCTGATGTGTAAACTTGATTACTTATAACCTTTAACTTCTCCTCCATAATTCTGTAGAATCCTATAAGCAATAGGGCATCAATAAAATCTTAGTATTGTTTTAATCTTTTATAGCTACGTATGTGTCTATGTATATGTATGTATATGTGTGTGTGTGTGTGTTTATATGGAGTTTTAAACTCTGTATTAAAGAACTTAATATCAATAAATTGACTTATATGCCTTCTATATTCTTGATCTTAATTTTGGATTATTTATATTCATTGGCTATAATCTGTTTAGCTGCTCCAAAGGGCAACCACTTTGTTAGCAGTCTTTTGCTAACACAAAAATTACTATAATAAATACTTTGGAATATATGGGACCTTTCCTTTATCTGTAATCTCCTTGGAGTAATAGGCTAGCAATGGATTTTTGATTCAAAAGGCAAAAAGAACCAATATTATTATTTATATAATGCTAAGGTTGTAAAAGAAATAGTACCATAATACAAAAATCTGAAATAATTTTGTTCTTTATCATTGATGCTAAGGTTTTTTTTTTTTTTTGATAGAGCCTATATTAGTAAAATGCATTAGTGACAACAGTGGAAACTCCAGACATATTGGCTCCAAAGTGTTAAATTTTAATTAATTTAAATTAATTTAAAAATTAATTAATTAGTGACTTTTCTCTCCTAATTCCAAACTCAATTCCAGAATGATTGGACCAATTCAAAGTTCTATCAGGAGAGTACTAGCGAGTCTGTCTTCCCAAGATCTTTTTGATCATCTTTGCCACTTTGAGGGGGTGAAGTAATTAATATTTGAGGATTGCCTTAAATTTCACTTCTCTTATTATCAAAAGGAATCTTTCCTGGAGTTGTTGATCATTTGCCTAGGAGTTTTCCGCAAAATGACAGATTTTGATCTTTTTTTTTGTGTATATGTGTGCCAAAATGCTTGAAAATGCAGCCCATTCTTGTTTAATAGGAGTCCTTCCCTCAGTTCTTTGGAGTCTTGGTTTTTCTCAGATAAAGGGCTTCTGTATTCATATGCTTCATTCAGGATTTAGTTGTCTATTTTACAGATCTATTTTTTTTTAAAAAGTACCAAATAATAACAATTATTGTTTTATTACATAATAATATTTTACATTTGGAGATAAGTGATATTAAAATACTTTATTTCCACTTTTAAAAAAATGCATTACTTCTCTTGAGATTTTTTAAATTTTTGTTCCTTCAAATGAATTTTCATATAGGGCTAAAAAAGAAATCTTTTCCTATTTGGCTTGGTATAGTACTTAATTTAGGTTGAATCATTTTAAGTTTGCTTCCAAACAATTTATAAGTAAAAAATATTTCTGCAATGATTTAAAGCTTTTCCTCATTTCTATAAACATTGTTTTATAGTGAACTTTATACAGGTATTACTGATGTCTTTCTTGATAAACTCCCATATACTTTAAGTATTTTATAGTTTTTCTGAATAAAATTTCTCTATGCAGGGAAGAAGATAATTTTTATAATTTTTTGCATTGTTTGATTATTTAAAATAGGATTCCCTAATTATATTGTTTACAAATGTAAAATAATTTTGCCCCTTTGTCAGCCTATGTTTTCACTCTGAATTTCTTTTTTTCTTGTTTTATTGTTATGGCTGGCTTTTTAAATATTATGTCAAATAATTGTCAGGACAATGAATATTTTTTGTTAACCACACCCTGATCTTGTCAGCAAAATTTTTGTTTCTCCATTATAAATCTTAGTTCTTAGTTGTTGGAATCCTTACAAACGGCTAACTAATTAGAGTTGATCTAATCTTACAAGAAGATTTTGGCCAGAACCTGAAACAAGGTACTAAGAAGAACTAATTAGTACAATGCTCCGTTTCCGACCTGGGCCGGTTCACCCCTCCTTAGGCAACCTGGTGGTCCCCCATTCCCAGGGGGTCACCATATTGATGCCGAATTTAGTGCGGACACCCGATCGGCATAGCACACGGCAGCCCAGAACTCCTGGGCTCAAGCGATCCTCCAGCCTCAGCCTCCCGAGTAGCTAGGACTACAGACACGTGCCACCACGCCCGGCTAGCTCAGTCGGTAGAGCATGAAGGATTTGCTTGCATCTCTACATGTGGAGAAGGAATCAGATGGGTGCCTACGAGCCGCATTCGCCTTGTCCATCGCAGAGAGATGGAGCAGACCCTTGAAACAAAGGAGAAGACCCAAGAAATATCGGGTGGTTCTGTTGCTGATTGTGCTCCCCATTGAAAGAGCATAGCTGACAAGGAGACTGTTAAAAGGACTTTTAAAATCTTCAGGAATCATTGGATTTCCTAACACAAGATGAAACTGTTTTAGTTCTTGAAAAACCAGCGAGAATCATTGGATTCCTTAAGATGAAAAATTGTTGATGAGACTTTTGCAGTACTTCAGGGCTTACAGGAACTATTGGATTCCGGGCACATAAACTAATGGACAATAGATTCCTTATGGACTATTTCTAGGACTTATGGACATGTGTAAATTTTCAGGTTGATTCATGTTGTTATATTACTACTAGCCTGTGTTATATTGCTATGTGCTTATGTAAATTATGTATAATGCCTCCCATATTGATGGATTTATGTATACCATGTATATCTGTTACAAAGTTCTGGCCCATATTGATGGATTTATGTGTACCCCTTCAGAAACCCACTAATCTGATTAGATTTCCTATTTCCTTTGGTGTTTTCATCTAACAAAAGAAAGGGGGAGATATTGGAATCCTTACAAACTGCTAACTAATTAGAGTTGATCTAATCTTACAAGAAGATTTTGGCCAGAACCTGAAACAAGGTACTAAGTAGAACTAATTAGTACACTTAGTTTTGAGATACTCTTGATAAAAATTAAAAGAGCTTTTCATTTCTATAGCTTTTAAAAATTATTTTTAACATAAATTACTACTATATTTTGTCAGTTCTTTTCTGAATCTAATGAACTACATGAGGTCATTTTTATTTTTGTTATTAATGTCTATTACATTTAGTATTACTAATGTTAAATGTACAATCTCAGTTTTCTTAATTAAAAACTAGCCTTACAAAAATTTTTGTATTTTACTATAGCCTCTTTGAAAATGATTTATTCAATATTTTAAATTTAATATTCATTAATGATGTTATCAGGATGAGATATATAGTATAGAAATTTGGTAATGTGCTTATATGCTATGATTTTTGCTTTTAGCTCATGTGCTAAGGAGATTAATTGTTCATTAAGATAATAGTGTCAAACTCAAATGGAAACAGGTCCTGGGGCTCCATATTGACTTAAAAAATAGTATCTATTAAAATTGTATCTATATTGTATTATATTTTTGTTTGTTAAATATTTCCCAATTACATTTTAATCTGGTTCTGTTTTACATTAAAGGGCTATATGAAGCTTACATATGAGCAATGAGACTGACACCAGAATTTTAAGAAACTGACAGGATTCACTTGTAATCCTATATAAACTTTGAACTAGATAAGACTTTTTCAATTTCTCTTATTTTTTTTAATATTAGGTTGCTAAGATTCGCTATTATTCTGTTAAATAGAGTATTAATTTTCTAGGTAAATATTCACCTATTTCATTTGTTGTCAATTTTCATGACATATACATATGAGTTTCTCACAATTCCCTTTATTTTGATTTTTGTAACTTAATGATTTTAAAAAAATAAAATTGTTGAAGATGGCACAGTAAAATCAGCTTGAGCTCTGTTTCCCTTGAAAATCATATGAAACCAAGCCTCTGAACAGTCTGACAGAATGAAACCACTTTCCAGCTCAAGATAGATTGAGAAAACTTCAAGAATGGTCAGTCCATTGGGGTGAAAAGGGTATTCAGCCCAGGTCAGACAGACTCTGGGAAAGCCAGTGAGAGGGTCTTAATCACAGCAAATCAGCACCTGAGACCTTCAGTCCTGGCTCAGTAGAGAAGCACAGTAGGGGGCAGCTTCCAGTCCCACATCAGAAAGCAAAGTCTGTTAAACCATGCTGTTTACTATCCAAAACAGCAAAACTACCCCTGCAAACAAAAGGAGCCCCTGGCTCAAAACCAAGGTTCAAAGCTGCATAAGAAGTAGATCTTCTTTCTTTACAAGGAAAAAAAAAAAGGAAATACCAAAAGGAAAGGAAAGAAAATGAGCAACAAACAGAAAAGAATCTTGACCATAGAAAGCTGCCACAGAGACAGGGCAGACCAAAACATAAATTCTAACGAGGACAGAATGTGCACAGAAGAAATCTCAAAGAGTGAGATAAATTATCTTAAGCCCCAAAGAAACTTCGTGTAAATGCTCATAAAAGACTTCAAAAGGCAAATAAGAGAGATAGAAGAAAAAATAAGAAAAGAAATGACAGGTACACATGAGAGAGTCAACAGTTTGGAAAAGGAAGGAAAAAAAATGTCTGAAGAAAATAACTACTTAAACAATAGAATAAGTCAAATGGAAAAAGACCTGCAAAAGCTAACTGAGGAAATTCACACATTAAAAATTAGAACAGAACAAATGAAAGCTAATGACTTTGTGAGATAGCAAGAATCAAACAAAATAGAAAGTGTTAAGGGACAGGTCAATTCTCCAAGAGCCTCCACAGCTGTGGATCATAACATCTGAAGGAGTTGTGAGACAGCCTTTGCAGACACAGGTGTTGCGGACTAGGAATGAGATAAATTAGAGGTAGAAAAAGAGGAGAGAGGTTAGACAATACAAAGGTCTCTCAGTCAGAGAGGTCAGAGAACAGCAACTGCCTCTTAGCCTCCTTGTATCATCCTCCACAAGAGGAGATCCATTCTGAGTTGGATCTCCAGCAGCCACTGGGCAGGTGGCTATTCCCTTGTATTCCAATAGCTCTCCTGTGTATTCCAACAAAAAAGAATGGGAAAAAAAAATGCAAGAAAATGTGAAATACCTCATTTGCAAAACAACTGACCTGGGAAATGGATCTACTTTTAGATCTTCTCTTTTAGAAGAGACAATTTTAAAATTATTGGCCTACCTGAAGGCCATGACCAAAAGAAAAAGAGCCTGTATAGCATTCTATAAGAAGTCATTAAAAAAAATCTGCCCCAATATTCTAGAAAAAGAGTGTAGGGGGAGGAATGCTCATTGAAAGAATCCATCTATCATCTCTGTGTAATGTTCTGGTTAGCTCTCTGAAGGTCCTCCAATTGGGCCTTGGTTTCAACTGAATAATAACCATGAGAATAGTCAGGAATAAAGTCCAAAATCTTTATTATCTCCTTAACAGTCTGCCTCCCTCACCTGAGGCCAGGCTAGCTTTCTGGGAGACCTTCAGATGGGTCTTGGTCTTAGTGGAGAAGTGAAGGAGACAGGACAGCCACTAGGAGGGACTTTATCTCTGAATTTCACTCTCCCAGATCTCTTAGCTCTTATATACTCTATTATAAGTAGATCATCATAGGTATCAATCTTGTAGAATAGGTGTCAGCTTGTAGAACTATATATTAAGTACTAAGTACACGTAAACTAGAGAATCATTATCTCAATTCCACTGAGTTAATATTTTGTTGTAGGATTATATCAATCATACTGAGCCTTAAGTATAACTTTCCAGAGTTCCTGCCCTCTACATCTCTGGAAAGAGAATTCACAAGGAAAATCCCCAGGAAAGTTGTTGTAAAACACCAAAACTATAATCTTAAAGAAAAAAAAACTGCAAGGTTCCAGACAAAAATAATTCAAATATCAAGGAGCAACAGGCAGGATTACCCAGGATTTGGCACCTTCTACAATAAAGGATCGGAGGACCTGAAATACTATATTCCAGGAGACAAAGGACTTGGGGTTACAACTAAGAATTAACCCAATGAGATTCAGCATCATCTTTCAGGGGAGGAGATGGACTTTTAATGAAGTAAGAGACTTTCAATCATTCTTCTGAAAAAGCCACACTAAACAGGAAATTTAATCTAAAACATAGGACTCAAAAGAACCATAGAAAGGTAAATAGTGGAAAATATATATTTAAAGGTTAAACTGTTTTATCCCTAGATGGGAAAACAATATCTGTAATTGTTGTGAACTATATCTCACATTAGAGTAGACACAGTGGGTATCACATGGACTGGGAGTGTGATTGTGAACTGACTCTGATGTGATGACATCAAAGAAAAAGACATTAAGGATGGGGAAATAGTCTGACCTGGAAAAAGAAGAAAGGGGAGGTATAATGGGACAATTAGTTCACACCAAGAGGCTCAAAAGACCTATTACAATATAGGGGGAAAAGGGAAGGGGATGAGCATTGTCTGAAGCTTGATCTCATCAGCTTGGCTCTTAAGAGGGAATAACTTAATCATTCAGTTGGGTATAGAAACTTATCTAGCCCCACAGAGAAAGAGGGAAAGAAAAGGGAGGGACAGGACAGAAGGGAGGACAGAAACATTAGGGAAAAAGGTAAGGGGAGGAAGGGTTGATAGAAGATAAAGTAGGGAGTAAGATGGGTAAAAATAAACACAGGACAAAGGACAGGGTAGAAAGAGAGAACAAAAGTATATACAAGGAAGAAAATAGGAGGGAGGGAAATACAGAGCTGGTAATTATAACTACTAATATGAATGGGATGAACTCTCCCATAAAATGGAAGGAAGCAAATAACAGAGTGGATTAAAAAACAGAAGCCTACAATATGTTGTTTGCAAGAACACATTTGACAAAGAGAGACACATTCAAAGTAAAATTATGCTTCAGTTGAAGAGAGGCAAGGGTACTGTGGAAAGAGTTTGGGATTTGGAATTAAAAATCTGAGCCTGATCCTATCTTTGCCACTTACTTCCTTTGTTATATAACAGATTCTGAGTATGTTGAAGAGGGAATCTATGCTTGGGGTTCACAGTGAGAAGCAGTTACAGATCCTACCTTACAGATGCAAATAGCAGTATGTGGCTCTGACCCCCAAAATGTAATCTCAATCCCAGTTCTAGCCTGATATGAAGCTAATTAGGGCAGAGTAGGAAGAATTAGGAAGAATAATTAGGGCAAAATTCGCAGACCAACATGAAACCTACAATATTGAATGCAGTAACAGTCTATTTTTGCTCAAAACCCAAACCCAGGTCAGAAACTTGCAGAGCTCAGACCAGGGAAGGGAAAGCAATTAGAAATCAGAACACTTTGGGAATAATTAAAGTTTGCAAGTTCCCATTGTGAATTTTTCTGAGAGTTTAGAATTACACAATACTCAATATCCTAAAAAAACAAAACAAAACAAAACAAAACAAAAAAACCCAAACAACAACAACAACAAAAAAAAACAAAACATCAGAAGGATCAGCCCAGACCATCCCTTCAAAAGTGAAAAGAGCCCTAACATGAATTCTGAAGTCAAGATGTAGGCTAGAGGAAAGAGCAAACAATAAAATAAGAATCCCACTACAGAAAGTTATTATGGTGACAGACACTCAAGATAGAAATGCAGAAGATATGAATGAGTCCATAATATCTATAAGCAAAACTCCTAAGAAAAAGACAACATATATTCAAATCCAACTAGAATTCCTGAAAGAGATAAAACAAATGTTAAGAGAGAGAGAGAGAGAGAGAGAAGACCTTTTTATAAATGAAATGAGAGGTATAAAGAAAAAAAAATGGAAAAGAAATACTAACAATGAAAGAATTAGAAAGAGAATCTGCTGCCTGGAACAAGAAGTAGAAAATTTTGCCCAACGACAAACTAAAAATCAGAATGATCCAAAAAGAAATGAATGACTCCATAAGAAATAACAAAGATATATTAAAACAAAGTCAACAGATTGAAAACAGAGAAGAAAATATGAGATATTTAATTTCAAAAATAACGGATCTGGAAAGTAGATCAAGACATAATAAGAATCAGGATTAAATAAGAATACCCTAGACATCTTATTTCAAGAAATCATGAAGCAAAACTGCCCATATCTTACAATCAGAGGATGAAGTAGAAATAATCAGGTACTGAAAGAACCTCCAAAATCTGGTCCTAAATCACTTACTAGTTGAGTAATCCTGGGCAAATTATTTAATCTCTGTTGTCTTTAGACCAGAAATCTGCAAAATGGCAATAATAATAGTACCAACCTTGCAGGGTTGTTGTGAGGATTAAAAAGATAAATCGTAAAGCATTTTGTAGAGTGTCTGACACATAGCTAGTGTTATATAAATGTTAGGGTAGATATTCAATAAATGCTTATTGTTGAAAAGAAGGATAATTTATCAAACTTTAGCTTTCTGAATTCTAACATGGAAAGAGAAGAAGATATCAAATTTAGATTAGTGATAAATCCATAAATATTGATCCATAGGTTTGAAAAAGTTAGTAGTTCTACCATTTCAATAAAGTAAAACTCCTAATCTATATTTCCTATGTCTTTCATCATTTTAGGCAAGTTTCCAACTTACTCTGCCCAGTTTAAAATCAGAAATAATAATAGTTATGGGAACATATTAGAAAAAAAGTGAATGCTTACTAAATGTTTTTGTACTATTAACCTGTAAGGGCCTACATATATCCCACAATACAAAAATTGAAGGTATTCCTCAAATTTAAAAATGTTATAACCACTAACATTTCTGTCAAAAATATTTCTTTAAACTCTTCCCAGAGACATATTTTGCCTTAGGAAATAGGATTAAAAAGTTGAGTGATTCCTTATTCATATCAACACTAATTAAACTTTGTTGACTAAAAAGGTGCATTGTTCCTATGTCTTTTAAAAGATTAAAAAAAAAAAGCTAAAAGGGAACAAATAATTAAGGAATAATCCTTTGGGCTTAATCATATCTAGTGCTCCAGATCATCACTAGGATGAAAAACTCTTTTTTACTGGCATGCTTCAGAAACAAAACAGAATATATTTTAGGAATTGACAGTCTAATCTAGAGAACAATAATAACACGCAGTGATTTATATCAAAGGAATATATCAAAATGTTTTAGTCATAATGCTTTCATAATTTCAGAAGTCATTCTTATTTACAAAGAGCTTCTATAATACAATTCTGATTTTGAATCTTGAAATCTTGAAGCAGTATGTTTGCAAGCATGGTTAATACAAAATTTTAAAAAATCTCCAAATCTCCCAAAATCTAAATGATACCTATTTAAAATATCAATTTATCTAATATGTAAATATGTTGTGGAAATAGTAGGTACTCAATTTTTCTTAAATTGAATAATTGTTATCAATAGTTTCTATTGACCTTTGAAATGTTTTCATTTTCTGCTTTAGTTTATTATAAAATATCTTTCTGATCTTTTCAGAAACCCAAATATTATTGTAAACAGGCATTTGAAAAGGAATTTTTGAAGAAGGATTCTTTATTTGCCAAGACTTGCTAGGAAAAATGGAAAGGAGTTTGGAAGAAATTAGATTTAGACCAACATACCATACTAAAATTACTTCCAGATAGATATAAGACCTAACCTAAGAAAAAAGACTGGATTTGTGATTTAATTAGTAAAAGAAATTCTAGGGTGAGAAAACTGTCTCTATTACTCCAGATTACAACTTTTTCTATAACTTAAAGTTTTAGTTAATAGAGTACTGAGAAGTTAAGTGACTTGTCCAAGGTCATACAACTGGTATATGTTGAAGAACTTGAACTAAGGCCTTCAAAGATTATATTTACCATACCTCACTTCCTTAAGATAAAAAGTCATATCATACTGAAATTAAGAGAACATGGAAGTAGATACTTTGCTCAACCATAGCTAGAATGAGAATTCCTCATTAAAAAAAAAAAGATAGCACATTATAAAATATAAGATAATTTCAATTACCAAAAATTTAATAGCTTATGCATTAACAAAATCAATGAAACTAGAAGAGGAAGAGAAATGGTCAAGTGGGAAAAATATTTGCTTCTATTATATATACATTTTAGAGACATAAGACTAAGAGATCACACAAAATAAATAAATCTTTTCAAAGAACAGAAACAGATTTTGAAAGAATTAAAAACTCTGACAATGATATGAAAGATTACTCCAAATCACTGGTAAAAGAAATAAAAATTAATTCTGTGAAGCATCACCTGACAAATTCCATGTCAAAGATAATAAAGATTTAATCTTAGGATAGTTATGGTAAGACAGGCACATTATTTTGCTGTTTATAGTTTTGAGAATTGTTCCAGACAATTATGAATTATGTGGGAGAAAAGTCATTACTGTTTATACTGATTGAATCAGAGATCTCACTTCCAGCCATAGATTTCAAGGAGATAAAAAAGAGAAAACAGAATAATGATAATAATATTTCTTTTGTTGTAATAAGAAGCTAGAACCAAGATAGGTATCAATCAACTGGGGAATGGTTGATAAAATTATTTTATGTGAATGGAATGGAATTTTATAGAAAAGAGAATAAGAAGTCTGATACAATACAATGAATACAAAAACATAAGGGAAAAACACACCAATGGGCACCTTACCTTTAATTAACTGTAATGGTCAAATTTGATGCAAAAGAGCCAATGATGAAATATATTCTTCTCTTGCTAGAGAAGTCAAGGACTATGAATGTGGTATCTGGCCTATGATATCAGATGAGGTCTATCAATTCTACTTCAATGTTTTTCTTTATATCAAAATAAGATGGAAAATGATAGTGATAAAAAAAATCAAAATGTATTAATAGTACATAGACATTACCCAACTTAAGTCACATTATATTGGCCAAAGTTGTTTGTCCTTCGCTTTTGAAGGAAGACCATGATATCAAGGAGATGCTGCCATGCATGCAAGTGAATTGAATTTAAGTGAGGGAGGGCTGGGCAAGACCAACTGCTTCACTTTACCTTCTAAAGCCATCTGGGTCTAGTGGCCAGATATAGGTCAGGACAATTGGAGATGGCCCAGGAGGCAATGGGAGACTTGGCCTTTTTAACCCAAGGTCTTCAGGAGATCAATTGAGGCTGCACCCATTCTATGATGAAGGCTAGGTAGCAAATGAAACAAAGAATCTGATCTTTCATCTAGGAACCCCCTCCCCCAATGAATGTGGGAAGGGAAGACCCTCAAGGATTCTGGCCAAAACAGAAATGACTGATATTTACATTCAATCTGAGTCCATCAGAATCCAAACAATAACCAAATGTGGGCTTAACCTAGGACATATTGGCACAGTTATAGGGAATATATGAACATTTTTTATATCACAGGATCTGTGAGATAAAATAAAGATTTATTTAATTTCTCCACCTCCAAATTCTTGTCAAAATAGTAGATGCAGATCAGTAGCTAAAATCTGACTTTTCAGTGTTAGCGCCAGTTTGGAAATCAATATTCACTCCTTAAATATCTTGCATGTATTACAAGTAAGTACACAAAGAAGTAGTAGGAAAAGAGGAGAAATTATAGTATTCAAGCAACAGAAAAAAAGCAAAATATTTAGCAATTTCTCTTTTTGCTGTTACAATCTCTGCCAAGTATAGCTAGAACCATGCTAACATATGGATCCTTCACCACACTTTAAGTTATATAAATCTATTTTTGGAATCACCAAATACTACTGAGTCAACAATTATTTTCCTTCAATATCATTCATGTAACCCACTATTTTGCTATATTGCTAAACTGCTTCAATAATAAATATAATTCAAAAAAAGAGCTCACAAAATACATTCTCTATGTATCCTATTCTAATGAGCCATAAGTAAATACTCCTTCCTTTCAACTTTTTGCTATACTTCACTGGTACAACTTTTATGGTGGTACTCACATGTATGTGTCTCATCCCTCCGAATTAATAAACTATGTGATACATTTTTCTATCTCTATACTGTCTAGGACAAAACAAAACCTAGCACTTAATAAATGATTCAAGAATTTAAGAAACCCCAATTAGTTTTTCCAATTTCATTAATCTTGCCCAATGGTAAAGAAAACACTATGGCAAATGTTCAGAAGGAAAGAAAACTCTGTAATGTATTTATCTGAGACATTTTCTAAATCCTTACACAGAATTCCATGTCTCAATACTGGTATCCAGTTAAAAAGGCATGTACAAAGTAGTAAACTATATTAAAAATAAATTAGAGCTATTCAATTAAACTAATATAAACTTTCAGTTAGTTGTGTTTTTGAAAATCAAGTATGATTCTGACAATTCTTTCTAGGGAGAAGTATATATTATATAAGAGATAGCTATGTGTTTCTTTTAATACATGGGAAGAACTAGATTATATACAACGTGGGAAACATCAAAATGAACAAAATGCCTTCATTTAGTTATCACATTTTTGTTAATTTAAGAAAAGAAATATTATTCTGAGTATATCTGAGAAACTTACAGCAAAGTTAAGATGTGAAAACATCCCAAGTAACTGAAGCAAAGTTTTTAGTATTATTATTCCAAGTTGCTAAAGCCAAAAAAAGGGGGAAAAAGATGGAATTAATGGAACCCACAGGCTACTGATGTGGTAGTTTATCAAATGTAGCTATAATGAAAGATAAATAATACAGGCAATTCACACTTCATGAAAGGATAAAAGTGTCAGTGTGTAGGTACCAGTTTTACTGCAGGCCATAATCAGCAAGTAAACGAAAGTGCAATGTCTAAAAAGTTTATAGCATTCTATGAAGGCCTCATCTTGTCAGGTATTAATTTAGGTATTCAGAGGATTTTGCCAGTATTAAGCAAATTGAGTGTTTGTGAACTTAGAGGACATGTTCTACTTCTGCCAACAAAAGTTGCCTCAAGCTCAATGTTAAGTTGTTTCCATCACTAAAATTTAAGAAAAGAAGAAAATACTGAAATGGCATCTTACACAATTACTTTCTTCTTAAATAGAGGGCAATCCAAAGTGAATGTTTCATATTCCCCACCTTCTCCACAGATATTAACACCATACTTCTTAGATAGCTGAAAAATAAGAGGAAAAAAAAAACAAAAAATTTAGGATCTCATGGGGGGGAAAAATCACATAACAATTCTGATATTATCCCAAAAATTATCCCTTTAAGAATTATGTATTCTAAAATGGAAATTATGTGACTTTTTGTTCCAAAACTTACTGGTTAGATTTCTTTAAAAATTCAAGCTCTAGTACAAACTGGCATTTTCATATTAGATGTCTCTTTAAGAAGCACATTCTGAGTCAGAAGTTAGGCCACTGAAAATTCATTTAGGAATGTTGGAGGTGGCTTCAAAGAGAAAAAAAAAGCAACCTCCCCCAAAAAGCATCAAGTTTTTGAGTTACTAGTTTCACTTATGTATACTATTTTAGTAAAAATCTCCCATTTGTAAAATAAAATGTGACTGAATATTAATAGCATTGTAATCTTTGATTCATTTTTACCTTACCCACAGAAACGCTACTCAAAAACCAAGGCCATAATTTATTTAGCCCAATTGATGGTAGGTAGTCTGGACTGTAGGCATCAGAGATCCATATCTTTTACATTTCTGCTTTTCTCTCTATTCGGCCTATACCTTTAGTTAGGATTCTCATCATCTTTCATTTATATTTCTTCAATATCCTCCTAATTGGTATCCTTCATTCTCTCCTCTCCAATGTGTCCACCACACAGCTGCCAACTTGATATTCCTAAAACAAATATCTGACTGCCAGTCCATCCTCCTCCCTGAAAAATCTTCAATGGCTTTCTATGCCTCTAATAAAAACATGGAAACTCCTCAGTCTGCAAATTAAATTCTTTCAGAACTTAGTTTTAATTTACCTTTCCAGTTTTATTTTACATTTGTCCCTTATATGTACTATTTGAGGCAAAATGGCCTTCTAGTGGCTTCCTGGATACAACATTCCATCTTCCCTCTCTGTGTCACAGATAGGTGACAGAAGAAGGGCATATTGAAGGAGGAGCTGGTCAGAAGCAAATATTTTGAGCAGGGACAGAATTAAAGGAGAGATACAGAAATAGGTCCAGAGCCAGACAGGGAGGGCAAAATACAATTAGCAATAGTAATTTTGAAAATAATTTCTCTGATGAAGGTCTCATTTCTTAAATGTACAGGGTATTAGAATCCTAGTGTTAACAGAATGAAATTGATAGAAACAGTGTTTATGTGCTTGGGCTTGCACCTTTGAGAGTTTACACATTAGAGCTCACATATTGGAGTTCACAAGTATGGGACATTCACAAAGTTAACTTTGTAACTTTGTGAATTCATACCTCCCACAATGTCACTCTCGGAGGAGGAGACAACTTTTGAGTTTACACCTCTAAAAGAGCATAAAAAGAGCTGAGCTCAGTCAGGAGGAGTCAGCTGGAAAAGACTGAAAGCCAGAAGTCAGTGAGTTCAGAAGATTGCTAGGAGTCAGAAGCTGGCAGAGGCAAAACACTAACAACGAGAGCTCTCGGAACCAAGGAAAGCTTACTGGGCTGTTTTGGAAGAAACAATAAAGAATTGGATTTTAACTCCTGGCTGTATTTGAGGTGATTATTACTTTGAACTAAAACTAAGGCTGCCTCCAGAACTTCCCCAAGAAACCTGCTCACCCAGAGAACCATCATATTATAGAAATGAATAGAACACTACAATAGGGAACTGAGCTAAAGTTATGAAAAAAAAAAATAAGAGGCATTCCCCAATTGATAAATGTTCAAAAGTTATGAACTGTGCCCGCAAAATTAGAAAATTATGTATATTCTTTGGCCTAACAATGATATTACTAGTGATGAATCCTAAAAAAGAGAGATTTTTTTTTAAAGGAGAATTTATATGTAAAAAAAATGTTTATAGAAGCTCTTTCTCAGGGCAAAGAATTGGAAATTAAGGGGATACCCATCAAATGGGGAATATATGAATAAATTACGGTATGTGGTTATGATGGAATATTATTGTTCTATGAGAAATGGTTTTGCTTTGCAGGGCGGAGCCAAGATGGCGGAGAAGGCACACATGACTCTCTAAGCTCCTCTCATTCCCCTCATAACCAACTATTTAATTCAGCCTCAAAATAGCTCTTCACTGCTAAAATTCATGAAGATTAGAAGTACTACAACTTACCAGAAAAAGTCAATCTGGAAGATCACCAGGAAAGGTTTGTCCTGAGAGGCCAGGAATGGACTAGTACAGGCAGCAAGAAGCTAGAGTCCTGAGCACACCAGGGGCAGGGTGATTTCTGTGGCTAGAGAAGTTATAGAGCCGACTCTGCTATAGGCTAACTGCTCTGTCTTGACTATAAAGCAGTAAACTGACAGAGAAATTAAAGCCTAAAACAGAGGGTCCTCTAAAAAAACACCAGAACCTAACAAGATCTGGCTGTAACCCCTCAAATCCGGAAGTGACTCAGGCACGCCCGTAACGCAGCCCTGCAGCCACATCCTGCAGTTTGGGGCTTTTGCAGGGGCAGTTACAAATCTGCATGGCAGCGGGGCACAGCCTGGGCAGACTCTAATCTACACAGTCAGGGGCTTGGCCTGGGGCAATAGAACTTCCCCAGCAGACTGTGGGCAGACACTTCCACTCCCTGCAAACCCATTCACTGCTCAGCTGCTAATACCCATAGACCCAGGGCAGGCTTTGGCTTGGGATACTGAAACTCTCACTGCTCAGCGTCTAGCCACAGGGCAGTCGTTATCCCATAGGGGGCGGGAGGCACTTTCCAGCTCAGGCCTACTGGCCTGAGTTACTCCCGGGTAAGGAACTCTTTCCCAGAGCACTCCAGTACCTCGCTACTTTTTGTAGCCGGCTGGCAGGACAACTACCCATGCATACACCTTTCACTGCCCTGCAGAGGAAGCTGGTAAATTCCTGGCTCTGAAGATAGACCCTACAGGCTTCAATAAAATAAGTAAAAAAATCAAAAGGAGGATTTATATTTTCTATACAGAAAGAGAACAGCTTTTCAATCCTGAAGAGACTAATAGCAGACAGTCTCCAGACAATTGTTGGTTCCCAATACAAAAGGCTCTCCTAGAGGAGACTATTAAAAACCTTAAAAGAGAACTAGAAGAAAAATGGGGAAAGGAAAGAGAAGCTATGCAAAAGAGTACAGAAAAGGCATATAATTCACTAAAAAAAAAATTTGATAAAGTGGAAAAAGAAAACAACCTGAAATGTGAATTGATAAAGGTAAAAAACTCCCAAGAAGTGCAGGGAAACAGAATTTGTGAAATGGAAAAAGAAAAAAAAAATTAGTGAAATGAAAAAAAATTCCATAGAGCAAAACAACTTTTTTTAAAACTCAATTGGACATATACAAAAAGAAGTAAAAAAAGCTAATGAAGAAAATAACCCACTAAAAATCAGAACTGAACAAATAGAAATGACCAATTCATTGAGACATCAAGAATCAGTCAAGCAAAACCAAAAAAAGGAAAGATTGGAAAAAAATGTCAAATATTTACTTGGAAAAACAATAGAACTGGAAAACAGATCTAGGAGAGATAACTTGAGGATCATTGGACTACCCGAAAATTATGATGAAAAAAAGAGCCTAGATACTATTTTACAGGAAATCATCAAAGAGAACTGCCCAGAAGTAATAGAACCAGAAGGTAAAATAGGCGTTGAAAGAATTGATCGAACACCTTCTGAAAAAGACCCTAAAATAAAGACTCTGAGGAATATTGTGGCCAAACTTCAGAATTTTCAGACTAAAGAAAAAATTTTACAACCAGCCAAGAAAAAGCAGTTCAAATACCGAAGTGCCAGAATAAGGGTCACACAAGATCTGGCTGCCTCAACATTAAAGAATCAAAGGGCCTGATTGATTCCAATCAGATATTCTGAAAGGCAAAAGAACTTGGAATGCAGCCAAGAATAAACTACCCAGCTAAGCTGAGTATCTTTTTCCATGGAAAAAGATGGACATTTAATGAAACAGAGGAATTCCATTTGTTTCTAAGGAAAAAACCAGGCAAACAAAAATTCTGATCTCTCAACAACAGGACTCAAGAGAAGTAGAAACAGGTAAAAGGAACTCTTGAGAACTATATTTCTGTTGTGGATATACATAAAAACCATATGTATAATTTGATTTTACTAATATAACATAAAAAAGGGAAGTAGAAATGGAAAGGGCATAGTGTCAGAAAAAGGGTAAAGGGGAGATAAAAAGAGGGAAACTAAATGCAATGATGAGGCAAAGGAAACCTATCATATCTGAGGAAACTAAGAGAGGGGGAGGAACATTTTGTGAATCCTACTCTCATCAGAGTGGGCTAAAAGAGGAAATAATTGACATATCTGTTTTACAGAGAATCTTCTCTCACTTCATTAAAAAGTGGGAGAGAAAAAGAGAAAAGGAAAAAGAGTAATAAGGGAAAGGTACAAGAAAGAGGAAGGGATTCAAAGGGAGGAGGGAAGGATACTAAAGAGGGAGAGCTGCGTGACGCAAGTGGGACCAATAAGTTTAATACTAAGGAATGAGGGCAAGAAAAAGAAAAGCATAATCTGGGGATATTAGGATGGCAGGAAATACAGAATTATTAATTTTAACTGTAAATGTGAATGGGATGAACTCTCCCATAAAGAGGAGGCGGATAGCAGACTGGATCAAAAGTCAGAACTCTATAATGTGTTGTTTACAGGAAACACATTTAAAACAGGGAGATACATACAGAGTACAGGTAAAAGGCTGGAGCAGAATCTATTATACTTCATTTGAAGTCAAAAAAGCAGGGGTAGTCATCCTTATCTCAGATCAAGCAAAAGCAAAAATTGGTCTAATTAAAAGAGATAAGTTAGGAAACTATATCTTGCTAAAGGGTACTATAGACAATGAAGCAATATCAGTATTAAACATAAATGCACCAAGTAGTATAGCATCTAACTTCCTAAAGGAGAAATTAAGAGACTTGCGAGAAGAAGTAGACAGCAAAACTATAATAGGTGGGAGATCTCAATCTTGCACTCTCAGATTTAGATAAATCAAATCACAAAACAAATAAGAAAGAAATTAAAGAGGTAAATAGAATATTAGAAAAATTAGGTATGATAGCTCTTTGGAGAAAACTGAATGGTGACAGAAAGGAGTATACTTTCTTCTCAGCAGTTCATGGAACCTACACAAAAATTGACCATATATTAGGACATAAAGACCTCAAAATTAACTGCAGGAAGGCAGAAATAGTAAATGCTTTCTTTTCAGATCACAATGCAATAAAAACTACATTCAACAAAAAGTTAGGTGTAAATAGACCAAAAAGTAATTGGAAATGAAATAATCTCATCTTAAAGAATGATTGGGTAAAACAGCAAATTATAGACATAATTAATAATTTCACTCAAGATAATGACAACGGTGAGACATCATACCAAAATTTATGGGATGCAGCTGTAGAGGTAATAAGGGGAAATTTTATATCCTTAGAGGCTAACTTGAATAAAATAGAGAAAAAGAAGATCAATGAACTGGGCCTGTAACTTAAAAAGCTAGAAAAAGACAAAATTAAAAACCCCCAATCAATTACTAAACTTGAAATTCTAAAATTAAAAGGAGAAATTAATAATATAGAAAGTAAAAAAAAAACTATTGAACTAATAAATAAAACTAAGAGTTGGTTTTATGAAAAAAAAAACAATAAAATTGATAAACCTTTGGTAAATCTGATTAGAAAAAGGAGAGAGGAAAATCAAATTAAAAATGAAAAGGGAGAATTTTCCACCAATGAAGAGGAAATTAAAGAAATAATAAGAGGTTACTTTGCCCAACTTTATGCCAATAAATTTGATAACCTAAGCGAAATGGATGACTACCTTCAAAAATATAGGCTTCCCAGATTATCAGAGGAGGAAGTAAATTCCTCAAATAGTCCATTTCAGAAAAAGAAATAGAACAAGTTATTAATCAACTCCCTAAAAAAAAAAAAAAAAAATCACATTCAAAGAACAATTAGCCCCAATGCTTTATAAACTATTTGAAAAAATAGGGAATGAAGGAGTCCTACTAAACTCCTTTTATGACACAGACATGGTACTGATACCTAAACCAAATAGGTTGAAAACAGAGAAAGAAAATTATAGACCAATCTCCCTAATGAATATTGATGCTAAAATCTTAAATAAGATATTAGCAAAACGACTACAGAAAATCATCCCCAGGATAATATACCACGATCAAGTAGGATTTATACCAGGAATGCAAGGTTGGTTCAATATTAGGAAAACTATCAGTATAATTGGCCATATTAATAATCAAATTAACAAAAATCATATGATCATCTCAATAGATGCAGAAAAAGCATTTGATAAAATCCAACATCCATTCCTACTACAAACTCTTGAGAGAATAGGAATAAATGGACTTTTCCTTAAAATAATCAGTAGCATCTATTTAAAACCAGCAGTAAGCTTCATATGTAATGGGGACAAACTGCAACCATTCTCAATAAGATCAGGAGTAAAACAAGGTTGCCCACTATCACCGTTACTATTTAATATTGTATTAGAAATGCTAGCTTTGGCAATAAGAGTTGAGAAAGAGATTAAAGGAATTAGAGTAGGCAATGAGGAAACCAAATTATCACTCTTTGATGATCATATGATGGTATACTTACAGAACCCCAGAGATTCTACTAAAAAAGTTATTAGAAACAATCTACACCTTTAGCAAAGTTGCAGGATACAAAATAAACCCACATAAGTCATCAGCATTCTTATATATCACTAACAAAACCCAACAGTTAGAGTTACAAAGAGAAATTTCATTTAACGTAACTAATGATTGTATAAAATATTTAGGAATCTATCTGCCAAAGGAAAATCAGAAACTTTATGAGCAAAACTACAAAACTCTTTCCACACAAATTAAGTGTGATCAAACCAACTGGAAAAATATTAAATGCTCTTGGATTGGGCGAGCAAATATAATAAAGATGACAATACTACCTAAACTAATCTATTTATTTAGCGCTATACCAATCAGACTCCCAAAAAACTATTTTGATGACTTAGAAAAAATAGCAACAAAGTTCATATGGAAAAACAAAAGGTCAAGAATTTCAAGGGAATTAATGGGAAAAAAAAATCAAATGAAGGTGGCCTAGCCGTACCAGATCTAAAATTATATTATAAAGATGGTTACTAAAACCATCTGGTATTGGCTAAGAAATAGACTAGTTGATCAATGGAATAGGTTAGGTTCAAAGGACAAAACAGCCAATAACTTTAATAATCTAGTGTTTGACAAACCCAAAGACTCCACTTTTGGGGATAAGAATGCATTATTTGACAAAAATTGCTGGGGAAATTGGAAATTAGCATGATAGAAATTAGGCATCGACTCACACTTAACACCATACACCAAGATAATGTCAAAATGACTTCATGACCTAAGCATAAAGAATGAGATTATAAATAAATTGGAAGAGCATACGATAGTTTACCTCTCAGACCTGTGGAAGAGGAAGGAATTTATGACCAAAGAAGAACCAGAGATCACTATTGACCATAAAATAGAAAATTTTGATTATATCAAATTGAAAAGTTTTTGTATAAACAAAACTAATGCAGACAAGATTAGAAGGGAAACAATAAACTGGGAAGACATTTTTACAATCAAAGGTTCTGATAAAGGTCTCATTTCCAAAGTATATAGAGAATTGACTCTAATTTGTAAGAAATCAAGCCATTCTCCAATTGATACATAATCAAAGGATATGAACAGACAATACTCAGACGAAGAAATTAAAACTATTTATACCCATATGAAAATCCAAATAATTATTAATCAGAAAAATGCAAATTAAGAGAACTCTGAGATACCACTGAACACCTGTCAGATTGGCTCGAATGACAGGAAAGATAATGCGGAATGCTGGATGTGGGAAAATAGGGATACTGATACATTGTTGGTGGAATTGTGAACACATCCAGCCATTCTGGAGAGCAATTTGGAACTATGCTCAAAAAGTTATCAAACTGTGCATACCCTTTGATCCAGCAGTGTTTCTACTAGGCTTATACCCCAAAGAGATACTAAAAAAGGGAAAGGGACCTGAATGTGCCAAAATGTTTGTAGCAGCCCTGTTTATAGTGGTTAGAAGCTGGAAAATGAATGGATGCCCATCAATTTGGAGAATGGTTGAGTAAATTGTGGTATATGAATGTTATGGAATATCATTGTTCTGTAAGAAATGACCAGCAGGATGAATACAGAGAGGACTAGCGAGACTTACATGAACTGATGCTAAGTGAAATGAGCAGAACCAGGAGATCATTATATACCTCAACAACGATACTGTTTGAGGATGTATTCTGATGGAAGTGGACTTCTTCGACAAAGAGATCTAATTCAGTTTCAATTGATCAAGAATGGACAGAAGCAGCTACACCCAAAGAAAGAACACTGGGAAATGAATATAAACTGTTTGCATTTTTGTTTTTCTTCCTGGTTTATTTATATTTTCTGAATCCAATTCTCCCTGTGCAACAATAGAACTGTTCGGTTCTGCACACATATATTGTATCTAAGATATACTGTAACCTATTTAACATGTATAGGACTGCTTGCCATCTCAGGGAGGGGGTGGAGGGAAGGAGGGGAAAAATTGGAACAGAAGTGAGTGCAAGGGATAATGTTGTAAAAAATTACCCAGGCATGGGTTCTGTCAATAAAAAGTTATTTAAAAAAAAAAAAAAAGAAAAAGAAAAGAAAAAAAAGAGAGAAATGAACAGGAAATTATAAAAAAAAAAAAAAAACCGGGAAAATTCACCAAGTATGAAGCAAAGTAAAATGTACTGTGTACAAAGTAATAGAAATGTTGTGGGATGATTAGCTGTGAATGACTTTGTTATTCTCAGCAATACAATGATCTGAGACTACTCTGAAGCACTTCTGATAAAAATGCTATCTGTACCCAGAGGAAGAACTGATTGTGTCTGAATACAGACTGGAGCACACTTTTTATTTTACTTTATTTTTCTTAAGGGATTTTTTTTTTGGGGGGGGGGCGGAGTTCTATGTTTTCTTTTGCAATATGATTTTTATGGAAATGTTTTGCATAACTTCACAATGGGGGAAAGAAAGAGGGGAAGAATCAAACTAAATGTAAAAAATAGTTTTATATGTAACTGGGGAAAATTAAAATATTTAAATATGAAAAACTAAATAGTATTCTTTCTCTCAGAATTACATTGTAAATACTTTTGTTTTATATTTGCTTAAGTACATTTTCTATTCCCTAGTTAGTCTTTCAATAAGACCTTTGAGAGTAGGAAATATCTCATTTTTGTGCTATAACCTCTAGCATCTAACAAAGTGCTTATACTGTCAGATAGTTGGAGTCTCTAATAGAAAAAATTACAAATAATAATAATACAGACAATTAAAAGGCATAGTGGATAGAGTACTAAATCTGGAGACGGGAAGGCTTAAGTTCAAATCAGAACTCAGACAGGAACTACCTGTGTAACTGGGCAAATCACTTAACATGTATCTGTCTTAGCTTCTTCATCTGTAAAATGGGAATAGTAACAATGCTTCCCTTTCAGGATTGTTGTGAGGACTAAGTGAGATAATATTTGCAAAGTGCTTTGCAAATCTTAATGCTATTTAATAATAAAACACATCTATAATTCTTTATGGTTTTATTAAGTGAAAGCATTGTGTGCAACTTATAATACAATATAATGAGGTTGCATTTAAAAAAAAAATTACCCAGACTTCCGGCCAAGATGGCAGAGAGGAGGCACATAGCTGTGTAAGCTCCGCGTTTTCTCTCACTATCCATTTCATTACAAGACTCTGAATTAATGCTTGACTGAAAAAAACCTCATATAGTTACCAAGAGAAGCCATCCTTAAGATTCGCCAGGAAAGGTCTCTTTTTGCTCGAGGGTGGGGACGGTTTTGGATCAGGCGCAGGCTGAGGGCAGCAGCAGTGAGAGCATGGGAGCAGACTGGAGAGGGGGTGGGGTGTGATCACAGCCATCTCTGCGGGGAGAGCTTTGCTACAGGATTGGATACTTTGCCCTGGCAGCAAGTCAGCAGCCCAGCAGAGAAGCTGAAAACACCTGGGGGTGACCTGAGGAGACTAAAAAGAGACTGTCTCCAGGTGAATCCCCAAAGGAGGAGATCATCTGTTCCTCAGCACAGATGAACTTCATAGAAGAAATTAAAAAAGGCTCTCACAAGAGAGCTAGAAGAAAAATGGGAAAACAACCCCAAACAGCTGGAGTCTCTCGGGACCTGGCCACCCCACCCCACAGTGTCTCAGCACGCTCCCAGAGTCTCAGAGCGCAGGCGCAGCACAGTCCTGCTAGTACCTCGCTGCTGCCCCCGCAGTTTGTAGAGGAAGCTCGGTAACACCACCCAGCCCCTCCCCCAAAGAAAGCAGACTCCATTTAGGGGTTTTTTTCTTCTTTTTTTTCTTTGCTAGTTTGTCTTTGATTCTTTGACAAAATGAGCAAAAAATTGAAGAGGACTTTAACCCTTGACAGCTTCTATACAGATAGAGAGCAGACTCTAAACCCTGAGGAGACTAAAAACAGACTGTCTCCAGGTGAATTCCCAAAGGAGGAGATCATCTGTTCCTCAGCACAGATGAACTTCATAGAAGAAATTAAAAAGGCTCTCACAAGAGAGCTAGAAGAAAAATGGGAAAAGGAGAGGGAGGCTTGGCAAGAGAGTCTGGAGAAGTCATCCCACTCATTTAAAGACAGAATGGATAAAGAAATAAAATCCTTGAAAAATAGGATTAGTGAACTGGAAACAGAAAATAGCTCTCTAAAAAACAAAATTGGTGAAATGGAAAAAAATTCCATAGAACAAAAGAACTCAATTGAACAAATAGAAAAAGATTTTTAAAAAGTGAGTGAAGAAAATACTTCATTGAAAATCAGAATTGAACAAATCGAATTGAATGACTCGAGGAGACAAGAAGAATCAGTCAAGCAAATCCAAAAAAATCAAACAATGGAAAAGAATGTGAAACACCTTCTGGAGAAGACAACAGATCTGGAAAACAGATCCAGGAGAGACAATCTGAGAATCATTGGACTCGCAGAAAAGCATGATGAAAAAAAGAGCCTGGACATTATTTTCCAGGAAATTATCAAAGAGAACTGCCCAGAAGTCATAGAAACAGAGGAAAAAATAAAAAGATTACAGAAAATCATCCCCAGGATAATACACTATGACCAAGTAGGATTTATACCAGGAATGCAGGGCTGGTTCAATATTAGGAAAACTATTAGCATAATTGACTATATCAATAACCAAACAAACAAAAACCATATGATCATCTCAATAGATGCAGAAAAAGCATTTGATAAAATCCAACATCCCTTCCTAATAAAAACACTTGAGAACATAGGAATAAATGGACTTTTCCTTAAAATAGTCAGGAGCATATATTTAAAACCATCAGTAAGCATCATATGCAATGGGGAAAAACTGGAACCTTTCCCAGTAAGATCTGGAGTGGGCAAGGTTGCCCAGTATCACCATTATTATTTAATATCATATTAGAAACACTAGCCTTTGCAATAAGAGTCGAGAAAGACACTAAAGGAATTAGAGTAGGCAATGAGGAAACCAAACTATCACTCTTTGCAGATGATATGATGGTAGACCTAGAGAACCCCAGAGATTCTACTAAAAAGCTATTAGAAATAATTCATAATTTTAGCAAAGTAAGCAGGATACAAAATAAATCCCCATAAATCCTCAGCATTTTTATACATCACCAACAAAACCCAACAGCAAGAGATACAAAAAGAAATTCCATTCAGAATAACTGTTGATAGCATAAAATATTTGGGAATCTATCTACCAAAGGAAAGTCAGGAATTATATGAGCAAAATTACAAAAAAGTCTCCACACAAATAAAGTCAGACTTAAATAATTGGAAAAATATTGAATGCTCTTGGATAGGCCGAGCGAATATAATAAAGATGACAATACTCCCTAAACTAATTTATTTATTTAGTGCTACACCAATCAGACTTCCAAGAAAATATTTTAATGATCTAGAAAAAATAACAACAAAATTCATATGGAACAATAAAAATTTGAGAATCTCAAGGGAATTAATGAAAAAAAAATCAAATGAAGGTGGCCTAGCTGTACCTGATCTAAAATTATATTATAAAGCAGCAGTCACCAAAATCATTTGGTATTGACTAAGAAATAGATTAGTGGATCAGTGGAAAAGGTTAGGTTCACAAGACAGAATAGTCAACTATAGCAATCTAGTGTTTGACAAACCCAAAGATCCTAACTTTTGGAATAAGAATTCCTTATTTGATAAAAACTGCTGGGATAACTAGAAATTAGTATGGCAGAAATTAGGCATGGACCCACACTTAACACCATATACTAAGATAAGATCAAAATGGGTCCATGACCTAGGCATAAAGAACGAGATTATAAATAAATTAGAGGAACATAGGATAGTTTATCTCTCAGACTTGTGGAGGAGAAAGAAATTGTGACCAAAGATGAACTAGAGACCATTACTGATCACAAAATAGAAAATTTTGATTACATCAAATTAAAAAGCCTTTGTACAAACAAAACTAATGCAAACAAGATTAGAAGGGAAGCAACAAACTGGGAAAATATCTTCACAGGTAAAGGTTCTGATAAAAGCCTCATTTCCAAAATATATAGAGAACTGACTCAAATTTATAAGAAATCAAGCCATTCTCCAATTGATAAATGGTCAAAGGATATGAACAGACAATTTTCAGAGGATGAAATTGAAACTATTACCACTCATATGAAAGAGTGTTCCAAATCATTATTGATCAGAGAAATGCAAATTAAGACAACTCTGAGATACCACTACACACCTGTCAGATTGGCTAAGATGACAGGAAAAAATAATGATGAATGTTGGAGGGGATGCGGGAAAACTGGGACACTGATGCATTGTTGGTGGAGTTGTGAACGAATCCAACCATTCTGGAGAGCAATCTGGAATTATGCCCCAAAAGTTATCAAATTGTGCATACCCTTTGATCCAGCAGTGTTTCTATTGGGCTTATATCCCAAAGAAATACTAAAGAAGGGAAAGGGACCTGTATGTGCCAAAATGTTTGTAGCAGCCCTGTTTGTAGTGGCCAGAAACTGGAAAATGAATGGATGCCCATCAATTGGAGAATGGCTGGGTAAATTGTGGTATATGAATGTTATGGAATATTATTGTTCTGTAAGAAATGACCAGCAGGATGAATACTGAGAGGCTTGGCGAGACTTACATGAACTGATACTAGGTGAAATGAGCAGAACCAGGAGATCATTATACACTTCTACAACGATATTGTATGAGGATGTATTCTGATGGAAGTGGATTTCTTTGACAAAGAGACCTAACTGAGTTTCAATTGATAAATGATGGACAGAAGCAGCTACACCCAAAGAAACAACACTGGGAAACGAATGTGAACTATCTGCATTTTTGTTTTTCTTCCCGGGCTATTTTTACCTTCTGAATCCAATTCTCCCTGTGCAACAAGAGAACTGTTCAGTTCTGCAAACATATATTGTATCTAGGATATACTGCAACATATCTAACATATATAGGACTGCTTGCCATCTAGGGGAGGGGGTGGAGGGAGAGAGGGAAAAATCGGAACAGAAGTGAGTGCAAGGGATAATGTTGTAAAAAAAATTTACCCTGGCATGGATTCTGTCAATATAAAGTTATTATTAAATAAAAAAATAAAAAAATAAAAAACTCAGGGGGAAGGTAGAGGATCAAAAATAAATCGGCAACTTGGCCATAAAAAAAAAAAAATTACCCAATTAAAAAAAAAGTATTTGATCTTTAATTTTAAATAAGTAGAAGTTCGTACCCATTGAAGATTGTACAAAAATACTGTAATAAGTACTGAATAAAATGTATCTATTCTGAATTAATGCAGAGAAATTACGTTATTTTTGCTTCCTCAGTGAGAGAGGACATACATTCTGAATAGATGCCAAAGAGTTTCCCATGTTTATGCTATTGTTCAAGTTATTTCCTATGTCTACAATCTTTACTACATGCTGAATCCAATTCATCTCAATTCAATGGATATTTTTTAAGCACCTCCAGTGTTTAATGCACTGTGTTAAGTAGAGGAATTGACAAAATAAAAATGCAATTGTGGTTGGTCATTGAATGATGCAAAGTTCTTATGTACTTTGGGCACAGTTTCTTTACTTGTCTTCACAGTATCATTACTGTATAAATCGTTCCCCAAGATCTGTGCACTTTACTGTTTCAGTTTGAAAAAATTGAATAAAGTGACTAATTAGCAAAACTGCAAGTCAGAACAAAAAGAAGAAATCTTAAACATGGATTATGCATGCTAATGTGACAAAATTATAATTTAAAAATAAACCAAAGCTGCATATATGCATGAAGAAATTTCATAATTAACAAATCAAAGACCAAACTAGATAAATGATAAAAAATTAAGGAGGAAAATGTGTATGACTGATCATTTAATACCAGGGGTCCTCAAACTACGGCCCGCGGGCCAGATGCAGCAGCTGAGGACGATTATCCCCCTCACCTAGGGCTATGAAGTTTCTTTATTTAAAGGCCCACAAAACAAAGTTTTTGTTTTTTCTATAGTCTGGCCCTCAACAGTCTGAGGGATAGTGAACTGGCCCCTATTTAAAAAGTTTAAGGACCCCTGATATATTAACAGAAGAAAAGAAATGGCTATTTAGTTAAGAAAGACAGTTTTTAAAACACTAGAAAAATAACAAAAGTATTTCTTTAAACATTTAAATAAGTACAAAATAATAAATTTCAAAATTAATCAAGTAAACTTTTAAAAATAAAATAAGACTAATAAAACAGATAAAGCATAGCTAATTCAATTTTTAAAAATGGAATGAACAAAAGCAAATTAGAAATATAAAATGGAAAAATTCACAACAAAGGGAAAAAATAAAATTATTAAAATCTACTAAGCTGAATTATGTGATAATAAAACTCAGGACCTAAACAAATAAAAAACTCTAAAAAAATTGGTTTGTATCTATGTAAGTTTAAAATACTAAACCACAGGCAGAGATAAGATGTTAGAGCAGAAGGCTCCTTCTAGTTGAACTCACTAAACTTTTCCCTCTAAGCAATTTAAAAATAACCTCTCAAAACAAATTTTGGAGTGGCATTGCTAACAATAGGTTGGGGCTGAGATATTTGTCTACCTCAAACCTGGACACTGAAGAAGAGCTTTGTGATGCTGAGGTGACCCAGAGAACAGAGTGATATCACATACTTGGATGGACTTTGGAAGCAGCAGCCGTAACTGTTTTTTGTGTTAACCCCACTTGAGGACAGTAAGAGGATTGGTCGAGTCATAAAGAGATTATAAGGGACCCCAATGTGGCAACTGGGCAGAGGAATGGGTCCCAATTCTATTGCCTACTACAAAATTTAAGGTTACAGAGAGAGCAAAGGCCCTAGTTTCAGTTAGTAGTCCAGGGCAGAGATAAGAGTATTAGAGCACTTGTGGTCATAAGCAAGGTCCCTTCCAGATTAAGGACCAGAACTCAGTCCAGAACTCAATCTGGAAAAGTAGTGACTATACTTTTGCCAGAAAAAGCACTCCCATGGAAGCACCAAAAACCTCAGACTTACCTGGGAAATAGCAGATTGAAAAAGTATGTTGCTTGGGAAAATGAAAAGTAAGCAAAGAAGTGAGAAAAGTATGATTCTAACATAAAGCTCAGAATTAAGAAATAGTTTAGAAAAATGATCAAACAATAACAAAGATCTTGACCATAAATAGCTTCTAAGGTGACAGGATAATTCAAAACAAAAACTCAGAAGAAGAAAAATTATATGAAGATATCTATAAACAAAACCACAAAGAAAAATGTATATTGGAAACAAGCCCAATAAGAATTTCTTGAAGAGCCAAAAAAAGAATTAAAAAAAAAAAAAAAAAAAAACCCTGAAACCCCACCCTGAAAAAGGATTTTAAAATCAAATAATAATGGTAGAGAAAAAAAAATTGAGGGAAGAAATGAAAGCAATGCAAGCAAATTATAAAAAGAATTTGATAAATGAGGCACTAAAATTAATGAAGAAAATATTCCTTAAAAATTAAAAGTGGGTGGTGTAGCTAGGTTGTACAGTGGATACAATGTACAGGACTGGTGCTGTCCTGAATTCAGTAGGACTGAGTTTAAAAATGGGCTTTGACATATAACACTTCCTAGTTGTGTGACTCTGGGCAAGTTACCCCAATTGCCTCAGCAAAAACAAAAAACAAAACACAAAACAAAAACAGATCAAAAATTGAAATTGGGCAAGTGAAAACTAATGACTCCATGAGACATCAAGGAACAATTTTTAAAAAGTCAAAAGAATAAAAAGTTAAAAAATACCGTGAAAAATCTCATTAAAATAACAACAACAACAACAACAACTACCTTACCACAAAAATTGAGGACCAAGAGTTTAAGAATTAGCAGTCTACCAGAAAGACATGATCAAAAAAAAAAAAAAAAATCCCAAATAGTTTAGAATCAGAGGGCAAAACAGAAAACTAAACAAATTCACCAATTACTTCCTGAAAAAGATCTCCAAATGAAAACTCTCACAAATATCATAGCCAAATTCCATTGCTCCCAGGTCAAGGAGAAAATATTGTAAGCATTCAGAAAGAAACCAGTGAAGGATTGTGATGCCAAGATTTAGCAGCTTCTACATTAAGATTGGATAGTTTAAAATATGATATTCTAGAAAACATTGAGCTAAAATGACAATTAAGAATCACCTACCTAGCAAAACTGAGAATAATCCTTCAAGGTAAAAGGTGGTCATTCAATGAAATAAAGAATGTTCAAGCACTCATGATGAAAAGTCCAGAGCTGAATAAAAATATGATTGTCAAATAAAGGACCCAGGAGAAGGAGAAAATAAGGAAGGTGATATCATAAGGGACTATATGGTTTATCTGTTTACATTTCCACATGGTAAGATGATTTTTAACTTATTAGAACTTTCTCATTATTATGGAATATATGGAATTATAGAAAGAACACACACACACACACACACACACACATATATATATAAATATATATATAGACAGAGGGCACAGGTATGATTGGAAATAAAGAGATAATATCTTTTAAAAATGATGAAATTAAGGATAAGAGAAGTATGTTTTGGGAGAAATAGAAAACAAAAAGGTGGAATGGTTATAAATTGTCTGCCATAAAAGAAGCAAGAAAAAGCCTTTACAATGGAGGGGAAGAGAAAGAGAGGAAGGGAAATGAGTAAATCTTACTCTTATCAGAATTGGCTCAAAGAGGAAATAACATATAATATAGTTATAGAAATTTATCTTTCCCTGTAGGAAAATAGGAGGGGAAGGGCCTATTGAAAGGGGACAGGGTAGTAGAAAAGAAGGTATATTGGAGGAGGGAATGATCAGTAACAAAACACTTTTGAGGAGGGTCAGGGTAAAAGAAGAGAGAGACTAGAATAAATAAGGGGGAAACTTAGTTAGCAACAGTAATTTTTTTTTTAATTTTTATTTAATAATTACTTTATACTGACACTCGTTTCTGTTCCGATTTTTTTTTCCCTCCCTCCCTCCACCCCCTCCCCTAGATGGCAAGCAGTCCTTTATATGTTGGATATGTTGCAGTATATCCTAGATACAATATATGTTTGCAGAACCGAACAGTTCTCTTGTTGCATAGGGAGAATTGGATTCAGAAGGTATAAATAACCCGGGAAGAAAAACAAAAATGCAGATAGTTCACATTCGTTTCCCAGTGTTCTTTCTTTGGGTGTAGCTGCTTTTGACCGTCATTTATCAATTGAAACTCAGGTCTCTTTATCAAAGAAATCCACTTCCATCAAAATATAGCAACAGTAATTTTGAAAAGAATTTTGAAGCAAGTTTCTCTGATAAAGGCCTCATTTTGTAAATGTATAGGAGACTGAGTCAATTTTTTTTAAAGCCATTCTCCAATTGACAAATGATCAAAAAATATGAAATATGCCTAAAGGGCTATAAAATAATGCATATACTTTGACTTAACAACACCACCATTAAGCATAAATCCCAAAAGAGACTTTTAAAAAAAGGATAAATACTCTATGTACAAAATTATTTATAACAGCAATTTTCTCAGGGCAAAGAATTGGAAATTGAGGGGATGCCTATAAACTGTGGAATGGCTAAATAAATTGTGGCATATGATTATGATGGAATATTATTGTTCTATGGGAAATGATGAGCAGGATGCTGTCAGAAAAACATGGGAAATTCTCCATGAACTCAAACAAAGTGAAATGTATTATGTACAAAGTAATAGCAATGTTGTGGGATGATCAGATGTGAATGATTTTGCTATTCTCAGAAATACAATGACCCAAGACTACTCTGAAGGACTTATGATGAAAAATGCTATCCATATCCAGAGAAAGAACTGATTGACTGATTGTGTCTAAATACAGATTGAAGCATACTCACTCACTCACTTTCTCTCTCTCTGTCTCTCTCACTTTGTGTGTGTGTGTGTTTACTTTACTCTTCTTGAAGGGTTTTTTTTTTTGGGGGGGGAGGAGTGGGGCTGAGGAGATCTATATTTCTTTTCACAACATATAAATGTTTCTGCATAACTTCTTATGTGCATTCTTAAAGGGGGTTGGGGTGAGCAAGAAGGTAGAGAATCTGGTACTCAAAATTTAAAAACAAATGTAAAAAATTGTTCGGGAGGAATCTGGGAAGATGGCGGAACAGGTTGGTAAATTTCAAACCCTCCAGATTTTCCCCACAAATAGAACAAATTTGTACCTCAGGGCAAACACAGACAAGTGAGAAATCAGACAGTCTTGGGGTAGAACAAGTTTCTCCTGATACAACCCAAGAAAATTTGAAAACTGGAGATCAGAAGAAACACCAGGTGCCTGGGATTAACCCATGTGAAGTGCAAACACCTCTGGGCTATATCCATAAAAACACCTAGTGGGAAACCCTGGGGCTAGCTGGGAGTGACTGGAGACTCCACAAGAACCACAGAAATTTTAACCTCCAGAATGATTGTGGAGCCCTAAATCTAGACTGAGGCCACTGATTAGGAATGCCAGGTCCAGCTGTGCTACAAGGACATGGATCTGGGAGAGAAAGAACTAGCATTGGATAAATGCAGAAGCTGTGGGGCAGGGACACTGCTGGCTACAGGCTCTTGATGATAATGGAGCTCTTGATTTGGAGTACCTGGTCAGAGGAGAGAGCTGAAGTGAAGCCACAGGCACCAATCTCCCCACCTCAGGATTAGAGGTGCTTATACCAATCTCTCTCTCTCTCTCTCTTTTTTTTAATGAATTAGTAAAGAAGAAAAAAAAAAAATGCCTACCACAGAAACCTATTCTGGGAACAGGGAAGACCAGGGTTCATCTTCAGAGGAGGATCCTGAAGGAAGAAAACCTTCTACCCCACAGTGTAACGTGAAATGTTTCTCTGTCCAGAGAGAATTTATAAAAGAATTTTAAAAATTAAAAATGAGATACATTGAGGAAAAACTAAAACTAAAATGAAATAAAAACCATACAAGAAAAGCAAGAAGATTATGGGAAAAAAAAGTTAACCAACTAGAAAAGGAGATAAAGAGTCTCAAAAATGAAAATAACTCTTTGAAAATTAGAATTAGGCAAGGGAAAGTCAGTGAAGCTATGAGAGAGACCAAGAAATAACAGATTATAAAAAATGAAAAAACAGACCAGAATGTAAAACATTTTGTAAGAAAAAAGACAGATCTGGAGATGAGATCAAGAAGAGAAAATATAAGAATAATTGGACTGACTGAAAGTTGCAACCAAAAAAGGGTCCTTGACATAATAGTGCAAGAAATAATCCAAGAAAATTGTACTGGAGTGATAACAGGAGGAAAAAGTGGAAACAGAAAAAAAATCCACCCATCACATCATATCAACAAGAGATCTGTGGAAAACACATAACATTACTGCTAAATTTTGAGATCCCCAGATCAAAGAGAAAATTTTGCAAGAAACAAACAAAAAAACCCAATTCAAATAACCTGGAGCGACAATTAGAACTGCACATTTAGAATTTACAATTAGAATTGAATTTATCAACAGCTACAACAAAAGACTGCAGATCCTAGAATCATATGTACTGACAATCAAAAGAACTAAGTCTATGGTCAAAAATTATCATATCCAGAAAAATTATCTATAATATTGAATGAGAAAAGAATGGATACTCAACAAACCTAGAGATTTTCAGGACTTTGTATCATCAATTCCAAACTTAATAGAAAATTTAACCTTTAAGAGCCAACATCAAAGATCAATTTCCAGGAACTCCTCATGGACAAATCATTTATTTATTTATTTATTAGTGGGAAATGAATATCATGTCTTTAAGATTGACATCAATAATAGGGCAGCTCAAAAAAAAAAAAAAGATTGTGTCAGAGTTAAGGTAAAAATAGTAATTAATACAAATGAGGTGCTGAGGAAAAATAAACAGACATTAAAAAGGGGAAGAAAGCTCACAGTTATGAAAATCTACTCACATCAGGAATGGGTTAAACAGGCAACAGTATATATATATATAGTATGAAGTGTATACCTCTCTCCAAAATCTATTAGGAAACAGGGAAAGGGAAGAGGGATGAGTAGACAGGGAAACAAAGGGTGAGGGAAGAAGATGAGGGTAGGGGGAGATTAGGTAATAGCAAAGCAAGGTAAGAAGCAGAATTAAAGCAAAAAATCAGCAGGGATAGGAAAGGTATGTGTGTGGGTGGAAGGAGAGGAGTTTGTGTGATAGGTATGTATATATATATCTGCATATGTATATATAAACATATAAATATATATATAAATATAAAAATCCATATATAAATATATGCTTTCTTAACTATAAGCCTGCTTGGGGTCGGGTGAGAGGATGAAGGGGGAAAAAAAAAAAGTAACAAAGGTGAACAGCAGAGAACAAAAGAACAATTTACAAGGAAGTAAAGATGGACACTCATGAATATAATTTCTTCTACTAATATATATATATATTATTGATCTGGTAATTTGTTGTTATATATTTTTGAATCCTGCCTAATGTTCTGCTGGGCACATGATAATGTTCTCTTTTGTTCTGTTATTTCTTTTCTGTTTTTTTAAAATAAAATAAAATAAAATAAATGCTTTACATGTAAATGAGGAAAATAGACACAGGAAGCAGCTCATCCCTAAAAAAAGCAATGAAAATCACAATGGCCAAATATGGAGAATTCCCAATGATTATGGTTCAGGGACAACTTGCTTTGTTCCAAAAACTCTGAAAATTCCTCAGTGGATATAAAGGGAAACAGATCTGTGGTGATTAACAGGCTAAGAGGAAGTAAAATGGAGAAAAGGGTCTTAAGCTGAAATGCATGGAGAAAAAAGTGGTTTATTGTGGTTAAATTCCATAGTCAACAGAATATACAGTTCTTGGGAGTAGGGACTAATTTATTTCTGTCTTTATATACCTAACACTTAGCATAGCCCTTTGCACATAAGTCCTTAACTTTTTCTGGTAGAATTAACTTGACCAGAGGTAACTGGTTATTCAGACAGCTAAAGAAAAAGCAAATTAAATGCAAAAAAAAAAAAAAAAAAAGTAGCTTCAAAGCTGGGGAAAGGTATACTTGGAATAAAACTGGAAACACCAGAAGAATTGATTAATGATTCTATGTCAGCAAGTAATCTACCCAAGAGAGTAATTTTTTTAAAAAGCTGAATAGTTTAGTTCAACTATCTTCCTGCTGAACTGCATCCAAGTTGTTATGGTCTGGACATCCCAAGAGGATAGAATTATTGACAGGTGTGTCTAGTGGTGATGAAGTCCTTTGCTCCACTGCACTTCAGTCCACCACTTTAAATGCCAATTATCATGATTTTCAGGCTATTCATTAACAGGACTAAATTTTATATAACAAGACAGAACAGTCTCATTATAGAAATTAAAGATAAATGAAACCAGTAGCTTCCCATTTTGGGGGAAAAACCTCTTAAAAGTTTTATTTGAGAAAGAATATAAAAGGACAGTGTTCTGGAAATGTTACTAGGACCCTCTTTAATAAAACATTTGGCAAGATGAAGAAAGCAGGACTAACAACAAAGCAACTAACAACAGCAGAGTTTGGATCAAGACCAGTCACAGAGTTCAGAGTTCTTACTACATGTATTCTATGCTTTGCTCTGAAAGGCATCAATCACATGAAAGATGAGCAAAATCCAAGTGACTTTAACAACTAACAGAAAAAAATAAGTTGTCTTGTCTTCTGTGCATGTAGAGATAACTCTTCAACTTATCTAGCAAGGAGAGATCCAATTGATGATTTTGTTAAAAAATCATACTTCTTGTTTGAATTTGGGAACCTGAGCATATTTTGTCTTGGGCCAGAGACAGTTCCTTTAGTTCTGTAATTGACTGTAATTAGTACAAATTAGATTATTACTAATAATACCTGAAAAAGTACAACTGAAGAGGCAGAGGTCAGTATTTTAAAGGTAGTTGGCAGGAAACTATTTCTTTACTACTTGTACAAAGTGCAGTGGGGGAAATTTCCTGGCTTGTACTTTTAAAAGAAGTTTTACATCATAACCTAATCCAATGAAAATAATTCCACTGACTTCAATTCAAAAATCCTTACTGTTTCCTACTATGTGCAAAGCTTTTTGAAAAAATGCTGGGTGAAATATAATGATAATTAACACATGATCTTTTACTAGCATGGAATTTAATGGATGGGGAATATTGATGTCTTATTGTAAATATACTGACAATAAACTTTGGAAGGAAAGATAATTCCTAAATCATGATGATCTAAGAAATCATGGTATTGTAATTAATTTTTTTCACAAGTACCTAAAAGATGCTACTAACAACTATTAACAGAATATTTTTCTATCTTGGGTGTATGAAGCATAGTGTTTTTAGAGTAAGAGAACCTAGCTTCAATTCCTAACTGCATTACTTACCTTTTCTGGATCTTCATTCACGTCTTCTGTAACATGAGGTCATAGTAGACATTAGTTTGCATAATATATAATGTGTGTGTGTGTGTGTGTGTGTGTGTGTGTATAGTTTAGATACTAGACTATTAACATTCTATCTCTAAACCCAAGATCTATTTATTAATTTAAGGGTTTTTTTTATTCCCTTCATCTCAACCTCACCTCTTTTAAACCCTAACAATCAACTCTGAATAGTCTCAGTGTTCAAATATGTAGATCTGTCATGACAAAGGTAATATATTTTTGTTTCTCAAATAATAAATACTAAACTTTCAATAAAGAATTAGTATATCACATATAAGACTACAGAATGGCTGTGTCAGGGAAAAACTGGAAAATTCACTCCTGAAAATATCTTTTAACTTATGTTTTGAAAAAAGTTATAAAGTTAACTGTCAGGAACTATGTTCAGTATTAAGACTCATGTCAGCATTTTCCACACACATAGTCTCATATTTCTCTGTCTGAATTTTTTCAAACTCTCAGGGGAAGAGGCTTATGTTGAGATTTTTATATTTCATTCTTGAGGATATTTAAATTCTTATAAAGTAGATATGTGAAGCTCTTTCCTGTTTTCTAACTACATAAGAGAATTTCCAAGTACAAAGTGAGGATTATAAACAGTTATAAATTATTAAACAAACACTTGTTAAATGAATACTATAAGCAAAATATTATTTATTTGTAAAGAAAAATATAGTTTCTGACCTCAAAGAACTCATAATTGTTGACAGGGTAGATAAGCCATGTTATACAGAAATACATATTTCAAATTAGAGTATAAGTGTGTATAACCAGTAAGAAAACAAATTCTAGAGAAATCATTTCTAATTGGAGAATATTAAGCAAGATTATATAGAGAAAGTAACATTTATACTAGTTTAAAAAAACTCTGATTATTAGGTTATTACAATAGTTTATATGAAAGTTAATGAGGGCCTGAATCCAACAAATTGTATCACCATTATGTTATCTTTTATGGTCTAAAAGTTCATCTGCATGTACAACATCTGGACTTCAGAATATATTTTCCGATGTGTTTTTCAGGAATTTCCTTTACCTTCTCCTTTACAATCACTGGCAAGAAATCATCAATCCATGATTTCCTTCACCTTTTACTACTCTAGTGGCAGAGGAAAATAAGAGAGTTCCCACTGTTGAGGTTGGAAAAGTCAAATTGTATCTTGCCTACTTTATAGATAAGATAAACCTTGGCAGAAATGGAATAAATTATTTGCCTACGGTTAATTAATGGTAAATTAGGGACTTGAACCCAGGTTTCTGGTTCAATAATTTATACAGTGAAAAACTTATGATGACTTTAAATAAGTAACTATAAAAACAGAATATGCATTAATTACATATAACCTCTGGTCCATTCAATTGCAAAGGTTTTAAAGATAAAGAGGAAGCAAGATGTATTGGATAAGGCACTAGATTTGGGGGTCAGGAAGTCCTGGCTTCAAATTTTACCTAAGATGCCAAAGATATTGGGCAACTCTTTTAACCTTTCTGTGCTTCTGTTCCTTTATCTGTAAAATGATGAGTTTGAAGCAAATGGACATTAAGGGAATGGATCCCTTCCTGTTTTAAATCTATGATCTTAAGACATATTGGGAAGTTTCATATTAGATGTTATTATGTCCATTATAAGCAGGGTAGATGTTCTATAGAGATTTCATATGTATACATGTTACTTCATTCAAGTATGCATTTATGCTCATCTCCTAAACTTCATATGAGAAGGAACTTACAAAATAAGGGGAATGATTTTGATGTATCTATAAGGAAAATCTTAATATTTTATTTGAAATTTAACATATACATGCAAAATTTGATACTATACCATAAATCACCAAAGACCTGGTAGATTTTCCCAATATTCTTTCTAGCATTTAACATATTTTTGTATTTGGGGTATTATATCTATTTTACTGTGAAGTTTCTTAATAATTTCTGAGAATTGTACTAACAAGTTAAAAGACTTAAAGTTATTCGTTCATCTTATTGATATGGTTAATCACCTTACTCAAAAAGATTAGCTGCTCTAAGCACTATCAAATATTTGATTTATCTTGGGCAGTGATACAGATTATCATCACTGGTATTAAATTGAAAAATTCCCATACACTGTGTATAAGAAAAAAGTATACAAAGATATATCTTTTTTTTCCCCTTTTGTTGTCAGATTCATTGGGCTCTAGGAGAATTAGCCAATTAGATTTATTTTGTGTTTTCTTTCAGTAAACATAATGTTCACCTTGTACAAGAAGGGGGGAAACAGGGTAAATGGGCTGTGAAGTGCTATTATAACTATAATATTCTAGAAGTCAAGATTTACAAATAAGTAAATGGTTAGTGAATAACCACTTTGTGTAAAGATTTACAAATAAGTAAATAACTACTTTGTGTATATATAAATACATACATATATGTGTGCATGTGTGTAGTAGGAAAAAATTATTAATCTAGCATGATTTTTTAAAGTATTCCAAATGTAAGAATATTTTATTCAATCCATAAAATTAAGATTGATCCTCTCACACACCTGGTTTATCTTCTGGGAATATTTGCTTTTTATTAACCATCTAAGCCAAATTGCTACAAATAGTGAATATACTTAAGAAGTTTGCCATAGACGCACGATATCAAATTCTTAGAGAGAGAAAAAAAAACCCAGAAAATTAATTAATAATAATTTCAAATGTGAAATTCTTTGTGGTGACTAAGAACTGGAAATGTATGAATCTTCATTAATTAGGGAATAGCTGAACAAATTATGGTGTATAATTGTGATGGAATATTACTGTGCTATAAGAAATGAGGAACTCAATGATCTTAGGCAAGGAAAGATTTGCAGAAATTAATGTAGAAGTGAGCAGAATCAAGAGAACACTATATACAATAAAAAAAATAGTTTTAGTTTAAGAACCCCTTTGAGACTAAGTCATTGTTAACTATGATAAATAAAGTAAAAATAAAAGACATGAAAACATTATCTGTACAGATGACAGATGTATATATTGACACTGTTTGCTTTTCTTCAAGCACGTTCCGAGCGAATATAATAAAGATGATAATACTTCCTAACCTAATCTATTTATTTAGTGTTATACCAATCAGACTCCCAAGAAACTATTTTAATGATCTAGAAAAAAATAACAACAAAATTCATATGGAAGAACAAAAGGTCGAGAATTTCAAGGGAATTAATGAAAAAAAAAATCAAATGAAGGTGGCCTAGCTGTACCTGATCTAAAACTATATTATAAAGTAGCAGCCACCATAATCCACTTAGTATTGGCTAAGAAATAGATTAGTTGATCAGTGGAATAGAGTAGGCTCACAAGACAAAATAGACAATAACTATAGCAATCTAGTGTTTGACAAACCTAAAGATCCCAATTTTTGGGATAAGAATTCATTATTTGACAAAAACTGCTGGGAAAACTGGAAATTAGAATGGCAGAAATTAGACATGGACCCACACTTAACACCGTACCAAAATAAGATCAAAATGGGTCCATAATTTAGGCATAAAGAACGTGATTATAAATAAATTAGAGAAACATAGGATAGTTTACCTCTCAGACTTGTGCAGGAGGAAGGAATTTGTGACCAAAGATGAACTAGAGATCATTATTGATCACAAAATAGAAAATTTTGATTACATAAAATTAAAAAGCCTTTGTACAAACAAACAAATGCAGACAAGATTAGAAGGGAAGCAACAAACTGGGAAAACATTTTCACAATTAAAGGTGCAGATAAAGGCCTCATTTCCAAAATATATAGAGAACTGACTCTAATTTATAAGACATCAAACCATTCTCCAATTGATAAATGGTCAAAGGATATGAATAATTTTCAGATGATGAAATTGAAACTATTTCCACTCATATGAAAGTGTTCCAAATCACTATTGATCAGAGAAATGTAAATTAAGACAACTCTGAGATACCACTACACACCTGTCAGATTGGCTAAGATGACAGGAAAAAATAATGATGAATGTTGGAGGGGATGCGGGAAAACTGGGACACTGATGCATTGTTGGTGGAGTTGTGAACGAATCCAACCATTCTGGAGAGCAATCTGGAATTATGCCCAAAAAGTTATCAAATTGTGCATACCCTTTGATCCAGCAGTGTTTCTATTGGGCTTATATCCCAAAGAAATACTAAAGAAGGGAAAGGGACCTGTATGTGCCAAAATGTTTGTGGTAGCCCTGTTTGTAGTAGCTAGAAACTGGAAAATGAATGGATGCCCATCAATTGGACAATGGTTGAGTAAATTGTGGTATATGAATGTTATGGAATATTATTGTTCTGTAAGAAATGACCAGCAGGATGAATACAGAGAGGCTTGGAGAGACTTACATGAACTGATGCTAAGTGAAATGAGCAGAACCAGGAGATCATTATATACTTCAACAACAATTCTGTAGGAGGATGTATTCTGATGGAAGTGGATTTCTTCGACAAAGAGTAGATCTAACTCAGTTTCAATTGATCAATGATGGACAAAAGTAGCTACCCAAAGAAAGAACACTGGGAAATGAATGTAAACTGTTTGCGTTTTTGTTTTTCTTCCCCAGGTTATTTTTACTTTCTGAATCCAATTCTTCCTGTACAAGAGAACTGTTTGGTTCTGCACACATAAATTGTATCTATGAAATACTGTAACATATTTAACATGGATATTGTTGGAATCCTTACGAACTGCTAACTAATTAGAGTTGATCTAATCTTACAAGAAGATGTTTTGGGCAGAACCTGAAACAAGGTACTAAGTAGAACTACCCATAATCCCTCTCTCTGGAAGGAGCATAAATAGGCCAATGGGCCAGTCGGAGAGTTCTGGAGAGGAAGACGCTACAAGTCGAGATTTCACCGGAATTACATGAAGACTGGAGCTGGCTGGAGGCTGAAGAAAGCAGAGGCAGAGGCTGAAGGACCAGACCTTTGGATTTAAAGACATTTGGAGAGAGCTCTTGGAACCAAGCAGAGAGATAGGCCTCTAAGCTAACCGGGCTATATTGAAGATAATAAAAGATCTGAACTTTTATCACCTGGCAGTGTTTTGAGAAGAAAAAGCTCACCACATTTTATTGTTGTTTTTTTTTTCCCATAGAACCAACTCTTAAGTTTTATTTATTAATTCAATAGTTATTTAACTTTCAATTTTATTGATCTCTGCTTTTATTTTTAGAATTTCAAGTTTAGTGTTTGGGGGTTTTTAATTTGTTCTTTTTTTTAGCTTTTTAAGTTGCAAGCCTAATTCATTGATTTTCTTTCTCTATTTTATGCAAGTAGGCTTCTAGAGATGTCGCCAATTTTATTTTTTAAGGAGTTATTTTCTTTTTCCAATTCACAAATTCTGTTTTTCAGGGAGTTATTTTCTTTTTCCACTCTTATCTTTTAATGAGTTATATGCCTTATCCAGACCCTTTCTTTTCCCCATTTTTCTTCTAGCTCTCTTTTAAGAGCCTTTTAAATTTTTTCTATGGGAGCCTTATGTGGTGGGGACCAAATCATATCTACTTTTGGATTTTCATCTAGAGATAAACTGTTTTTAGTCTCCTCAGGGTTTGAAATCTGCTCTCTTCCAGTATAGAAGTTATCTATAGTTTGGGCCTGCTTTGCCTTTTTACTCATTTTAACAAACAAACAAAAAAAGCGTTTGCTTTTGGAGCAATGAGGGATTACCGAGCTTTCTCAGCAGACAACAAGAAATAGTCTTTACCTCTGTGTTTATAGCTTTTGTGTTGATCTACTGGCTTGCTGCCAGAGCAGCAGAGTAGCCAATACTGTGGTAGAGTTGTCCCCACAGATTTTCTGCTGGGCAGAGACCAACTCCCCTCTCCCCCCAAAATCCTCCTGTCCCACCCCTGCTCAGCGTGAGCTGTTCTCCATGCTCTCACTGCCCATCCACCTGAGTCTGCGCCTGGCTCAGCCCCATTTCATCCCCGTGTACAAGCAAAAACAGACCTTTTCTGGTGAATTTCAAGATTATCTTTTGTTGGTAATATGTTGCACTCCCAATATTCCTGGGTTCTGATAATCAAGCAATAATTCAGAGGCTGTTTCGTAAAAATATTTTGAGGGTAGAGGAGAGCTCAGAGAGACATGTGTGTCCTCTCCAACATCTGGAAGCCACCTGCCAATGGCTGCTGGAGATCCAACACCAGACCTGTAGAATGGATCTCCTCGTGTGAGAGGAAGATACAAGGAAACTGAGGGGCAGTTTTTGTTATCTGACCTCTTCACTGAGCGGCCGTTGCGTTGCTGACCTCTCTCCTGTTCCCTCTGCCCCTGATTTATTTCATTCCCAGTCCATAACACCTGTGTCAGCAAAGGCTGCCTTGCAACTCCTCCAGATGTTATGATTCACAGCTGTGAAGTCTCTTGGAGAACTGACTTGCCCCTTCACCTAGGCATGGTCCTTAACAATAGATGAGGAAATTAAGTAGCTAAAACTGGTATTTAACATGCGTAAGGTTACCAGAGGGATAGAAAAAGCAAATCATGTCAGGGATACCTTGAAAAGTATCACTCATTATTTATGTGGTCATGCTTTGGTTTCAAAAAATGAAATCTAAGCGGTAAATAGTCTATATTAAGCTAAATATAGTACTTCTAAAACTTTGGCTAGCATTAACATAAAAACACTTGTATATGAGAAGGCAATAATTGCTTTAGCACTTAATTTTAAAGGATAAAGAAAAATAACAATGACATTGTCTGAAAGGTATTTAATATTATTTTTGCATGAAAATTCTTTAGTACCATATACAATATTTGCCAAGTATCTCCACATTTCCCAGGATAATAACAATAGTTCTTAGAATGGCAAGAAAAAAAAGCAAATTTTATAACATACTACAAGTAAAATTTACTTTATTGGGCCTTAGGCCAAGTGGACTGTTGCTAATTCATAAGACTTTTTAAAGTACTTGCACATTAGAAATTTAAAACTTGCTTTTGTGATGTTTTTAATGTGAAACTAATTTTAGCAAGTAGTACAACTTTTTCTACTTTAAAGTACATATTTTGATCAACCATAAGTATTTCTTACCTCACAGAGATCAGACTCCACTTGATCCAGTGTCTTCCCAAGATGTTTATCTGGATTTAACCCTGACCAAAAAATGGGAAATTTTTTTTCAAAATTTTGATATTTAGAGATGAGTAATTTAAAATCATTATTTGATAAATCCATGGGTTCTTAAATCAAAACAAGTCTTCTAATTACTCTTTTTAGCTTATGTTATATATTTGACATTGTTTTGATCAAAAAATACACATACCTAGCAAACAGTATTAATAATTAGATTTGATCTGGGGAGTGGCATGGTTGATCTCCCTTTCTTTTGCATTGCATGTCAACCAAATTATGAATTCTTCTTGTTTTGAAAAATTTTATTTAAATTCATTTTTATTTCAATTTATTTCAATTTCAATTTCAATTTAACAACTACAAACCATATGGCCATGATAGATGCTGATGATTCAAATTAACTTTCTTCCTTCAAGACACTAACTTTAGAAATATTGTACCACATGCATAATTAGGATGCAAGGTAGAATATGACAGAGGTAAAAGTTATAAATGCTTCATGAAAATGAGAGGGGATGATCTTTTTCAGAGGGAGAAGTAAGAATCAAAGAAAACTACCACAGGAAAAAAAATGGTGTCCCATCAGAGCCTCAGAGAAAAGAAAAATTTCAGTAGACAAGAGTTCATTCAGTAAATAATTATTTATTAAGCTTTTTTTGTAGGAAACGTGATAAACAATGAGAAGAAGAAAATCAAAAGTAAGTCCAACATGAAAACAGTAACAAAAAACCAAAAAATTCTTTAAAAAAATTTTTTTTATTAAAGCTTTTTGTTTACAAAACATGTGCAAGGGTAATTTTTCAACACTGTCCCTTGCAAAGCCTTCTGTTCCAAATTATCCCCTCCTTTCCCCCACCCCCATCCCTAGCTGGCAGGTAGTCCAATACATGTTAAATATATTAAAATATATGTTAGATCCAATATATGTATACATATTTATACAGTTATCTTGCTACACAAGAAAAATTGGATCAAGAAAGAAAAAAAAAATTGGTAAAGAAAACAAAATGCAAGAAAACAACAGAAACTGTGAGAATGCTATGTTATGATCCACACTCAGCTCCCACGGTCCTCTCTTTGGGTGTAGATGGCTTTCTTCATCACTGAACAATTGGAATTAATTTGAATCATCTCATTGTTAAAGAGAGCCATGATCATCGTGGACTTCCAGGGGCAGAGCCAAGATGGCAGAGAGGGTACACATTTCGCTCTGACCTTCTTTACAACCCTTACAATAATTATGAAATCCAGCCTCTGAATTAGTTCTGGATAGGCAGAACCCACAAACATTGAGAGTGCAACAAATTATCAGCAGAAGATAATTTCAAAGATTACCAAAAAAGGTCTGCTTCAATTGGAAACAGGAGAGAGCCCGAGAAGCATAAACAGCTGACCACAAAAGCCAGCGCAGACAGAACTGGGCACCAGGGTAGAACAGTCTCATTGTGGCAGTGTGACTTGTGCGAGGCAGAGAATTGGGGGCAGAAAGCAGACCAGAGAAAGTCTGTTTCAATTGGAAGGGGGAGAGAGATAGTGAGGCCCAAGCAGCTGATCACAAACACCAGGGGCAGACAGCACAAAGCTCTGGAGCATTGCTGACAACTCCACGAGGCAGAGCCAGCATGAGATGTGAATCAACAGTGACCCAATGCAGCTGCAGTCACTTGGAAAACCTCTCCTTCCCTAAAGGCAGACCTTAACTTAACTTTAAAAAAAAAAAAAAAAAAAAAACAGTAAAAAAATAAAGAGGACTTTAACAATTGACAGCTTTTATGGAGAAAGAGAAGAATAGATTTCAAATCCTGAGGAGACTAAAGGCAGATTGTCTCTAGATGAAGCTCCAAAATGTGAAATAACCTGGTCCTCATCACACAAGGCTCTCTTAGAAGAACTTAAAAGGGATCTTTAAAAAAGAACCAGAAGAAAAATGGGGAAAGGAAATGAAAGCTGTGCAAGAGAGTTTGGAAAAGGCAACACAAAACAGACATAGTGAAATGCAAAAAGCTTATAACTCATTAAAAGATAGATTTGGTAAATGGAAAAAGAAAGCAACTCCCAGAAAAACAGAATTTTTGAAATAGAAAAAGAAAATAACTCCCTAAAAAACAAAATTTGGAAAAAAAAAACAACCTGAAAATGAAAAAACAAAACAAACAAAAAACAAAATTTATTTTTAAAATAGAAATATAAATACAGCATAATAATTCCTTAAAAAGCAGAATTTGTGAAATGGAATTCCATAGAACAAAACAACTCATTCAAAAATTCAATTGGACAAATACAAAAAGAAGTTTAAAAAAGTAAATGAAGAAAATAACACACTAAAATTCAGAATTGAACAAATGGAAATGAATGACTCAATAAGGCAACAAGAATCAGTCAAGCAAAACCAAAAGAAAAAAGAAAAAAAATGTAAAATAACTAATGGGGAAAACTACCGACCTGGAAAATAGATCTAGAAGAGACAATCTAAGGATTATTGAACTCCCTGAAATACATGATGAAAAAAAGAGCCAAGACAAATCATCAAAGAGAACTGTCCAGATGTCATAGAAACATAGGGTAAAATAGACATTGATAGAATTCATCAATCACCTACAGAAAGAGATCCCCAAATTAAAACTCCAAGAAATATTGTGGCTAAATTCCAGAACTATTAGACCAAGGAAAAAATACTATAAGCAGCCAGAAAAAAACAATTTAAATACCGAGAAGCCACAATAAGGATCACTCAGGATCTAGCAGCTTCCACATTAAAGGATTGAAGGGCCTGGAATCTGATATTACAAAAAGCAAAGGAACTTGGTAAAGTATAGTATTTGGTTGGAGATTTTAATTTGTTCTTTTTCTGCCTTTTTTAGTTGCAAGCAAAATTCATCTCCTCTTTCTCTAGTTTATGCAAATAAGCCTCTAGGGATATAAAATTTCCTTTTATTATCACTTTGACTGAATCCCACAAATTTTGATATGCTGTTTCATTATTGTCATTTTCTTAGATGAAATTATTGATTGTGTCTAGATTTGCTGTTTCACCCATTCTTTCTTTAGGATAAGATTATTTAGTTTCCAATTACTTTTTTATTTTCCCCTGGCCTTTCATTGAAAGTAATTTTTATTGAATCATGATCCAAAAAGAAAATGCATTTACTATTTCTGCCTTTCTTTGATTTTGAGGTCTTTTATGGCCTAATATATGGTCAATTTTTGCATAGGTTTAATGAACTGCCGAGAAGAAAGTGTACTTCTTTCTGTCTCCATTCAATTTTCTCCAAAGATTTATCATACCTAACTTTTCTAATATCTATTTACCTTTTTAACTTCTTTCTTGTTTATTTTGTGGTTTGATTTATCTAGTTCTGAGACAGCAAGATTAAGATTTCCTACTATTATGATTTTGCTGTCTATTTCTTTTTGCAACTCTCTTAACTTCTCCTTTAGTAATTTAGATATTATATCCCTTGGGGCATATATGTTTAGTACTGATTGCTTCATTCCTTTAGCAAGATATAGTGCCCTTCCTTACCTCTTTTAATTAAATCAATTTTTGCTTTTGCTTGATCTACCCCTGCTTTTTTTACTTCACCTGAAGAATTATTGATTCTGCTCTAGACTTTTACCTTTACTCTGTATGTATTGCTTTGCTTTAAATGTGTTTCTTGTAGACAATATATGGTAGGATTCTGTCTTTTAACCCAGTCTGCTATCTGCTTACACTTTTTGGGAGAGTCCACTCCATTCACATTTATGGTTAAAACTACTAATTCTGTATTTCCTGCCATCTTATTACCCCAGATTATACTTCTCTTTTTCCTTTCCCTCCTCAGTATTTTACTTATGACCACTACTTGTATCAAGCAGTCTTCCCTTTAGAGACCTTACCCCTTTCTTATACCTTTTCCCTACTATTTCTGTTTTCGCTTCTATTTGTCCTATTCCTTCCCCTTTCTGGTTTCCTCTGCCACTTTTCTATAAGGTGAGGGATGTTTCTTGGTGAAACCAAAATGACTAATATTCTTTATTTGAGTCAAATCTAATGAGAGTAAGATTCATACAATATTCATTATCTTCCCTTATTTCCTTCAATTATAATAGATTTTCTTTGCCTCTTCCTGAGATGTAACTTCTCTCATTTTATTTCCACTTTCCTCTTTTTCCTGTACAATCCCTTTTTCACTTCTAGTTTCTTTTTTATATTTTTATACTTTTTATATTATATTTTATATTTTTATATTATAACAGTAAAGTCAGATTATACATGCACTCTCTATGTATATCCATAACAGAAATATAGTTCTCAAGAGTTCTTTTCTTTTTACCTTTTTCTGCTTCTCTTGAGTTCTACATTAGGAGGTCGAATTTTTTGTTTAACTCTGATTTCTTCATCAGAAATAAATGGAACTGAATGTCCATCTTCTTCCCTGAAAGAAAATGTTTATCGAGGTAAATTATTCTTGGCTGCATTCCACGTTCCTTTGCCTTTCAGAATATTTGATTCCAGGCCCTTTGATCCTTTAAGGTGGAAGCTACTAGATTCTAGGTAATCGTCATTGTGACTTCTAAGTATTTGAATTGTTTCTTTCTGGCTGCTTGTAATACTATTTCCTTGGTCCGATAGTTCTGAAATTTAGCCACAATATTCCTTGGAGTTTTAATTTTGGGGTCTCTTTCAGGAAGTGTTCAGTGAAATCTTTCAGTAGCTATTTGACCTTCTGATTCTATGACATCCAGGCAGTTCTCTTTGATGATTTCCTGAAAAATAGTATCTAGGCTCTTTTTTTCATCATGATTTTTAGGGAGTTCAATAATCCTTAGATTGTTTCTTCTAGATTTTTTTCCAGGTGTTCTTCCAATTAGGTGTTTTACATTTTGGGGGTTTTGCTTGACTGATTCTTCTTGTCTCCTTGAGTCATTCATTTCTATTTGTTCATTTCTGTATTTTAGTGAGTTATTTTCTTCACTTTTTTTTAACTTCTTAATTTGTCCAATTGAATTTTTAAATGAGTTGTTTTGTTCTGTGGAATTTTTTTCCATTTCACAAATTCTGTTTTTTTAAGGAGTTATTTCCTTTTTCCATTTCACAAATTCTGTTTTTTAAGGAGTTGTTTTCTTTTTCCATTTCACAAATTCTATCTTTCTGGGAGTTGTTTTCTTTTCCCATTTTATCAAATCTGTCTTTTAATTAGTTCCACGTCTTTTCCAAACCCTCTTGCGAAAGGTCTTTTTTAATTTCTAGTAGAGCCTTATGTAATAGGGATCAGGTTATATCACCTTTGTGGGCTTCATCAGGAGACGATCTGCTTTTAGTCTCTTTAGAGTTTGAAATCTATTCTTTCACCATAAAAACTATCTATCATCAGAGCTCTTTTTGCTTTTTTACTCATTAAAAAAAAAAAGTTAAGGTCTGCTTTTAGGGCAGGGGAGGTTTTCTTAGCTTCCTCTATAAGCGGCAGCAGCTGCACTGAGTTAGTGCTGACTCACTCCAGGTGATGGGTGAGCATGGCCAGGTCCCATGAGATTCTGGTGTTTTGGGGTTCAATCTTTACATTTTGTGTTTATGTTGGATGTTTTATAACTTCTCTGCTGATCTACTGGCTTGCAGCCAGGGCACAGTAGCCAACATTGCTGTATATTCCTCCAGGTAGATTCTCCGCCCTTTGGGGTCTGCACCATACCATCTCTGTGCTGTCTTCACTGGCACCTGTGCTCGGCCTGCTTGAGCTTGGCCCGCCTCCCTCCCTGGCTGATTGAAACAGACCTTTTCTGACAATCTTCAAAATTATCTTTTGCTGGTAATTTGTTACACTCCCAATATTTGTGAATTCTGCTGGTCCAGAGCTAATTCAGAGGCTGCATTTGTTAATTATCTGAGAGTCATGGGAAATCAGAAAGAATTGAGTGTCCTCTCTGGCATTTTGACTCTGAACCCCCCCCCCTCATCCCAAATTCTTATAGTTAATAAGCAATCAAGCAAAACTTATATACCCAATGCCCATGTCCAAAAATGTATATCTTTGTACTTCATGTCTAAAACCTCTCAGGAGTAGGGCAACATGTTTTATCATAGGTCTTTCAGAAACAAGAAGCATTGATGCTAACTTCTTAAGTCTCTTAAAATTGTTTTTCTATAAAATGTTTCTGGCCTTGTATAAATTATTCTCCCAATTCTACTTGACTCTGCATAATTTCATACTATCTAGGATTCTCTGAAATAAATGTTTTTCATTTCTTACAGCAAAACTTTATAATCTCAAAAACTCATTCAATATTACTAATTTAAAGAACACATATTTTCTAATTTTTCTAGAAAAGCATAAGAATTTATGTTGATGCTTAATAAGTATTTTTAATGATGAATTTCTGATTATATTTCTGATACACATGTTATACTGCAACTTATTTGGAATGATATAATTTCTCAAAAGCACTTATTTTAGCTAACAGTGACTAGTATGACTTATCTGAATGATGGGGTCATAAACAGTAGAAGGAAAAGACTTTAAAGTTATGAAGTATATATGTAAACCTGCCAAATAAAAAGATTTGGATTCCTCAGATTCAGAATACTAAGGAATAGAGAGATAGTTACACCTACATTAACCTTATTTAATTACAATGTTTATTAAAGACTATCTCTGGACCCATATTGGGGTACTTAGACAAGCATATAGCCACTTATACAAAAATAATTCAACAGGATACATGCTTATTTTTGCCTTGATTCTTTCAATGTGTTTCTTATCTAAGCTGAGGAAATAATGCTGGACGTATGATAGCTTCTAATAAGTTGGTACTATTCAGACTAAAAACCCCAAATCAAATGGCCTATAATTTTGGAAATTCACTTCACTGTAGGACTACACTTTATATTTGAAAGTACCCTCAATCCTAACAACTTCTCTCTATTCCTGGTTGGTTAATCCTAGAATCCCCATTTTAAAAAGGCAACCCAGGCAACCACAAGTTCATTCTTCCCCAAGCTATACTGCTGACCTATCTCCAAAGAAATTTTTCTGCCACAGGCACTCTCCATCCTCTTCTTCTTTGCTCCCTTTCATGTGTTATCTTCTTCTATTAGAATGGAAGCTCTTTGGGGCAAATATCTTTCTTTCTGCATATGCATGTACTCCTAGCTCTTAGTAAAATACTTAGTACATAACAAATACTTATTGACTGAATTCTGTAAAACAAAGTAACAATGTAAAACAGTTAGAGAATTAAGAAGTCACCTTACATATTCCATTCATGAGTAGGTAAGATGAGTTTTTAAAAAAAAATTCCTTAAAAGAGGCAGAATACCTTAAAAAGATAGAAGATATCCAAATCACTAGTATTAAAAATGAAAAGAATGAAAATGCTTCTAACAGAGATGAAATTAAAGCAATTATAATGAGGTATTTTGCCCAATTATATGTCAATAAAGTTAACAATTTAAGTGATATGGAAGTATATTTGCAAGAAGATAAATTGCCTAGATTAATCTAAGAAATAGGATATCTTTTAGAAAAAGAAACTGAATACATCATTAATGTGCTTTCTAGGAGAAAAGTAACAGGTCCAAATTGATTTACAAGTGAATAACATCAAACATTTAAAGATAAACTAATTCCAATGTTAAATAAATTATGTGGAATAACAGGTAAAGAAGGGATTCTACTAAACTCTTTTAATGAAAGAAATAGGATATTAATACTAAACAGGGAGAATAAAAACAAAAGTATAGATCGATTTCATTAATAAATATGGATGCAAACATCTTAAATATAATGCTAACTAAAAGATTATAGCAATACATTGCAAGGATTATACATTATGAACAAGTGGGATTTATACCAGGAATTCAGGAATGGTTTAAAATAAGGAAAACATAAATGATTACATCAATTACAAAATTAAAAAAAAATTCACATGATTACATATATAGATGCCAAAAAGCTTTTGACAAAGTTCAAAATTATTTTCTATTAAAAACACTTGAAAGTATGGATATAAATGATTTTTTCCTTAAATTGATAAAAACCACCTAAAACCATCTACAAGTATTATTTGTAATGGGATATACTAGAAACCTTCCCAGTAAGATCAGCTGTGAAACAAGGATGCCCACTGTTACCAAGATTATTCAGTATTGTATTGGAAATCCTAGCAATAGCAATGAGAAAATGAAAAGAAATTGAAGGAATCAGAACAAGGAATGAGGTGATAAAACTATCTTGTTTTGCAGTTAATAAGATGATTACAAGGTATCAGGATATGAAGTAAATCCATATAAATCATCATTATTTCTGTAATGCCAGAGAAACTGAGCAAGAAAGAGATTAGAGAGTATTTCATAATTTATTAAATGGAGAGATATACTGGGACGACTGGATCCATGTTTGGTTCCAGGGCTGAATGAGACTAGTCTCCAAGAATCCAGCCTACAATCAGAGTTCTCAATGACATCTATACACATGGCTCAGATGCAGAGGGTAGACTGGGGCAGGGGCAGAGTCAGGATACTGAGAGCGGGAATGGGACTCTAGGGTGGGCTGAGCCACCAGAGATGGGATGACATAATTGGGGGAGGCACCCTGGATGTGGGGTGATGCATCTTGATAAGACAGTAGCTGACATTCCAATAGCTTGAGTTGGGGAGAAGCATTCTGATATTCTAAAACATAAGATCTTTTATCCTTATCTAGTATTCTGATAAAGAGGGAGGAGAGGTTTTGTAGTACTGAGAAGCAGGGAAACTGAGTCAGGATAATTAGGGAAACTGAGTCAGGACAATAAAAGAGAACTGTGGCATAACATTTCACAAACAAAATTCTGCAAGAAGAGATGATAAAAAAAAAATACACCACTTAAAATAACTCTAGACAGTATGACATATTTGGGAGTATAACTATCAAAACAAAACCAGGAACTATGTAAACAAAATTGTTTTTAAAAATTTATACAAATAAAATCAGATTTAAATAATTTGAAGAAATATTAATTGTTCACAGATATACTGGGCCAATATAAGATAGTGACACTTTTACCCAAACTAATTTATATATCTAACATTATCCCACTTAATCGACCAAAACATTATTTTACTGAATTAGAATAATAGTACAATTCATTTGGAAAAATAAAAAGACAAGACTAGCAAAAGAAAAATGAAAAAAAAATGTAAAGAAAGGAGATTTAGCAGTACCAGCTCTTAAAACATATTATAAGGCAGTAATTATCAAAACTATTTTGTACTGCCTAAGAAATAAAAAGTTAGGTCAATGGAGTAGAATAGACATACAATTTATATCAGCAAATAAATTTGACAAATGGAAAAGCTTAAGCTTTTGGGACATGAATTCATTTTTTTGGGGTAAAAATTGCTAAGAAAACTGGAAAGCAGTATTGCAGAAATTGGGCATGGACTAGTTTCTCATACTATTTACTAAGATAAGATCAAAGTAGACACATGAGCCTTAAAGATTTTACAAGAAAATTAGAACATGGAACATATTTATCAGAGTTGTGGATAGGCAAACAGTTTATAAATGCCTATGAGAGAGAGCAAAGTATAATTTTGATTACATTAAAGTTTTAATTTTTAATTAATTTAGATAATATGATATATATAATATAATAATAATTTAATTTTAATTAAAATAAAAATTACACAAATAAAACAAATGTAGACAACATCAGAAGGAAAGTAGAAAATTTTGGGGAAATTTGTATGGACAGTTTTTCAGAAAAAGGTCTCGTATCTAAAATTTTTGTCAAATCTATAAGAATATGTTATTCGCCAAATGATAAATGGTGAAAGGATATGAACTGGTAGTTCTTCAATGAAGAAATCAAAACAATTTACAGCCATATGAAAAAATGTTCTAAATCATCATTGATTAGAGAAATGCCGATTAAAACAATCTTGAGGAATTACTGAATTACCTATACCCTTTTATCCAGCAATACCAGTACTTGGTCTATTTCCAAAGGTGATTGTGGAAAAAGGAAAGAAGCTATATGGTCTAAAATGTTTATAACAGCTCTCTTTGCAGTGGCAAAGAACTGGAAACTGCAAGGTTGCCCATCAGTTGGTGAATGGCGGAACAAGTTCTGGTATGTGATTGTGATGGAACATCATGGTGCTATAAGAAAGGATGAGCTCAATGATATCCCTATAACATGGAAAGACTTGTATGAAATAATAGAATGAAATGAGCAGAACCAAGAGAACAATGTATATAGTAACAGCAATATTTTTTTAAAAAATAATTGAGTTAAATATTTTGTATACTGTAAATATCCAAATTTATTAGAAAGGATATATAAAAAAAGACATTATCTGCATCCAGAGAAAGAACTGATAAATAGAAGAATGAATAAAATAATTTTGCAAATAAATATATATCTATTTCGGTCTAATGGTAGCTACCTTGGAGAAAAAAAGAAATTTACATGATAATTTTATTGCATATTTGAACTCATCTTTTTTATTGTACTATGTTATGGAAAATCTTGTTTTATTCCACAAATGAAAAATAAAATAAAGTTAAAAAAAAGACTCAGAGTCAAGATGAAATATAGATAGGAAGCAGTGGTGGTGTGCTGATGAGGTCCATTCACATACTTCTCTAAACAGATCTAGAAAATACACTAGATCTAATCTTGAGGAGGAAATCCAGGGTGGGAAAAAAAAGCTAGGGTGAGTTATTTCTCCAGTTCTGCTCTACATAAGGAGACAGACAAGGAGGTATGAGAACACTGCAATTAGGGAGCTTCTAAGCATACACCTCAGCATTCAGGGAGAGGATGTTTATTGAGGCAAGAGTGGTCTCAAATCCAGATGGGACTAATCTCAGATCCATTCTGGGGCACTACAACAGGGACAGGTTAGAAGCGGCAACTTTGTCACTCATTACCCAGTTCTGGATCAAAAATCCATGGTGGTCTGAGAAGAGGAAGCTAGCTGCATACAGTCTTACTTTCAAAATCTAGTCTAGCCAGGAGAATATAGGAGAGCAAGAATATTAGATCAATAAGGAAGCTTTAATTTTGCCGCTCTGAATCAAGAAATTTCTCTAGCTTGGTGATGGGGAATCAAAGGGGGGTCTAACAGCAGGCTACTTTTTTTTTATTATAGCTTTTTATTTATAAGATATATGCAAGGATAATTTCTCAGCACTGACATTGCAAAACCTTTTGTTAACAATTTTTCCCCTCCTTCCCCCCACCCGCTCCCCCAGATGGCAGGTTGACCAATACATGTTATATATATTAAAGTATATGTTAAATACAATATATGTATACATGTCCATACAGTTATTTTGCTGTACAAAGGGAAATAGTGTACAATTAACCTGTGAAGGAAAGAGAGATGGGGAATTCAATGTAGTGGTTCATACTCATTTCCCAGAGTTCTTTCCCTGGGTGTAGCTGGTTCAGTTAATTGGAACTATGTTCTATTTGATTCATCTCATTGTTGAAAAGGGCCACGTCCATCAGAATTGATCATCATATAGTATTGTTGTTGAAGTATATAATGATCTCCTGGTCTTGGCAGGCTACTTTTGCATAGATCTAAACCCAAATTAGAAATTTTCATACTTCAAACCAGATGGCAGCAATCAGATTTTGCCCTGGATTAGACTACGTTGAGAAAACTAAGTGTGCAAATCCCTGGCATGTTCCTGAGATTCTAGATTAACCAAATATCCAATACTCCAAAAGATCAGCAAAAAGACCAGCTGAGATCTTCCCTCCTGAATTGTGACAGAGCCTATCCCTAAATAATGGACAAATAAATAAGTAATTCCATTACAATAAGCCACTATGATAGCAGGATACTCGAGACACAAATCCAGAAGATAATTCCAAAAAACCTAGAAATAATACCCCAAAGAAAAATATGGGAGAGGCACAAATTCAACTAGAATTCCTCAAATATATGGAGTAAGAGTTTTTAAAAAGTTTAAATTTTTTTAATAAACAGAATTAGTGCACTTGAGAAAAAATTGGAAAAGAAATGAGCTAGAAATGAGAAGAATGACTCTGAAAAGTAATTAGGAGTTTAGTTCAAAAGGTACAAAAATCTCAAGATTTTGTGTTTATTTGTGTGTGTATCTGTATATGTGTATATATTATAAATTCTGATGAATTCTGATGATTAATCATTAATTCCTGAGGACTTATAATATGCTACCCACCTCCTGACAGAGACATGATGGACTCAGTGCATATTTAGATACTTCTTTTAGATGTCTCCAATATAAAAATTTGTTCTGATTAACTATGCAAAATAATTTTGTTATTAAAAAAAGTCTGTCTTTCTTGCTTTCTCAATAGAGAAAAGAAAGAGGAGAGTGGGAGGAAGAGAAAGCTTGTCTTTTTTTTTTTTTTTTTAATTTAAAAGCTGAAGTGCACTTTGAACAGTGGTATAAATCATTGGGCTACTATAGACATAAAAACAATGTACTATCTAAGTATGCCAAGGTAAAATTATCATTGCTTTTCCTAGTTACCATGGTGAGATCCTCAGGTTTTTGACATTTATATTTAGTAGCTTTACTGAAAGATTTCTGTGAGAAATTGCTAGTAGGATATCTGTTGCTATTAGTTACTGCCACAGCCTTTGGCAGGTAGAGTTACCAAAACTATTATTTTGTCGGGGTTATTTGTGATAACAAGAAAGGTTGCAGGGTCTTTTCTAAGCCTTCCTATTGGTGATCTTCCTTTTCTATTCATTCAATAGAAATAAAAGTAGCTGTTAGAGAAGTACCTTTTGAAATGAAGGAATATTCTCTGTTTGTACACAGCACTTGAGGAGAGGGGTTCAGACTCAGAAAACTCAAGTGGGAAGAGTGTAAACTCATTGTTCCCCTTACTGGAAATCCTTTCTATTTTTCTGGAGACTTTGTGAAGTTCTCCTTAGTTAGGCTTCTCTGCTGGCCTCTGTTGGTTGGTGTAGGATCTGTAGGATCCTGAAGTTGCTTTTCTTCTACATGTCTAATTTATCTCTCAGTTTTCAATAGTGGCTACTATCAGCCAGTGCAATTGGATGACAGTTTGAAAATTCCCACCATCTGTGGGACCTTTTAGATGGCGCTAATAAATGAAAATCCTAAATTCAGTTGCATCCTCAGAGTATAGAGGAAAGAGACAAAGATGATCCATCTATACCCACCTCTGCCTCCAAAGGGGAGAGGCTTAGCTGGAACTGTTGCGACCCGAGCCAGACCTGTTCTTAGAATCCTGAAACTCGAGAATTCGAAACTTGCTTGTTGCTTTATTCAAACCCCCACAAGGACTACAAGCCATTTCTGCGTGGCATCAGCTGTTCTTATCCAATTATCAAAATACATCCATCCTTTCCTAATTGATTAGGAAAGCCTTCGAACCTAGTTTATACCTTTAATCAACCGAGCCAATAAAGAAATTTATGCCTTTTGTGATTATATTAATTGGGGTAATGGACAGTAACCTCACACCTAGCTTTTGTTAGAATGATACTTAATTTCTTTAATTATTCTCTTTTAATTCTTTAATTTCTTTAACTTACAATGTATTACTAACATCCTTGTTTCTACTGAAGAACTTTTCTAAGAGTTTTCATAATGTTTTTCCTTCTCCTTTCTCCTTCCTCCTAAGGTCTTTTTGGTCAAATCCTTTTCCTGTGGGCTTAAGACCTTCTTTTCCTTCTACAACTTCTTGCCACTCCCATCCAAAGTTACACTCCAAAAATTCAGGCTTTGGCCTTCCTCACATTTTTGAAACTATTTTAATCCCTCAAAATTCTTCTTCTTCCCATTTTAGCTCTTTTTATACAAAACAAAAAACAAGAATATTTTTTCTCTGAAGATTTGCCTTTTCCTCATTACCTTTCTCCTCCTCTAGTTGAGAAGGCAAGAAAAACAAAATCTGTTACAAAAATGGATAATCAAGTAAAACAAATTCCCATCATGACCATGTATTAAAAAATATACTTCAATTTTGCATTTATTTTGAATCCATTATTTTTCTATCTGGAGATGGGTAGCAATGCTTCATCATGAATTCTGATTAGTCATTGTTTGATCAGAGTGCCTAACCCTTTCGAAGTAGTTTATCTCTACAATATTGTTAATGTATAGTAATTCTCTTGGATCTATTCACTTTATTCTGCATTCTCAGATGCAGACAAACAAGGCTTCTCAGGTTTCTGTGAAACTGTTTCCTTCATCATTTCTTATTATGTATAGTATTCCTTCCTATTCATAAACAACTTGATCAGCCATTTCCCAATTAAGAGATGCTCCTTAAGTTTCCAATTCTGCAAAATGAAAGGCAAACACAATGGGCAATATTGGTCCAAAATTATTAAGATGAAAAAAAAAAAAAACTTCCATTCTATTAGCAAGAGGTACATAAAATTACAATAGAAAAAAAAACACACAAGTTTCTTTCATAAAAGTCATGTTTCTGATATCAGGAAGTGATTCAAATTTATGAGTTGAATTCATTTTTAATAGTAAATGGTCAATAGGCCATTTCCAAAGGAAGAAATCCAAGCTGCCAATTGCCACATGGAAAAAAAAAATGTTCTAAATCACTAACAATTAGAGAAATATAAATTAAAGCTCTGAGGTTCCACTTGATCACACTGGCATATCACATTGGCAAAGTTGATAATAAAGGAAAATGGAAAATGCTAGAAGAGCAGCAGGGAAATGGGCCTTGTTGTTGGAATTGTAAATTGGCCCCGCAGTTCTAAAAAGTAATTTAGAATGATGGCTTCAAAACTATTAGGGGTAGCTAGGTGATACAATGTAAAGGGCAATAGGCCTGGAGTCAGGGAACATATTTGTGCAAATCCAACCTTAGATACTAACTGTGTGATCTTGGGCAAATCACTGAACTTGTGTTTGTGTTCCTCAGTTTCCTCGTCTGTAAAATAGGGATAATATTACTTGGCTTTTGGGTGGTTGTGAAGATAAAATGAAATAACATTTATAAAATGCTTACAAAGTGTCTGATCCAGTGATACCATTACTAAGTCTATACTCAAAAAAGATAAAAAGGACCCACATATGTACGAAGAAATTATCTGCTGAGATTTTTTTCTTTTTAAAAAAAAATAATATTTTACTATTTTTCCCAATTACATGTAGAATTTTGAGTTCCAAATTCTGTCTCTCCCTCTCCTTTCTACTCCTTGAAGTGATATACAATTTGATATAGATCATACATATATAATTTGAAAGAAAAGAGAGCAAAATAACACCTAAAACAACCCAACATAAAAAAAAAAAAATAGTATGCTTCAATGTGCATTCAGACTCCACCATTTTTTTCTCTGGAGATGAATAACATTTTCCACTATGATACCTTTGGAATTGTTGTGTTGTGGGCCATTGTATTGCTGAGAATATCTAAGTTATTCACAATTGATCATTATATATTATTGTCATTACTGTGTACAATATTCCGCCATGGTTCTGTTTACTTTACTTTGCATCAGTTCATGTAACTCTTTTCCAGTTTTGTTTTGTTTTTCTGAAATCAATCTGCTTATCATTTCTTATGGCACAATAGTATTCCATTGCAATCATATATCACAGTTTGTTCAATCATTTCCCCAATTCATGGACACTCCTTCAATATTCAATTCTTGGCCATCACAAAAAAAAAACAAACCCGTTATAAATATGTAAATAGGTCCTTTTGGGGGGGGGGGGGTCTCTTAAAGATACAGACTTAGTAGTAGTATTAATGCTGGGATTTTCAAAGTTAATGATGAAAAATAGTGGGAAGAGATACTATTAGCACTGTATCTCAAATTATTCTTCAAAGAATAAAAAGAAGGTAAAATGGGCAATTTTGATTAAATTTGAAAAGTCTTTCCACAAACAAAATCAATGCAATTTAAATTAGAAGGGAAACAATTAATTAAAAGAAAAAATCTTTTGTATCAAGTTTCTTTGACAAAAGTTTACTATTTAAGACATATAAGAAATATATTTAAGAACATGTCTACCATTTCAGATAAATAGAAAAAGAAGATGAAAGGGATTTCTCAAAGGAATAAATCTGTCAACAAATACTTGAATAGCATGCTTCAAATTTTTAAAAATATAAAAATGAAAATTCAAATAATTGAAGTTCTAAACTCATACCTATCAATTTGGCAAAAATAGAAAATTATTATTGTTGGATATGTGTGGGGGAGAAGAAAAAATGGTATACTTTTGTTGAAACTATGAATTGATTTAATTAGTATGGGATATAATTTGGAACAATGTCCAAAATATCACTAAACTTGTTTATCCTTTGCCCTCATGATAAACACTAGTTGGCCTATAGTTTTTTGCTCTCTATAAAGAAAGCAAAAAAAAAATAAAAAGATAGTATTTATAGAAAAATATTTCTAATGATTCCTTTTCTGTACCAAAAACTTGCACTAAAAAAACCCCTGAAAACAATGAGTATGCCCATCAATTAGGGAAGGCCTAAAGAAATTATGGAATACAAATGTAATGAAATATTAGTATACGATAAGTCATGAAAAAAAAAATAATGACTGCAGAGAAACCTTTGGAGATTTGTATGAGTTAATAAAGAAATGAGCAAAACATCATTGAGAAAAACAATTTTGAAAAACTTAAGCACTTTCATTTATGAAATCTAATCAATGAAATGAATAAGCAAGGGGGAAATGCAGTTAGCAATAATAATTGTGAAAACAATTTTGAAGCAAGTTTCTCTGATGAAGGCCTCATTTCTCAAGTGTATAGGGAATTCAGTCAAATTTATAAAAAATAAGTGCCATTCCCCAAATGACAAATGATCAAAGGATATGAACTATGCTCAAAGGAGTATAAAAAATCATGCATATTCTTTGATCTAGCAATATCAATAATAGGTATGAATCCCAAAAGAAGTTTAAAAAAAAGGAAAAGGACCTATACATTAAAATAATATTTATAGCATCTCTTTCCTCAGAGCAAAGAACTGGAAATTGAGGGGATGCTTCAACTGGGATGTGGCTTAATAAACCGTGGTATGTGATTGTGATAGAATATTATTGTTCTCTGGGAAATGATGACCAAGATTCTCTCAGAAAAAATCAGGAAAGTCCTCCATAAACTCAAACATAGTGAAATGCACTGTGTACAAAGTAACAGTAATGTTGTGGGATGACCAGCTTTGAATGACTTTATTATTCTCAGCAATACAATGATTCAAAACTAAAGGACTTATGATGAAAAATGCTATCCAAACCCAGAGAAAGAATGGATTGTGTCTAAAGCATACTTTTTTTTTTTTAACTTTATTTTTCTTGAGGGATTTTTTTTTTTTTTAGGAGCGAGAGCTATGTTTTCTTTTATAACATGACTTTTATGGAAATGTTTTGCAAAACTTCACATATGCCTTCTCAATGGGAGTAGAAAGGTGGGGAGGAAGGGAGAGAAACAAATACAAAGTTTTAAAAACAAATATAAAAATTATTTTACATGTAAATGCATAAACTAAACAAAAAAACTACTGATAAAGGAATAGATGACATGCCCTGAATTAAGTGGATAATGTATGGTATGGTGTAGGATATGTTGTTACATAAAAGATTTTAGTAGACATTTTAATAATGTAAGATATTTTAGAAGCATACATTACTAAAAAATCAAAAAGGTTGCCTTTACACTTTCTATATATTTTTAATTGACCATACATCTTTAGAACCTGATTCTGAGTTATCAGGTTGTAAAAATAGGTGCCAAAGACCATGATACAGGTGGCTGCATGCCTTTTTGGCTTGCTTTCTGATGAAAAAAACGAAAAAGTAAATATAACCTACATTTGTTTCCCAAAATCCCATCTCCAATCATCGTTCAATTATACCTAGATGAAAATGGTATATAATTTTAACAAGGATTTGAAGATTTTACTCTATTCATATAAATTCATCTGATTATATCAATAGACACTGAAAAAAGATATAAATATAAACAACTGAAATGAGTAAAATTTCAAAACATTAAAGAAGATTTTAAATATCGCACTGAAACATTTTAGATTACTTCACTACTTATGGGAGAGGCTTTTAAAACTGTTTAATAGCTAAAATACAGTCAGAATTTCCTTGCTAAGTTAATAATGAAACAATGACATATGTGGGATTTTATAGATTTGGTAATGGAATCTGCGTCTTGTTTAGTGAGGGCAGTATGAGCTGCGATTATTCATGGCTCATGAATGAGACATTTCACATATGGAACTCCAGTCACTGAAGACATTTCACATACTGAGAATACTAAATAAAGTCAATGAACATTTTTGAGCAACAAAGAATGAATGACCTGATAAATACCTGTAAGGTTTACAAAATCCTTATTTTATCTTAGGCCTAAACTGTTTAGTTCAGGAAGCAGGCTTCTAGCATGGATGGGCTATGATCTACATCAACAGGGGTAAGACACAAATCAAAGAAACTACAGATTCATTTGAGAGTATCTGAGTATCAGTATCTCCATGTAGACAGAAACTGAAATTTTGTTTGAAGGTTCTTCTGTAACAGCATAATAACGTTACATAAATAAGAGCTTTATTTTGCCAGAATTTTAAAATTTTCTTTTAATTTTAGTAACTCAAAGACAATAAAAATGCTAAAACATCAATTTTATTAGCTATAGAATTATTATTTCTCTTTTAATAGCAGATATATTTTAAAATCAGAAAATACAGATTTATGTACTTCATATCAATTTGATATTACTGAATACTCATTTCCTTCATGATATCTCTTCCTTCCTGGTGCAAATAACAATTTCTATCATGAGCCTTTTGAATTCTGCTAATAATGCTGCACACTAAATTATTTTCACAAAAAAATTGGAGAGAACAAAAATGTATGTCACCGTTAGTGTGAGAGCTGCGGACTGAAGCTATTCTCATTTTTAAAGTGACTTTTCAAATGGCCTGATACCAACTGTTTCTAGAATGGTGTTGGTCAAGAATGGAGAAGAATTTTCGATTTTTCTTCACACCTTCAGATACTGACACTTTCCTCAGGTTTTATTTGATGTCAAGAACACTAATAACTCTATATATGAAGAACCACAGTTGTATGCGCCAATAAAACAAGGTGCTAGAAAATAATGTGCAAATAAATGCTCATAAAGATAATGGCCTCAGAATTCAGAAGTGGTACAACTTCCCTCATAAGTACATAACACAATTATATATGCTTACTGCATGTTATCTATTTTTTATTCTCTAAATGAATATGAGGAAGTACTAAAATTATTTTATAAATGTTATGGATAAATAGTTGAATAAATGAGTGGGAAAAATTTATTAAATGTTTCCTATGTGCCAAACTTTAAATATTAGTTATATAAACAGAAAAACAAGGATACACCTCTTCTCAAGGATCTTACGTGTTAATGGGAGATAGTAAATCCCTAAGGAAACAGAGGGGAAATAGGGAGAAATAGGGGAGAGAGTAGGACTACTTAATTTTGATTAAGGAAAATAAATGAGTGTAGACAATCCCATCTGGAAACTATAGCACAGTTGAATTAATAGTGGTCTACCTGGGAATGGAGGGAAATTATTTGTGGGTCACCCACTCTGCAGAAAAGATGTTAGAGAATGAGGAGTAAAGACAAGCATGGTGGTTTGTACTTTTTTTCAAATAGTAATCTTAGAAAGACAGTCACCACTCAAGATACTAAATGTTAAAACATAAATAAATATGCCAATGTTCTATGCATTTCTTTCTGTAAGAAATTCCCAGCATAGAGTCCCTCTACCTATGCTTGTGGATTTAGCTGATAAATCTTAGGGACGTACCTATAATAGAGAGAGTAAATGGCTCACTAAGGATCACAGATTTAGTATGTTTTAAAGATGAGTCTTGCGCATAAGCTTTTCAGATTCAAAGACCAACACTTGATCTACACTGCCAAACTATGGTGTCTAAAACACAATTAAATTAAAACTTTATATGAAGTCGAATCTGTATTTTTTGACTTATAAAAAGTTACTTGAGTTTTATTCCAGCAAGAACATAATTATAATTCTAAGGTTAACTCCAAAAAATAATTTAATATACTCAAAGCTTTACCCCGAAAGGAGCATATTCTACCTAATCATGTTAACATTCTGGATCATATAACACTATCTTGTGAATAATTTTAAAATTCATTCTCTAACATTCTATTTTCATTTTCTTAAAGAGTAGCCACTTAATCCAAAAATGTATCCAGTGTGATAGCATGATCTTCTCTTCCTTGAAATAAACCAGGGTATTTAGACTCAATACAGTGAAATTACACAATATCATATAATTTGAAAATTTCTTTCCTAAACTATGTAATGTCATATACCTTCTATTTTATATTATATAACAACTACATTAAGTTAAGATGCTCAAAGACTGTGAAAGTCTATGAAAAACGCACAATGGCTCATGGGTTTTTTCAGTGCAATTCAACTTCATCTAGAGGTTTCAATCTTTTCTAGTCCTTAGAAAAGATTTTTCTTTTTCTTTTTCATTTGATTTGAGTATCTATCTCTAAGAAAGGCTGGAATGGACATAAATTGTGCTTTACCAAAAGCTTTAACAGCCAGTTTAATTTACCTGCTGAACTAGTCATCTGTGGAACAGAAATCCCTAGAATATCTATTTCTCATATCAAAAGCTTTATATAATCACTCAGATAGTTATATTTATTAACGTTAGATAGTTATAGTTATTAATGTTACTGCTAATATAAATGGTAAAAAATATCAATATTCACACAGCAGATGATTACATATTAAAGAAGCTAGAATGACATTAAGTTTGTGGTTTTATCTCAAATACGGGAATGAATTACTTTAGATTAATATCAAGATTTACTCTGAAATGCAGGAAGACTTTGCAATAAATTTTGACTCCTAGCATTTACAGATTTTTTCTTTAGTATATGCAATTCAGAAGGAAGCTGGATGGTTGAATCAACTGACAACAAGACCTAGGCATTAGATAGCTCTATGAAGAATTAAGAAATTAATTAGGAGGAAGAACTATAATTTGCAGAACTGACATCTATTTTACTTTACTTGCATGTATCAATGGGAAGCAATTACAATTCAATTAAAATATTCAATTTTATTACTTTACTGCCTGACCTTGAAGTTAATGCCAGTTTTATTTAATTGTTTCATCTATGAATAAATGTTAACTCTACAATGTTATGCACCATTATTTTCAATGCATTTTCAATTCTCCAACTGAATTGTATCAGTCAATTTATTATCCACTATCAAGAAAGCAAGTAAAGGCTTATTTCTTTGGGACAATCCAGTATATGATGAAAGAAACATCAATTATATGAGGTAGAAGAAAATTGGGAAAAGAAATGAGAGTGAAGCAAGAAAATTATGAAAAAATAATCATCATCCTAGAAAATGAAAGTAACAACTTAAAAGTTAGAATTGGGCAAGTAGAACCTAATGACTCTATTATAGACATCAAGAATCAATTAAATAAATTCAAAAGAATGAAAAAAATAGAAGAGAAGCCTAAAAAGGTAAAATGGGGAAAGAAAACATAAGGGATTCGATGGAGTTGAACTTTTTACATCCCTACATAGAAAGATGATAGTTATGATTCTTAAAAATTATACCACTAATAGAACTGCCAGAAGAAATATACATAAACAGAGGGTATGGGTGTAAGGTGAATTTAAGGGAATGACATAAAAAATAATTAAAAGATGAAAAAGAGCAGTTCTAGATACAGAAGGTAGGGAAAGGTAGAATGGGGTAAATTATTTCGCATAAAGAGGCACAATACTTTCATTAGTATTGGCTCAAAAAGAGAATAATATACACAATCAGTTGAATATAGAAATCTATTTTAACTAGCAGGAAAGTAGGAGCAGAGGAAATAAAGTAAAGGGGAGTGAAAGTGAGGGGCTGACAGAAGAATAGGCAGACTAGGGGAAGATAGTAGACAGAAGCACAACATAATCAAAAAGGAAAACAGTGAAAGGAGAGAGAAGACAAACAAGAGGAAAATAGGATGAAGAGAAATAATGTTATTAGTCATAACTCTTATGAATGGAATGAACTCTCCCAAAAAACATAAGTGGATAACAGAGTGAACAAAAACCAGAATCCCACATTATTTACAAGAAACATACTTGAAGCAGAAAAGCCCACACAGTGTGAAGGGTAATGGAATGAAGCAGCATCTATTATGCTTCAATTGAAAAAAAAAAAAATAGGGGTAGCAATCCTAATCTCAGACAAAGCAAAAGCAAAAATAGACCTTATTAAAAAAGATAAAAAAAGGAAACTATATCTTGTTAAAAGGTACCACAGACAATAAAATAATATCAATAAACATATGCACCAAGTTATGGTGCATCCAAATGTAGAGTATCCAAATTCTTAAAAAAGTAAAATGAGTTATAGATTGAGATGATGAGAAAGAGACCAATATGAAATGTAAAATTCATAATTTTGATTATATTAAATAAAAAAGATTTTGCACAAACAAAACTGATACAACCAAGATAAAAAGGAAATTAGAAAGATTATATCAAATATTTCTGATAAAGGCCTCATTTTCAAATATACAGAGAACTGAATCACATTTATGAGAACACAAGCCATTCCCCAATTGATGAAAGTTCAAAGGATGTGAACAGGCAGTCTTCAGATGAAGAAATCAAAGCTATCTATATAGGCAAATTAAGAAGTGCTTTAATACACTTCTGATTAAAGAAAAACACATTAAAACAACTCTGAAGTACCAGTCATATCTATCAGTTTGGCTGATATGACAAGGAAAATGATTTTCTTTTTTCCTTCTTCCATTGAAATGAGAATGGAAGGGGGGGGGGGAATATAAAATATATTTTTTAAATGTTCCAAAGTACTATTGAGACTAAATTATGCCTTTCTAAGAATAAATTATTCTGTAGCCTAAAAAGCAATAATATGGAAGTGGAAAATTATAGATTATATTTTTTGGGAAAAGGGAAACATGACCCTTTTTTTCCCTATAGTTAATAGAAATTTTGTGACAACAGAAACTGATGAAAATAGATTCTATTCCAGAAATCAAGTGTGATTATTCTTTGAAATCATTTCTTTATACACTACTCATTTGTTTTGTAACTTGTTATATAAGTTATTTATCCATTCTATGTAAAGAGCAGCATTTCATCCCTCTACTTATCTGCCATGCAAAAACTCAATTCATTTTGAACATCAGAATGTAAACTCAATTGGCTTTCACTAAGGCCATTAAGTCTAGTGATTGCATGTAAAGGACAGCTCTATAAGCCACACTAAGTGACTGCACCAGAGTCAACAGATGGTTTATTTATTTATTTTTTAAAATAACTTTTTATTGGCAGAAAATGCCAGGGTAATTTTTTACAGCATTATACCTTGCACTCACTTCTGTTCTGATTTTTCCCCTCCCTCCCTCCACCCCCTCCCCCAGATGGCAAGCAGTCCTTTACATGGTCAACAGATGGTTTAGAAAGTTTGATACTTTGAATTGGCAGAGAACTTGTCCTTTTGGCTAAGTATCTATTAAGGTTATGTGATCACATTTTTCTAGGTGTTATTTCAAAGACTGGTTTCAAAATACTCTATTACTAAGGAACATTGAAATGGACAAAATAATGGCTCCCTCGCCCCTGGGTCAAGGGGCCTCAGGCTTATAGACAGACGTTGCTCAAACTAAATTAAAGGAAGTGTTATGTTCAGATTGGGCCCCATCCCCCGGTTCATGAGACCCTACACAACATTGTAAAACATGTCGACAGGCTCCGTTGTGTGCTCACTCCCATCCAGACATATTCCCAATGTAAACGAGAAACTGTCTCAGTGCTTTCTTAAATCTGTAACTGCAAGGCTGTACCAGGATGTGGCAAACACGCTTAAAAGTGTACCTTGCTAAAGGTTTGGGGCTGATCTCTTCTAGCCTGTCTAGTGGAGGTCAATCCTGGCCGGCCAGCTATTAAAGGATGCTTTAAATTAAATAATTTGGTCTGATTTCATTTATATGTCCATTTCATATGGACACATTTCTGTCCATTTCAACATAAGTCAGTTAGCATACTAACTCATGAGATTAAAAAGCCATGACCTCAACTGGATCAGAGACTTCATAATGAACACCAGAAAAAATTGTTTTACATTGCTTATGGGTTTACTTGGAAGAATCCAGTCTACCAAAGAATCAACTCGGAGATACTGCAAAAAGACTGAATCTAGTAAAATAAGATACAGTATGACTAAAAAGAACTAAAGCTTCTAAAGAAGTACTCCTTCCCATTCACTAAGGGCATAAAAGCTTATATCAAATATACTCATTATAATCCATAATTTTATAAATTGTTAGAGAAATAAAACTTTCTCATCTGAGAAAATAGTTAGTTAGAATTTCCCTTAAATGATACTTTTGATGCAGATGAAATTACATACCTCTAGTGCATTCTAGAATCAGAAGGAAATGAGGGCCTCTGGGGTCAATAGTCAATTTTTTTTTAATTGGTTTAAAGATGAAATAGCAAGTACAAATTAAAACACATCAAAGACTCATGAGAAAAGTTTGAAGAGGTCCACAACTTGAAATCTGAAAGACCCAATTTCAATCTTGAGAATATCCAGTTATACTCCAGTTGTCTAGCCACAGAGAAAAATACATTCTAGATATGCTTTGCAAACTCCAGCCAGAAAGATATTTCTACAACCTACTTGTGGATAATGGTTCCACAACTACTCTCTTCTCTACTTTTCCCAGGACTTAACACTAGAACTCTCTTTCTCTCAAGGGATCCACATATATCGTTAGATCAGGGGATACTCCTTTTAAATATTACTAAAAATATCTACAAGATACTCCATCTAATGCATTTTTTACCAGATGTCCAATATCCCTGAAATATTGTCCTCTATCTTCTCTGCCTCATGAGTTTCCACAAACTCAATTAGGATCCTGCCAAATTCCAAAAGAAGGTTCACCTCACTCCATTGTTAAGCTAAAAACATTTCAGATTTAAGTTAGATGGTCAGATCCACTGATATACCAGAAAGACCAGATATCAGGCACCTAATTCTGGCTTCTTAAATCATGCCTTCTATAAGAAGCCTTTCTCAGTTTACTCTCTCCCAATAACTACTACAACGTTCCTTCTGAGATTACCTCTAATTTATTCTGTAGATATTTTGTTTATACATAGTTGCTTGAAGGTTGTCTCCCCCATTATATTGTAAGCTTTTTGAGGGCAGGGATTGCTGCCTTTCTTTGTATTTTTTGGTGCTCTACAAATGGTTGTAAACATAAAGGGTCCGCAGATTGGTGAATATGCTATTTAATAAGTTCCAAATACGAAAACTATGATCTCCAATTTCCACAAACTCAATTAGGATCCTGCCAAATTCCAAAAGAAGGTTCATCTCACTCCACTGTTAAGCTAAAAACATTTCAGATTGAAGTTAGATAGTCAGATCCACTGATATACCAGAAAGACCAGATATCAGGCACCTAAATCAAGCTAGAGACAAACTCTCTAAAGTTATCTCTATAATGTAGTCAAACCAAACGGACTGGTCAAAATAATGTCTTCAGACAAAATAAAGATAAGATTTCAAACTCTTTACCTTAATAACATTTTAAAGTATAGAACTCAGGGATGCTTGAAAAATGGCCTCCAAGCTATATGTGATATTTTCTTAAAAGATTCCTCTCAGAGTTCTAAAAGAAACAGAATACAATGGCACTAACCTGAGAGATTTTGATACCTAAAAAATTGGTCCAAAAATCCATGTAGCAGTATTCCCAGGCTACTGGTTCTTCTTCCAGACCAATCCTCATAGTTACTTGTACATAGATGTGTACTTAATAAAAACAAACAAACAAACCAAAACAAACAAACAAAAAACAAGGGTCCTCAGTTTCTACCCTAGCTTTGCTTGGGCTACTCCAAATCCTTCATCTCCTTTGGATATAAGAATAGTCATATACAGAGAACACTAATAGAGACACATCACAATAAGCTTTATCCTCTGGTCCACTATACTTCTTACTTGGGACTTAATGCTATACCCCTGAGCCAATGCTTCTGAGACATTGCTAATATTACTTTTTCAATTCAACAAGTACTTAAAATTGGTCTAATGTTACCTTCCTAACCCCTTCAATATGATGTTACTCCTCCTTTTTAAGTCAAAGACTCAACAACTCTTTTGCCCAATATTACTCTAAGTATACTGTTGTGGGCCAGAACTCTTGTACTTAAAACAAGGATTTTTACAGGGTGTTAACTCAGTGGAATTCATAAGACAATAGCTTAGCATGGTGATTAATAGTTCTCTAAATTCAGTATGATTGATTTAATCTTATAACAAATAATGGTTTCCTAGTGATATAATGATTGGTTTATACTCAGTGTAGAGCATATAAACTGGAACTGAGAGCCAGATTTATTCAGAGACAGATTCATTCCATTATCATCAGCCTTATGATGGTTGGCCTGCGCACTTCCCCCACTGAGACCAAGGCCAGTCTGAAAGGCTCTCCAAAAAGCTGCCCAGCCCCAGGCAGGAGACAATAAAGAATTTGGACTTTAACACCTGGCTATTCTTGTGGTGATTAATCTATTGAAACAAAGGCTGCTCCAAGACTTCCAGAAAACTGACAAAGAGCATTACAGTATTCTGTCCTTATCCCCAAGATTTTACTTCCTACATAGCAAGAGAGAGAAGCTTATGACTTTTTTTCTCATGAACTTCCTTTTCCTATCTTGTTGAAACTTTCAGTACTATCCCCTTGTAAACCTATTTCTGTTCTTGTTCGTGGGTAGTTCCTCAAAATATTATAGGTAATTACTCCTATTCCCATTCTCCTCCATGGTACATAATAAAGGCAATTTAAAATAACATAGATATATTTCCTTATTATTCTTATCACTTCCACATAAATGATTTTTTAAATGCACAATTTACACGAGAATGAAAAGTCTGACTTTGTCTATTTTGTATGATTCAGAAATATATTTTAAGCTCTGAACAGAGAGCAGTGATAACATTAAATTTTTGAAAAGTGGCTTTTTATTAGCTATTTTATTATTTTATTCATATGAAAAAAATTTATTTACAGATTTCACTTCATTAGATTTTACAATAACCTTGTCATTTGATTTTACTCAGTTTAGTTACATGATGCTAGATGGTGCAGTTGATAATAGTGCCAGGTCTAGAGTTAGAAAGATTTATCTTCCTGAGTTCTAATCTGATCTTAAACAAGTACTAGTTGTAACCCTGGACAAGTCACTTAATGCTATTTGCTTCATTTTTCTTATCTATATAATGAGCTGAAGAAAGTAGCAAATCATTTCAGTATTTTTGCCAAGAAAACTATAAACCGACTCATGAAGAGTTGAACAAAACTGAAATGACTGAACAACAAGAAGTTATATGACATTACCTGCCAAAGAATAGAGAAGTTGATCTCTGAAAAAATTAGGTGTTCAAATCTCAGAAATAAATAAATGAATGTAGTATTACAAAACTTCATTAATTAAAATATAACTACCAGTACAAAGTCTCATCACTTGAAAAAATTCTGAAAAAATGTAAAGCAAGTTGGTAGAAATTATGTTTAGATCTGCATTCATACCATGTATCACAATGAATTCCAAAGGGATACACAAACTAGATTTTAAAAGTTCATACCATACACAAATTAGAAGAAGAGAAAAGGAGATACTCTATCTAATTATGGTTGGGGTTGGGGAGTTCTTGAGCGAATAAAGTTTAGAGAAAGATAACTGTGAAAGACAAAATGGATCATTTTGATTATAGAAAATTAGTTTTTGTACAAAAAACCCCAACAATGTTAGAATTTAGAATGAAACAATTGGGGGAAAATGCAACTTTTTCTGATAAAAGTCTGATACCACAAACTTTCTTGCTTCTTTCTCTCTTCATATAGATATAGATATAGGTCTAATGTAAATATATAAAAGTAAGAAACATTTTTCAATAGACATGGGCAATGCATATGATAATGTAATACTAATTTTTTTTAAAAAAGCAATCAGCAAGAAATTTTTTAAAAAATTCTCTGAGAACCACAACAATGAGATCCAATATCAGATCAAAAAAAGATGGCAAAAAATCCCCCAAAAACAAATAAAATGTAATTATAGAAAGTAACACATTACTAATGAAGCTATGAACAGTTTCAAAGTTCTAGAAAGCAATAAAGAACTATGCTCCAAAAGTTTCCAAATCGCAAATATCCTTTGATTCAGCAATATCACTATTAGCATATAATTCCCAATGGTTTTTTAAGAAGGATCTTAGAAACTTTTTCTTCAAAAACCCATGGTCAATTATGTAATAGCTAGGCTATCCTGTGCATGAAATTTGAAGCTGTGGGCGATTTCTAGAATGGTTTCACAACATACATTAATTTGTACATTGGTATAAAAAATGTATATCTTGTTTGATCCTATTCTAGATAATTGTATTACCCATTTAATGGCCTTTAACAAGATTCTAGCCACAAGCACTGGTTAAGAAATAAGTCTTTGGTCTGGTTGTGCTATTTTTGCTATGGCTTTCCAATCATTAAAGGTTAGGATTTCATAAGCCAAATTCTCTAACAGCATCTTAACATAAGATGATGTAGACCCATAGAGGGTGCAAGCCTTTTCCAGATCTTTGATAACTTCCAAATTAAAAGGAGTGTGTCTTCTCCTGATTTGACCTGGAAGCCCAGTGGAGTCCAGTTTTTCAATTACAGGATATGCTTCCATTCTAAATCCAAATGTATCCCAATTCCTCCTCCTTTTCCTTAACCAGTGCCTCCCATAAGCAGGACATAGAACAAGACGGTTACATTGGCTGTGCCAATAGTGCCACCACCGCTCCCATTTTTCCGTTTCCCTCCTACAAAGGCAAAATTGAGGGAAGAAAGTGAAAAGTAGTGTTTCAGGCAGTGGGGGATGCATCAGGAGCACAGGTGTAGGAGAAGTGAAAGTGGGATGCTGTGTGCTCTGTATATCAATAACTCACAGCAAGTGACCACAAATGTACAATACCTACATGAAATAGCTCGATGGATGAGAGAGGCAAGAAAATAGTATTTTCTATGTTGGAATCCTTACTAACTGCTAAGTAGTTAGAGTTGATCTAATCTTACAAAAAGATGTTTTGGGCAGAACCTGAAACAAGGTACTAAGTAGAACTACCCATAATCCCTCTCTCTGGAAGAAGCATAAATAGGCCAATGGGCCAGTCGGAGAGGGCTTGAGAGAGGAAGACGCTACAAGTCGAGATTTCACTGGAATGACATGAAGACTGGAGCTGGCTGGAGGCTGAAGAAAGCAGAGGCAGAGGCTGAAGGACCAGACCTTTGGATTTAAAGACATTTGGAGAGAGCTCTTGGAACCAAGCAGAGAGATAGGCCTCTAAGCTAACCGGGCTATATTGGAGAAAATAAAAGATCTGAACTTTTATCACCTGGCTGCTTTTTGAAAAGAAAAAGCTCACCACATTCTATATCTTCCTTCTGGGAGTCATGGAGGTCTTTTATAGTATCTTGGTTATTCACACTGCCTGTGTGATTTCTCCCATGCTGAAACTTATTCTGTTTTATGAATTTAACCATTGATATATACTTGCTTCAATTAAAACAAAAAGGGGCAGGTGTAGAGGGGAACCTTGGGTGAAGTGTAAGATTCTTTAGTCTAGTAAAAAACCCTACTGATGTGTCTAGTTTGGCTCCCCATCCTCCTATGGCCTTCTCCGCCTTCCTAAGAAGTCAGGTGGCTTGACAACCTGTGTTGTATTTAAAACAGAGTTGACTTAAAGTGGCAAGGAAACATCTGCACACAATAGCAAGTTGCTTATGTGGGGTATTATGTAAGGATAGCTTATATAAGGTTGAGGATTTTTTGAATAAATGGACTCCTGTTTGACCATACTTGTGAATTCTGCCTCATCACACTTCACCCAAGATCAGGATTTGGGTTGGTACCAAAGTGCTCCCATGAGCAAGTCCAGACAATATGAATAAATAAAATTAACTAAAAGCCTTTTTTATAGGTGTTACACATAATATTACATCATGACTCTGAAGTTGCACATATGGAAAGTACTGTAAAATAACTAAAACATGATAAATTATTGAATGGAGGACAGATTTAGAGAGAATTAAAAAATCAAGAATGATTTAGATTTTGAACCTGAGTGACTAGGAAAATAAATATATCCTTAACAATTTTTTTTTAAAATCTGAAAGAGGGGTTATGTTTATTAGGGAAAATGAATTCTGTTTTGAACATATTGAGCTTGAGATGGCTATGTGACCATTAAGTGAAGGTGTTATTACGCTTTTATTTTATTCCTTTAATAATCTGGTGAAGGACTTCTGGCCAAGATGGCAGAGAAGACACACATACCTACTTAATCTCCATTTTGCCTTAAGAATTTATTTCATGACAAGGCCTCAGAATTAGTGCTTGACTGGAAAAAAACCCACAAATAGTTACCAACAGAAGATATCCTTGAAATTCGACAGAAAGAGTCTATTTTTGCTCCTGGGTGGGATGGTCAGATCAGGTGCAGGCTGAGGGCAGGCAGTGAGAGTGCGACAGGCAGCTCACACTGAGCAGACCGGAGGGGAGTGGGGTGTGATCTCAGCCACTTCTGCGGAAAGAACTTTACCCCAGTGTGGTGACTTTGCCCTGGCAGCAAGCCAGGATCGGCAGAGAAGCTGTAAACATAGGAGGTAAAGAGTATAACCCCAAAAAGTTAGGTATCTCTGGACCTGGCCACAACCACCTGGAATGTCTCAGGATGCTCTTAGCATCTCAGAGTCTCAGAGCGCAGATGCAGTGCAGCCATTGCTGTCCTGCTAATGCCTACTGCTGTAGAGGAAGCTCGGTAATACCATCCAGCCCTGCTCCCCCAAAAGCAGACTGCATTTGTTTTTTTTTTGCTAGTTTGTTATCTTTGATTCTTCTCTGACAAAATGAGCAAAAAATGAAAATGGACTCTAACCATTGATAGCTTCTATATTGATAGCAAGCAGACTTTAAACCCAAAAGGTGATATGATCTGGTCCTCAACACACAAGACTCTCATAGAAGAAATTAAAAAGGCTCTCACAAGAGAGCTAGCAGGAAAAGAAAGGGAAGCTTGGCAAGAGAGTCTGGATAAGTCACCCCACTCATTTAATGATAGAGTGGATAAAGAAATCAAATTCTTGAAAAACAGAATTAGTGAATTAGAAAAAGAAAATAGCTCTCTAAAAAATAAAATTGGTGAAATGGAAAAAAATTCCATAGAACAAAACAACTCACTTAAAAACTCAATTGGACAATCAGAAAAAGATATAAAAAAAGTGAGTGAAGAAAATAATTCATTGAAAATCAGAATTGAACAAATGGAATTGAATGACTTGGGGAGACACCAAGAATCAGTCATGCAAAACCAAAAAAATGAAACAATGGGAAAAAATGTGAAATACCTTCTTGGGAAAACAATAGACCTGGAAAATAGATCTAAAAGAGACAATCTAGAATAATTGGACTCCCTGAAAAATATGATGAAAAAAAGAGCCAAGACACTATTTTCCAGGAAATTATCAAAGAGAACTGCCCAGAAGTTATAGAAACAGAGGGTAACATAGCCATTGAAAGAATTCATCGATCATCTACTGAAAGAGACCCTAAAATCAAAATTCCAAGGGATATAGTGGCTAAATTCCAGAACTATCAAACCAAAGAAAAAAATATTATATGGTGCTAGAAAAAAATCAATTCAAATATAGAGGAGCTATAATAAGGATTATTCAGGATCTAGCAGCATCCACATTAAAGGATTGAAGGGCCTGGAATCAAATATTCTGAAAAGCTAAAGAACTCGGTAAGCAGCCAAAATGAGCATTTTTTCCCAGGGAAGATGATGGACATTCACTGAAATAAGTGAATTCTATCTATTTCTGATGAAAAAACCTGAACTAAACAAAAAATTTGCTCTCTAAATATAGAACTCAAGAGATACTTAAAAAAGTAAAAAGAAATTTTGGGAACTATATTTCTGTTATAAAGATATATAAAGAACATATGTATATTTTTTTTCTAGAAACTACAGGTGGAAAGAAAATTGTACCAGAAAAAGGGTAAAGTGGAGATACTATATCTCACGAAGAGGTAAAGGAAACCTATTATATCTGAGAGAAAGAATGGAGGGGGATGAACAAAGTGTGCATCATAGTCTCATCAGAATTGGCTTAAAGAGAAAAATATTAGACATATTTGATTTATGATGAAACTCCTTCTACCTCATTGAAAAGTGGGAGGGAAAAAGTGAAAAGGGAAGGAGTAAGCTAAGTGGAAGGGAATATAGAAATTGTGAGGAAAAGGGGTAAGTTGGGGGAGGAACTTTAAGGTGGAGGGGGGAGACTAAAAAAGGGAGGGCTGTGAGAAGCAAGTGGTGATCACAAGTTTGATATTGGGGAGGGAGGTAGGAGGGAAAGAAAGGACAAAAACATAAGCAGGGGTTAACAAGATTAACAAAGATTACAAAATTGGTAATTTCAGCCATAAATGCGAATGGGGTAAACTCCCCTATAAAGAGGAAGCGATTAGCAGACTAGATTAAAAGCCAGTCTCCTACAATATGTTGTTTACAGGAAACACACCTGAAGCAGGGCGATATATACAGAATAAAGGTAAAAGGATGGGAGAGAATCTACTATGATTCAGGTGAAGCCAAAAGAGCAGGGGTAGCCATCTTCATCTCAGATCAAGCAAAAGCAAAAATTGATCTAATTAAAAGAGATAAGGAAGAGCACTATATCTTGCTAAAGGCTAGCATAGATGATGAAACAATATCAATATTAAACATATATGTACCAATTGGTGTAGCATCTAAATTTTTTTTTATAGCTTTTTATTTACAAGACATATACATAGGTAATTTTTCAGCATTGACAGTTGCAAATCCTTTTAACAACTATTAATGACTGCCCAGCAACAAAATTGACTATCAGAGGAGACTGAGGATTTAATAATAGCTGTTGTACCTCTTCATGACCCCATTTTAGATTTTCTTGTCAAAAATACTAAAAAACAAAACAAAACAAAAATAACTGTTTGCCACATCCATTTCCAACTCATTTTATAGATGAGTAAACTGAGGCAAAACATAGTTAAGTGACTTGTTCAGGATCACACATATAGTAAGTATTGATGTTGGATTTGAAGTCAGGTCTTCTATTCAACGTACCTCCTTGTTGCCACTGATAGTTAAAAAACATCCTGAAAATGCATCTATACAAATACATAAAATTTCACAAGTTCAAATTATTTATTTTTTAGGCTGATACTTCTTCCCAATGAAGATATGTGAATCAGCAACTATTTCCTCTCCTAATTACTGCTACTAAGTCCTAGAGACTTAATTAATGGCTATTCTAGTAATGTCATGCCTGTTTGTCTAACTGGCAATTTTTTATTTGGTACTGCTGGATAGAGTTTACTAGGTACACAGAGAACTGAATTTTCAAATGCTCATTATTTCCTTAATTTGAAAGCAATAATTTTCTGAGATATAATATATTTTGGATAATTCTACATGCAAAGTCTAAAGATGTAAGATTTTATTACTTGACTCACTTGTTTGAATAAAAATATATGAAGTATTTTCTACAAGGAAAGAGATAATTTCTACTCATGTCTCAATATATTTAGAAGCTTTTAATTTATATTGAGACCACCTTAAACTTCAAATCTAAAGGATTTACTGCATTTACTTGCAGAATATGAAAATAAAAGAATACTTCAGATTATTTTTAACCTTTACTGTACAAGTTTTCTTCCTTGAAAGGCTATGGAAATGAACAATTTTAATTATCTCTATTAATAGCTGAATGAATGGCATAAGAGTACAATTTGTGGAAGCAATAATTAATATAAATGCTGTACCTCAGCTTGGCTGGACAGTTACAAAAAGAGAAACAGTTCAAGGTAACATGAACAAATTAATATGGGCCATGAGTATGTGTGGGAGCAGAGAAAGATAATAGGAACAATCTGAACTTGCATTCTAATTGTAGTCTAATTCAGGTTATAATATAGGGTAAGCAGTTTAAAGATGAATATTAAAACTATAAGGGAAATGGTTAGCAGTAGACCAAAGTGCAGGTAAACACTCTGAAAAACATTAAAAGTGTGTGCAGGCCAAGTATGATCAAAAACTGAGATACTGATTTTTATACAATCAAATCACAAAATGAAAATGTTAAAAAAAAAGTTTGTGGGAAAATATAGTTTAAATTAAAACAGTGATTGTGGTAACAAGAAAAATGATAACATAAAAAAAATCACATAATATAAAGTGAGGAAAATAGACTAAACAGCCCAAGATGAATTACGATTGTGAAAAGTTTTTATTTGCACTTCAAGCAAAATATACAACAATTAAGTGGACATAAAGTAACAAAAATTTTAATTTTGTATAAATCTTTTACTAAAGCAGTAAAAGGTCTATTTCATGGATATTTTCTAGGGGCTATTAGTGGGACAATAGCAGAAGGAAGAAGCTATGGAAAAACCTGGGAAATTCCACAGAAGTAAACTACCATAAGCAGAGGATATTCACCTAACAGTTTCTAATAAAGAGTAAATGAAGATGATACTAGTAAGACTGGTAAAACCAGTAATAGTTTACAAATGTTATACTACTGCTAGTATAATGTGTTTCTTTAAAAAGGGATGGGTGGAGGAGATTCATAGAACCACAAGCCAGTACTCACCTGAGGAATGAAGAAATGAACAACCTAATTAAAAAGAGTTTTGTTCAATAATAGGATAACATTAAATGGGTGAGGTCAAGTCACATACATACTTAAAAAGAAAGGCTGTTCTTTCTTAGCCTATTAAAGTTATCAAGAAATGTCACTATAACAATATAAAAAGGTAAAGTTATTTGCTTGGGAGCCCAGGAAACTTTTAATATTGCCCCATGATACTATTAGGAAAAATAAATGACTTAAACATAAAGGGTGACATTGGCAGCAAATTAGGGCAGTGTGGCAGAAATTACCTGTCAAATATATGAATAGAGGAAGAATTCATGAAGATCAAAGATAGAGACGTTTGCAGTAAATAAAAGAGATAATTTTGATTAATACAATTTTAAAAATTTGCACAAAGAAAACCAATACAGCCAAAATGAAAGGAAAGAAAAGAAACAGGAAAAATTTTAAAATAAATTTCCTAATAAAAGTCTCATTTCTCAAATAGAGAACTGACCCAAATTTATAAAAACAAGAGCCATTCCACAGTTGATAAATGGCCAAATGACATGAAAGATGATTTACAAAGAAAAAAATAAAAGTTATTAACAATCATATGAAAATATTTGAAATCATTAATAATAGAGAAATACAAAGTAAAATAATTTTGAAATACTACCTCACCACCATTAGATTGACTAAGATGACAGAGAAAAATAGGGCGACTAATCCCTTGTGGATAGAGCTGTAAACTAGTACAATTATTCTGGAAAATAACTTGTAACTATTTCCAAAGCGCTATAAAACAGTGCATGCCCTTTGATTCAGAAATACTGTTAATAAATCTATAAGAACAAAGTAAAAAGGAAAAAGACTTAACCTTTCTTTGTCTCAGCCTTCTCATCTATAAAATGAGAATAATAATAACAACGTCTTTACAGTATTGTCATGTGGATAAAAGGAGATAATATTTGTAATACACTGTGCCATTATTAGTAGTAAACATGACAATTTGCCATAGTTAAGTGTATATAAACAAATAGTTCTCAAAAGAACTGGAAACCATGAACAACTGCTTCAAATTATTAATAATAAGAAAAATAACAATGAAAACAACTTTGAGATTTACCTTTCACCCAACAAACTGGCAAAGCAAAAACAATGAAAGTAATTAATATGGGAGAATCTATAGGAAGGTAGAAAGACTAAAATCCTGGTCGGAAAGTATGGACTGATTCAAACATTTATAAAGACAATTTAGGATTATGTTTAAAAAATAACCAAAATACCCACATTCTTTGATCAAAATATCTCAATGCTAGCGAGGCATATACCCTCAAATAAGATCAAATACAGAAGGAAATCTCATACACATAAAAATATTCATAATTGTACTTTCTGTGATTACGAAGAACTGTCAATAAAAGCAGGTACCTTTCAACTGAGGAAAGAATAAATAAATTGTGATACACAATATAGGCATACCTAATTTTTTTTCATAATTATAACTTTTTATTGACAGAACCCATGCCTGGGTAATTTTTTACAACATTATCCCTTGCACTCACTTCTGTTCCAACTTTTCCCCTCCTTCCCTTCACCCCCTCCCTTAGAAGGCAAGCAGTCTTATACATGTTAAATATGTCACAATATATCCTAGATACAATATATTTGTGCAGAACCGAATAGTTCTCTTGTTGCACAGAAAGAATTGGATTCAGAAGATAAAAATAACCCAGGAAGAAAAACAAAAATGCAAACAGTTTACATTCATTTCCCAGTGTTCTTTCTTTGGGTATAGCTGCTTCTGTCCATCATTGATCAATTGAAACTGAGTTAGATCTTCTCTTTATCGAAGAAATCCACTTCCATCAGAATACATCCTCATACAGTATCGTTGTTGAAGTATATAATGATCTCCTGGTTCTGCTCATTTCACTTAGCATCAGTTCATATAGGTCTCTCCAAGCCTTTCTGTATTTATCCTGCTAGTCATTTCTTACAGAACAATAATATTCCATAACATTCATATACCACAATTTACCCAACCATTCTCCAATTGATGGGCATCCATTCATTTTCCAGTTTCTAGCCACTACAAACAGGGCTGCCACAAACATTTTGGCACATACAGGTTCCTTTCCCTTCTTTAGTATCTCTTTGGGGTATAAACCCAATAGTAGCACTGCTGGATCAAAGGGTATGCACAGTTTGATAACTTTTTGAGCATAGTTCCAAATTGCTCTCCAGAATAGCTGAATGTATTCACAATTCCACCAACAGTGTATCAGTGTCCCTGTTTTCCCACATCCCCTGCAACATTCCACATTATCTTTCTCTCTCATTCTAGCCAATTTGATAGGTGTGTAGTATTATCTCAGAGTTGTCTTAATTTGCATTTCTCTGATTAATAATGACTTGGAGCATCTTTTCATATGTCTAGAAATAGTTTCAATTTCTTCATCTGAGAATTGTCTGTTCATATCCTTTGACCATTTATCAACTGGAGAATGGCTTGATTTTTTTATAAATTAGTCACTTCTCTATATATTTTGGAAATGAGGTCTTTATTGGAACCTTTAACTATAAAAATGTTCTCCTAATTTACTGCTTCCCTTCTAATCTTGTCTGTATTATTTTTGTTTGTACAAAAACTTTTCAATTTGATATAATCAAAATTTCCTATTTTATAATCAATAATGATGTCTAGTTCTTCTTTGGTCATAAATTCCTCTTCTACAGGTCTTAGAGGCAAACTATCCTATGCTCTTCCAATTTATTTATAATCTCATTCTTTATGTCTAGGTCATGAACCCATTTTGACTTCATCTTGGCGTATGGTGTTAAGTGTGGGTTGAAGGCATACCTAATTTTATTACACTTCACTTGTGCCTCATAGATACTGCATTGTTGTTTTTAACAAACTGAAGGCTTGTGGCAACCTTGTGTAAAACAAGTATCAGCATTGTTTTTTCAAAAGCATGTGCTTACATCACATCTTTATGTCACATTTTAGTAATTCTTGCAGCATTTCAAACTTTTGCATTGTTATTATATCTGTTATAGTGATTTGCGATCACTAATCTCTGGTGTCACTACTATCATTATTTTGGGGTGCCATGAATCAGGGCCATATAAAATGGCAGACTTATGAAATTTTGGGTGTGTTCTAACTGCTCCCCTCACTGGCCATTCCCTCCATCTCTTTTCATCTTCTCAGTCCTCTCTATTCCCTGAGACATAACAAAATTGAAGGCTATCACATAAACTTAGTTAATAAAAAACCATTGCAAATTTTGAAAGCACTGACTCCAAATTTGAAAGATGTTCTACTGTAGGCAAAATGTAGTATTGTATGCTACAGAAAAAAACTTTCATGAAAGGAAGCATCATTAAATGTAGCGAACTTCATTGTTGTCTTATTTTAAGAAACTGCCACAGCCACTCCAACTCTCAGCAACCATCACCCTGATGAGTCAGCAGACATCAACATTAGAGTAAGACCATCCACCAATAACAAAATTATTAGATGATGGATAGCCTTTTTAAAGCAATAAAGCATTTTAAAATTAAATTAAGCATTAAATTAAAATTTTAAATTAAATTAAGGTATGTATATTTTTTGTGGTATAATACAATTGCACATTTTTAATAAACTATAGTATAGTATAAACATAACTTTTAGATCCACTGGGAAACTAAAAAAAAATTGTGACTCTCTTTATTGTGAAATTTTCTTTACTGAAGTGGTCTGGAACTAAACACACAATATCTTTTGAGGTATTCCTATATGGATAAATATGAAAATTAAGAGAAGATTGGGAAGCCTTGTATGAACTGATACAGAGTGAAGTAAATTGATTCAGGAAAACAATATAGATAGTAACTAAAAACAATATAATATAACATAAATGGAAAGAACAAAAACAACTACTCAAACCAATCTAATATAATAAAATGACCAATCTTATTACCAGAAAAATTCCTTAATGGGGAAAAGAAAAAAGCTCTGTGCTAGGACTTTTCTTTTTCTTGATGTTATAAGATTGTATGGATTCAAAATATATAGAGAACTGACTCAAATTTATAAAAAATCAAGCCATTCTCCAATTGATAAATGGTCAAGGGATATGAACAGACAATTTTCAGATGAAGAAATTGAAACTATTACCACTCACATGAAAGAGTGTTCCAAATCACTATTGATCAGAGAAATGCAAATTAAGACAACTCTGAGATATCACTACACACCTGTCAGATTGGCTAAGATGACAGGAAAAAATAATGATGAATGTTGGAGGGGATGCGGGAAAACGGGGACACTGATGCATTGTTGGTGGAGTTGTAAACGAATCCAGCCATTCTGGAGAGCGATCTGGAATTATGCCCAAAAAGTTATCAAACTGTGCATACCCTTTGATCCAGCAGTGTTTCTATTGGGCTTATACCCCAAAGAGATACTAAAAAAGGGAAGGGGACCTGTATGTGCCAAAATGTTTGTAGCAGCCCTGTTTGTAGTGGCTAGAAACTGGAAAATGAATGGATGCCCATCAATTGGAGAATGGCTCGGTAAATTGTGGTATATGAATGTTATGGAATATTATTGCTCTGTAAGGAATGACCAGCAGGATGAATACAGAGAGGCTTGGAGAGACCTACATGGACTGATGCTAAGTGAGATGAGCAGAACCAGGAGATCATTATACACTTCGACAACAATATTGTATGAGGATGTATTCTGATGGAAGTGGATTTCTCTGACAAAAAGACTTAACTGAGTTTCATTAGAGAAATGATGGACAGAAACAGCTACACCCAAAGAAGGAACACTGGGAAATGAATGTGAACTATTTGCATTTTTGATTTTCTTCCCGAGTTATTTTTACCTTCTGAATCCAATTCTCCCTGTGCAGTGGGAGAACTGTTCGGTTCTGCAAATATGTATTGTATCTAGGATATACTGCAACATATTTAACATATATAGGACTGCTTGCCATCTTGGGGGTGGGGGGGAGGGAGGGAGGGGAAAAAAAAACGAAACATAAGTGATTGCAAGGGATAATGTCGTGTAAAAATTATCCTGGCATGGATTCTGTCAATACAAAGTTATTATTAAATAAAATAAAATATAAAAAAAAAAAAAAAGATTGTATGGATTCAAAGTTCATCTCTAATGCAGATGACTTCCAAATGTAATTTCATCAAATGCCTATTAGACATTGTGTACAGAATGTTAAAGTCATTTCAAATTTAACATGTCCAAAACAGAATTCATTATCTTACCCTTAAATATTTCTAATTTCCTTGCTTCTCCCTCCCCACCCCCATCTCCAGGGCACTTTCATTTTTCCAATTACCCAGATATAGAATCTAAGAATCATCTTCAACTCTTAACTTTCACTTAATCTGTAAATGCACATAGTAATCATCAGATTGATTCAACCCCTGCTCATCTCTTGCACCCATACCTTTCTTTGTATTCATAGTATAATCAACTTATCTTGGGCCAATATCGCTTCTTGATTGGATTATTATAATAGGCTCTTAATTAGTTTTCTTGTTACAAGTTTGTTCCCTCTCCAATCCATACTCACACAACTGCCAAAATGATATGCCTAAAGAATTCCTCAAGAGTGACTACATTATTCTCATGCTCAAAAATTCTTGTGATTGATTCAAGAATAAATATATAAACTGCTCTATGTGGCACTTAAAACTTTTCATAATCCAATAATGATCATGTTTCCAGGATGATAAACTAACCTATTGTTTCAACCAATGACTGAGAATTTCCTTTACTCCACATGCAACATCATTCACCTCTTTTGTGGCTTTCCACATGGCATTCCCCATGACTGGAATACTCATAATCCTCACTTCTGCATCTTAAAACTTCATGCTACTTGCAAGGCTCAGATCAAGTGATACCTCTTTAAAGATTTTTCCTCATTTCTCCAATTGTTAGGAAATAACTTACTCCTCCTTGAAATAACTTTGTAAATATTCTGTATTTATCAGTGAACATGTTATATGCTGTAAAGGGCCACAGAGAGTGGGATTACTCTCAGTGAGGTAAAAGACCCTGCAGCCCACAGGGAACTGGCTGACAATGTCTGGTTTGGCTCCCCATCTCGTCTAAGGATTCTTGGCCTTCCTGAGAAGTCATGGGAGGTGTGATAACCTGTGTTCTACTTGAAACAGAGATACTTAGAATAAAGAGGTATTTACATAATAAGAGCAAGGTACTCATAGTTAGCACATTTCAGTGTGCTATAGTGATGTAATTAGAGCCATTAGAAAAAGATAACATAAAGAAAAATGAACATTGTGGGACCATGAGAGGATGGGCAAAATTATATAGTGTTAAGGAGATTCTGAATTGGTCCATGAATTCTGGAAAACTGTACAAAATTATGTCTAAAAAGTCTTTAAATGATACTCTTTGACCTAAGATACTATTATTTTGTATCTAGAAACATAAAGAAAAAAAAAATTAAAGCAAACAACACATCTGTGCAAAATACATTAGTAAAAATGTTTAGAGTTTTTTACTTATATTCAAGCCCAAAAAAAAGGAAAGAAAATGAATCCCTATCAACTGAAGAATAGTTTAGAACTACTTATGTCATATTGATATAACTATTATACCCTAAGAAATTTCTCATCATGTTTGATGAGAAAAACTTAAGAAGACTTGAGAGTGAAAGTAAAGGAAAACATTAAAAGAGTATAAAATTTTGTTAATTTAAGAAGATAAATGAAAAATCACATCTTTCATAGAATGAGACAAATAAGAAATAACCAATATGTGGTTTAAGCTCCATTTAATTTTATTTTTTTGTCCAAGGAAAAAGTATCTCTTGAATATGTGGTGATAAACATACAAAAAGTAAAAAGTCAAAGAGTATCAATAAAGCCGAAAGGCTCATAAAGGAATGTAAAGTAATTTTGTCATTATCTTGTTCAATTTAATGACAAAAAAATAAAAAATAAAAAAACTACCAAAGAAGTTTAGTGTTTCTTACATAACAGATTTTTTTTCAATATTGAAAAAAAATTTTTATAGAAGATTGGTAATTTTAAAAAATGAAAAATGTCAAATTGTCAAGAGATGCAGAAATAGAAAGGAAATGAGTCGTGTTAGTTATCATATTTGCCATCACTTGACTGCATCCTTCACTTGACTTGACAAAGTCAAACATTACTGTCAAGGGGGAGCAGGGAGATAAGAAAATCTTTAGTAAATTTACTGGAAAATTTCACCATCCTTGTCCCAGGCAATTGTATCAATATATTGATGTTTGGGTAATCTGAAAACACAAGCAACAATATGTATAAGGCTTCTAGGACCTGCTCATACTGTCACAAACATCATATTCATGGGAGCAAACATGTAAGAGTACATCAAATATTGCCCCTTTGAAGTGCTTATATTATAAGACATTGTATATGCTGTTGGTCAATAAACTAAAACAACTTCATTTCAGGCTTTATGACAAATATAAAAATCTATCAGTCACTAATCAATTAGGCATCCAAATTCAGGTTTCAGTATATTTGTCCCCAATTGAAATTTCCAGAAGTGAAAGTAAATAACTTATAATTTGCATATTATCACATTATTCAAATATATTTTCTTTTTTTTTTTTTCCTTTTTTTGCAGAGGCAGTTGGGATTAAGTGACTTGCCCAGTGTGAAGCAGCTAGTAAATGTGAAGTGTCTGAGACCAGATTTGAGCTCAGGTCCATTTGAATTTACTGTTTTCCAGTATGAGATTGTTTGCCCCTATACTTTCAAGCTTTATCTGCTTTCTTCTGTCTCTTTGCTGTTTTTATTGTCTCAGTTTCTTACTGCTTCTCCCAATATCTGCTTTTGCTTCTCACTTTACCACTGCTTCTGACTGTAATTGTTTGTTTCTTATATAGCTCAGAATCATCAAAATATGTTGTCTACACTTAAAAACACACCAACCATAGCTTTATAGTGTTTGGAGTTATATGTTTAAATTCCTACTTTTTAGGCAATCTTATTTGGGTAGTGCCCAATAACCAACGTAATACAGAAGTCCAATCAATTAATTAACAAGTATTTATTAAATGCTTTCTAAGTGCTAGGCATTTGAGACACAAAGATAAAAAAGAAAAAAAGTTCCTGTACTCAAGAAACGTACATTCTATCAGTCCAAGGTGCACTCATTGTAATAAGTAGCAATTAAGCCATAATATAATATAGTGAAGTAGTTTAGAGAAAAAAATTACATCATAACTGAACAAAAAATTGAAAAAGTATGGCATTATATGTAGTGAATAGTTCTCCATCTTTGCAAAGAAAGGAGGTACTTTCTTTTGATTTAGAACATAAGGTAGTCATGACCTTCCTGACTTCTCAAGGAGGTGAGAACCCCCAAAAAAGAAAGTGATCATGCCTTCCCTGACTGTTCACAAAAGGAGTGAAAACACCATAAAAAGGAGGTGATCACACCCTCCTTGACATCTCAGGAAGGGAGATGAAAACACCAAAGGAAATAGGAAATCAAATCAGATTAGTGGGTTTCTGAAGGGACTCACTTGAAAGAGGTATACACAAATCCATCAATATGGGAGGTATTATACATAATTATATAAATTACATAAGCACATAGCAATATAACACAGGCTAGTAGTGATGTAACAAATAACATGAATCATTATGAGAATTTATACATGTCCATAAGTCCTAGAAATAGTCCAAAAGGAATCTATTTGTCCATTAGTTCATGTGCCAGGAATCCAATAATTCCTGCAAGTTTTGAAGTCCTGCAAATAGTCTCATCAATAATTTTTCATCCCAAGGAATCCAATGATTCCTTCTGGTTTTCAAGTCCTGCAACAGTCTTATCTTGTATTAGGGAATCCAATGGTTTCTGATGGTTTTGTTCTTAGGTCTTCTCCTTTGTTTCCAGATCTCTCTCTCTCTCTCTCTCTCTCTCTCTCTCTCTCTCTCTCTCTCTCTCTCTCTTTAATAGACAAGGAGAATACGGCTTCCTTCTCCATCTATTTCCTTTTCTGTCTGTAGGAATATAAGTAAACCCTCTCTCCCAGGCAGTTAACCAATCTGGTCCCTTCTATTTACCACTTTCTGGATCTCTCCACATCATCTGGCAATTACATTGAAGCTTTTTGCACTGGACACTGCCCTTCTGTTGGGTTAAAAAGCCTGTATTCTCTCCAACTGTAATCCCTTTCTGCTATCTGATTGCTTTTCTGTTGGTGATCACATCAGAGTCCTGACCTTCTAAAGACTTTCTGGGTATAAACTCAGCTGCCATCATGCCCCACCTATCTTTTGATTGATATCTTGGGGCTGGGCCCTGCCTCTCATTTCCCTGGGTCAATCTACATTCCGAGGCCCAGTAGAAACCTTTGTGGCATTTTGGACATGGGGTTTTAGGTCTTCTCTCAGCCTTCTTCTCACTTTATCTCCATATCTACACTGAACTCTTAGATGTCCTAGTTTTCCACACTAAAATCATCTATGAGTTTCTCTAGAAGTCCCTTGCCAAGGAGGACTTTCTATGTTCATCATAGTCTGGGTATAATAAGCATTTGTGCCCACTGTGGCACAGTGTCTTATAATCTCCTCTAAAGGAGCATCTTTGTATAGACCCCATATAATTCTTTTGCAAACCTCATTAGCATTTCAAACCATTTCTAGTCATTATTTCTGTAGCTGCATTTTCTCCAACGGTTCTTGTGACAGCTGTTTGCAAACATCTGTTTGCAAACATCCTACAAAATCAGCAAAAGATTCATTGGGACCTTGCTCTATTTTTGTGAAGGCTTTACCTCCATCTTTCTGTCCAGGGAGGGAACCCCAAGCTTTTATTGCAGCCTTAGAAATTTGCTCATAACTGTTATGGGATAATTAATCTGTTCTGAATTCTCTCCAAACTGATCTTCATTTGCTAGTTGGTCAAAAGTGATTTGTACATTAACTCCTATTTGCCTATTGCATCTGGCTTGAATCCTACATAATTCATGATACTCTGAAAGCTACAACAAGTTTTGTTCAGGTTCTAAACATGTCCTTGCTATGGATTTCCAATCACTTGGGGTTAAGATTTAATAAGCCTAACTATCTAGTAATATCTTAACATAAGATGATGTAGCCCCATAAAGGGTACAACCTTTTTTCAAATCCTTAATTTTTTCCAAATCAAAAGGAGTGTATCTTCTCCTTTTTTGACCTGAAGAGTCAATCTCTTCAATCACAGGGTATGCATTTATAAAATCAGAAACATCCTATCCTTTATTTCTTACCTTAACCAATGCCTTTTCTAATCTTGTCATAGGCTGTTTCATAGGAAGAGCTGACTGCATTACTGCCTCTCCCGCTGCTTCATAGGAAGAGCTGACTGCATTACTGCCTCTCCCCCTCCTCCTTCTCCCTCTACTCATGAAGAGTTAATTGAGGGAAGTAGGTCAGGGGATTGGGAATGATCTAATTTCTCCTTCTGTGAATTCTTATCTGATTCTTCATCTTTTTCACCTAGTTTAGTTGGCACCTTCCCCTCCTGCTCCTTCTTCTTTTTCCTTCTTCTAGTACTTATATAATTTCTTCAAGCCAATTGTATTAAATATGTATTAAGTGTATCTTTGGAAATTGAGTCTGGATTGGAATTCTGGTATTTACCTAGTTGCTCTCAGACTAATTTCCACTCATTTACATCCAATTCTTTTTCCATAGAGAAGCAAGGAGATATGTACTGTACAGTTTCTAAAAGTTCAGTGATCTACTCCCAAATTATAATCAAACCTTGGCTTTTCATAACCCTGACAATGCTCTCTAAACATTTTCCTTGAAGAGAAGGCTGTTTTCTAAACATCTGTCCCATTTCAGCTGAAATTTTACTTTAGCTCTTTAACAAAGTTTCCTTGTTGTACTCACCCTAATTTCTGGGTTGAGGAGGAAAGTTCCACTCAAATCAGGACAGGAGGTTTTTCCACTAAGATCAGGATCAGAGGCTTTTCCACTGGAATCAGGATTGTGTCTGTCCCTGTTCAGGCACCAAAATGCAATGTTTTCTTCTCTAAATTATAATGTTCTTTGGGATCAGCTTTCTTGGGGGGCTTCTGGAGGCAGCTTTAGTTTCAGTTCAATATAATAATCACCTCAAATGCAGCCAGTTGTTAAAGTCCAGTCCTTTATCGTTTCCTTCAAAATAGCCCAGTTAGTTTTCTTAGAGGCTTATCTCTCTCCTTGGTTCACAGACCTCTTGCTGCTAGTCTTTTGTCTCTTCCAGCTTCAGCCTCTTGTCCCTCCGAATCCAAAGTCTCCAGCCAACACAAAGGTGGAATATGGAATGAATCTGTCTTGCCTCCTCTAGTGAGCTTGTCCTTTAGTGAGCTTGTCCTTCTGACTTGTGAATCTCCTGCACTTGTGAATCTCCTAAATGAATCCTGACTTGTGAATCTCTTGGAATTCCTAGTGGGCTTGTCCTTTAGTGGGCTCCTCCTTATATGCTCTCTTAAAGGTGTGAACTCTCTTAAAGGTGTGAACTAAGTATATAAGCATTGTCTCTATCAATCTTGTTTCAAATTCTGGTCCATAACATTCTCATATTGCTTCTTTGGGATCAAGTTTGGTCACTCTAACTAAGCTTCATTCAATCTTTTTTATTAAGTAAATTTATCTTTTGTTGTTTAATTTTTTTATGTCAAAATTTCCTCTAGTACCCATTCCCTTTCTATTACTGTTTTAGATTCACAATCTCAATGTCCTAGAATGCTCATTATCATTTCCACCACAAATCCAATAAACTGAAAAATCTTAGCTACCTTCACAGCAATTCTCCTTTATAACCCCTATGGCTCCCATCCTAGTTCAGGCTTTATTCTCTTTTGCCTAAAATTTAGCAAAAGTCTTCCAATTGGTTATTCTACTTCAGATCTTTCTTTACTTTAGCCAAGGTTCAACACATCTGCCAAAATGATTTTTCCCAAAGCACATGTCTCATCATATTGGAGTCCTGCTCCATAAATTCTAGTAGCTCCCTATTTATTCCAGCATTGTATATAAAGTGCTCTATTTTACATTTAAGACTCTTCACAACCTACCTTTCTTCTTATATTTTATATGTCTGAACATATTTTACTAACACTTACTTACTAGCTATTAGTATATTTCATCTCCTATTCCTCATGATTAGAATACTTTCACTTCTTTACATATCTGATTTCTCTTTTTTTCTTTCCTTCCTTATTTCCTTCTCTCTCCCTTTCTCTTTCTCTCTCTGTCTCTTCTTTCTTTCTTTCCTTTCATCTATTTATTTACATTTCTCATCATTTATAGATACCTTGAGTGGTAGGAATAGAATTCTCTCCCTTCTCATTTCTACTTTGTGATTTTCTTCTATTTCCAGCTAAAATTCTACCTTTTATAAGAAGCCTTTTCTGATTCCCCTCATTATATCATTATATATATCTGGAATATTTCTCTAGTAGAAATAGTGGTAAAAGGTCCCTAGAGGTCTAAAAGTTAATATAATTCCAAAGGGCAGTCAGTTTATTCTTTACTCAGTAATAAAATTCATTGCATTATTACACTAATCATCACAGTTACATATATATATATAAACATAATGTTACACATATAACACAGTAACTATGTATTTCCACTCTTATTTTAGAACTGTTTAGCATTTCATTTAACTTAATTATACTTGCATACAATATACAAAAAAACCCAAACTTTAAAATAGAGAAATATCATTTTTTATAAAATGATGACACTGATTGACATTGCATTGTGCTTTGTGCCTATTAGTAGTGATGTATTCCTCCACAAATCTTACTCTTCACAACCCAGAGGTGACACTATGTTTTCAAATTCTATGCTAGTAAAGTGTAAATTCTGAAAGATCTGAAATGCACACCCTGTTGGGATAGTTCATAGCGTGACCCTTGGATCAGACCAAATCTGCTTTTCTAACAATCAGCCTCACTAACTAAAGAGAGAATCATCAGCAAGCTGGCCACTTTATAAAATTTTTTGGGTATGATAACCTATTAAATAAAAACAAACACATACAAATAAAATGGTCCCAAAACTTCATGGTCTTACTTTTGCAGTGGTAATGGCACAGTGGCAGAAAAGGAGGACAAAAGGGTAATAAGAATAACAGTTTTCAGATCATTTTAAAATTTCAACATAGATAATAGACCTATAAAACTAAGATTCTTGCCCAGTGACAAACAAGTGAATATTTTTTCTGGGGGAAGTAAATTATACCAATTTTTGATATTTTCACTAAAACAATCAGAAAGAAAATAGAAATTGTACTTAAATTGAAGAGGAGCTTCTAGGGACTCCTTGGAGAAACAAAGAAAAGAATTGGTGGAGTTGGTTTTATTGTATACTTGACAATGACAAGAAATATTTAATGGGATATTTGGTTAATTGGTCTGAAGTATGAATGATAAATATTTGTAAGAAAGCCCTCAGGAACACCAAAATAACCTCAATTTAAGTACCTAAATTGGGTATAGAGGTTGAAAAAAGAAGAGAAATTCTACACAGAACTTAAAACCCTTCAAATTAAACTGTTAGCACATAGCAGAAATGATATCAACACAAATCATAATAAACTTTGCAAGAGTTTCAATTACACAAATCTTTTATCAAAACAAGACCAAAAGACCCTAGAAAGTGCTTTAGTTAGCAAACACTTGACTTGTCAAGCAGAAATCATAGTCATATTAAAAACTGAATTTATTATTATTTCATCTCAAGCCCTGCCCACTTCTAAATTTCCTTATTACTATCAAAGGGATAAGTATTCTCCTAATTGTATCTGAAATGCCATACTTGACTCCTCACTATTTCTCATCCTCCAGTATCCAATCTGCTGCCAAACTCTGCAATTTAACATTTGTAACATTTCTAAAATATACCCCTTTTCTCCTCTCTGATAGAGATACCACTATAGGACTTTACATTATGCTTGAACAATTGAAATAGACTCCTGGTTGGTCTACTTGTCACAAATTTCTCTTTATTTCAGTCTATTCTCTATTCAGCTGTCAAACTGATTTTCCTAAAGTGCAGGTTCAACCATATTAACACCCAATTCAAAAGAAGCTAACACCTCCCAGTCACCTCGAGAATCAAATATAAACTGTATTTGTCATTCAAAGAATTTAAGAAAAAGAAAGACTACACTGAAATAGCTTTTAACCTAATCAAGGAAGACAACATAAAAAAGGAAGCTGAAAAGGGAGGAGGGGGAGAAGGCAAGAGAAGCCACAAGAATATGATATTTTGTGAAGTACAAAACAAGGAGAACTGCTGATGCAAAAGGGAGAGTTAACTGCAAAACTCTGAAACATCTATAAAAGAGGCAGTGAGGAAGTACAAAACAAGGAGAACTGCTGATGCAAAAGGGAGAGTTAACTGCAAAACTCTGAAACATCTATAAAAGAGGCAGTGAGGTAGTTCAGTGAATAGAGTACTGGACCTATAGTTAGAAAGACAGGAGTTCAAATTCAGGCTCTGACACTGGGTGTATGATCTTTGACAAGTCATTTAACCTCTGCTTCCTTTAATCTACTGGAGAAGAAAATGGCAAACTACTTCATTATCCTCACCAAGAAAACATTTAGGGGCAGTCAGCTGGCACAGTGGATAGGATTCTGAGCTTGGAATCAAGAAATCTCATCTTCTTTAAATCTGGCCTCAGACCCTTCTGAGTTGTGTGAGCCCTGGGAAAGTTGCTTAACCCTGTTTGCATCAGTTTCCTCATTTATAAAATAAGCTAGAAGAAAAAAAAGATAAAGCAATCTAGTATTTTTGCCAAGAGAACACCAAATGTATTCACAAAGAGCTCAACATGATTTAAAAATAAATGAACAACAACCATAACAACAAATAAGGAGGTTTATTGCTCTACCTTTCATACCTCCAATCAGAGGATAGAGGCAAATGAGGGAGTTGAAAAAGTTTTCGGTATAAAAAATGAATCAACTTTTCAACAATGAGATAATTGATGCCAATGCCAATGATATTGTTTTGAAGAGACTCATCCACACCCAGAAAGAGGACTGTGGGGACTGTGTGTGGATCACAACATAACATTCTCACTCTTTTTGTTGTTGTTTCCTTGCATTTTGTTTTCTTACTCATTTTTTCCTTTTTGATCTGATTATTCTTATGCAGAAAGATAATTGTATAAATATGTTTACATATATTGGATTTAACATATATTTTAACATGTATAACATATATTGGACTGCTTAGCATCTAGGGAAGGGGGAGGGAAAATTTGGAACACAAGGCTATGCAAGGGTCAAGGCTGAAAAATTATCCGTGCATATGTTTTGAAAATAAAAAGCTTTCAAAAAAAAAAAAAAATGAGTCAATCTGAAAGGTAATGAAATTTCACCAAGTAAAGGTGCTGAAGGAAATCTGTACAGTAATTTGGAAATAACACTAAATAGAATAAAGATGTTGAAAGAAGACAGATTGGCTCAGGTACCCAAGATTTACACTAAATTTTACTGAATTGTAAGGGCATTATGGAATTGATTTAAGAATTACTTGAGAACAGAAACAGGCATAAGGGTAAAAAACTTTCCGATGGGCTTTGGTCTCAGCAGAATAAACACTATGAGAATGGTATGGAATAGAGTCTAGAGTAGGGGTTCTCAAACTACGGCATGTGGGCCAGATGTGGCAGCTGAGGATGATTATCCCCCTTACCCAAGACTATGAAGTTTCTTTACTTAAAGGCCCACAAAACAAAGTTTTTCTTTTTACCATAGTCTGGCCCTCCAACAGTCTGAGGGACAGTGAACTGGCCTCCTATTTAAAAAGTTTGAGGACCCCTGGTCTAGAGTCTTTATTCTGGCCCAGTCTTGAGCTTAATGGAGGAGTGCAGGTGGCAGAAGTAGCACTAATTTCAGCTGCTATTGATCCTCCTATGCCAGACATATAGGTGCTGCCTTAATCTTTGGTGAATGACTGAGTCAATTGTTACCTCTAATGACTGTATGATCTGCACCTGTGTCTACCAACCTTTCAATAGTATGCCATTTACATAGAGAGTGAGCATAGGACAGTCAGCTATAACAGCTGCAGTCCAGAATATTCTTGGATTCTGTTGCTGGGAGTCAAAATCTGGATAAATATCCCCAAATTGTTTATGAGGAGTCTGTATCAGCAAACCTCAATGATAAGCCACACATTGTGACCTGTATTAGTGACTGGGATATTAGCTACACATTCCCTGGTTTCCCAAATCAGTGTATGGATAAACACTGTTTTGTAAGCACTCTCAGGAGGTGAAATGGTCAAGCCTACTATGCCTGGAGCCAAAGGATAGGGACAGATTTCTCCTCTCCAGGGTATATCTCAGTAGTCCCAGCTACATACAACTCTATTCTCCCCTATTGTAATCTCTTTCCCCCATCAGGTTCCTTCTTGGCAATGTTTCATGTTGGAGTACAGAAACAGAGATTGATTTATAAACAATGCCTTGTTAGTTCTATTACATCAATTAGTGCTTTCTTTTTCAGGACGTAAATTAAATGCATAAAATACAAAAACAGTTGACTAAAAAGTAAAATTAATCAGTTGCTTTATCCATAAAATATTAAACTAAATATCTAACTGGTTTTGATGGAACTGATTTATAGTTTTGACATCAAGCAAGCATTGCCTAAGAGGCACATTTAAGTATTCTGTGTAGCCCCACTTTTACTCAAGGAGTTAAAAATACAACTGCATTAGAAGTCTTCAGGACAGAGTATAATAATGCAAGAACAACTGGGATCTTATGATTTTTCGGTGAATAGAAAGTTCCACTCCTTGGATGCCCATCATTTTGGGAATGGCTAAATAAGTTATCGTATATGGTATATGAATGTAATGTAATATTTTTATTTCTATAAGAAATGATCAGCAAGAAGATTTCAGAGAGGCCTGGAGATACTAACATGAACTGATACCGAGTGAAGGTAGTAGAAGCAAGAGAACATTATATACAGCAAAACAAGATTAAGTGATGATCAATTCTGATAAACATTGCTCTTTTCAACAAGTGAGGTAATTCAGGCCAATTCCAATAGACTTGTGATGGAGAGAGCCATCTGCATCCAGAAAGAGGACTGTCGGGACTGAATGTGGAAAACAACATTATTTTTTCATCTTTTTTGTTATTGTGCTTTTTTGTTTTCTTTATCATTTTTTCCCCTTTTTGACCTGATTTTTCTTGTGCAGCATGATAAATGGGGAAATATGTATAGAAGAATTGTACATGTCTAGCATATATTGGATTATCTGCTGTCTAGGGGAGGGGATGGGAAATAGAGGGAGAAAAAATTAGAATACAAGGTTTTTAAAGGGTGAATGTTGAAAATTATCTTTGCATATTTTGAAAATAAAAATCTATTATGTAAAAAAACATTTTAAAAAGAAAGTTCTCTTTTTTCAGAAAGAAGGAAAAGCAGAAATTTAATGATAAGTGAAAGGTGAACAATGTGAATATGAATGAGAAAATGAAAGCGGAACAGAGAGGAGCTGCCTCCCAATGCAGTCACCACCACTGCTATCTTAGCCACTCCAAACTTGTCGAAACAAAACATTCACAGAAAAAGAGAAAAGAGTACAGGTAGTCTGTTTGCCAGGAACAATAATGGTAAAACTACTATCTTCCCATCTCCTACTTTTTACTAGTAACTTTACTAAGCCTACAACCCATTATTTCTTTAAGATTTTCAATTATACATTTTAATTCAAAGAAACTGTTTTCTCTAAGATACCATTCAGCATACTTGGGTATGCCTTAGAGTTATTAAAATAAGAATAAACAGTGGAGTGGAAGGTTACAGTAATCCTGGGACAACAGGGAGAATGAAATTATCTTTCTAAAAATTTCAAGGATTTTCCCCTGCCAATTAGGAACTCAAAAACAAACTAAAGAAATCTTATTTAAAAATAGTATTATAACTTCTCAAAAGTAGAGAAAAAAATGAATTGAATCTTGACTTCCTCAGACTATCCTGAAAATGAGTCAGCAGTACTAACTAAAAAAGTAGAAGTTAAGTAAAGAGAAGCTTTATTGTTAAGTCTTTCAAAATAGTGAATTAGACTGCTTTCTCTTCCTATTCCTCCATTCCCGAAACAGTTCAAGAAACCCTTTGGCAACGGGGTGAAGTTGAAAATGATAACTATAAATTCAGACTAGCAAGAATGACAGGTTTGAGAAAGAGTGACTCCAGTAACATGAGGGTGAGGGACATATAATTAGCTGATTCTCTATTTTATACAACTCCTCATCCTTGGCAATAGCATCATATGATTCTAGGAAATCTTCTGATCCTACATTCTAGTTCATATGTCAAAAATTATTTCCTTTTAATTGAGTGGCATGTATTTTAGTCACTATTCAGCTGAACTCACAATTTTTTAAACATAGTAACAATCAAGTATTAGGAAGCTTCTATTACTTTTCAAGGTAAAGATCATCTAATAGCATACAATTCAATTAGGGAAAATGTTCTACACATTTTTAATATGAGCTATTAACATGAAACTTTCATAGTAATGCTAGTCGGAAGACTTGTCAGACACCAATATTATACAATTATTAAACATATATTTTTTTCCATTCATGCAGAATTAGAGATTTCTTATTATAGCAGCTATTTTTTGGTCTAATGGAACACAAAATTCTACTGACCCCAAAATAAAAGGTTCTAGTGTCCTTTTTCCATTTAAAACTATTTTTGACAGTTTTATATGAAAAACTGCTTGAAGACTTATATTTTTGAATGATATATTATATCATCAATGTGTTTCTCATCTGTTTCTATATTGTTATAAAGCATGTGCCACTCAATAAACCCTTTTAAAATGTATTTGAATATATTTTTCATCTCTGCAAGATGTAGGTTGTATGTGGCAGTAGTGTGCTTCAAAAGTTAAAATCAGATATTTTGCCAATGAGACTCAGATAACAAATTAACATAGAACTGAATTGTAACACTTAAATGCTTACTTCCTAAAACTGCCACTAAAAGATACATACAAATACAAAAGGAAACTAAGATTATTTAATCTAAACTACTATAAATGGCAATCAACTAAAAGGTAATAAGGTAAAATTTTATAATTAATTTGGAATGATTCAGGTTTTTTCCAGAGTCTTGGAAATAGGAAAAACATTTTGACAGAACTTTAAATCATTCAGGAGATTGGATGAAATCAAACTGACTAAAACTAAATTTTAATGAGAGACAAGTTATATTGTTTAATGGGATAATCATCTAAGCAATGTCTTCTGCCTCTTCCAAAGAAGCCAATCATAATCTCTTGTCACTGAAATTGCTTCTTTACCTTGTGATTCCCAAAGAGCTGCAGGTTCCCAAAGGTGCCTTTGGCTATTTACAAAAAATGAGTAACCTTTTATTTTTCCAAAAATGAAAATATACTTTACCTTTTAGATACTTAACTTGCAATATTCTCTAAATGAGATATTCTGGAATATAATTCAAAATAATTTTGGCTAGTAATGAGTTTCTCACAAATATAAGGAGACAAACTGTCAATAGTACGATATACTCTGCAATAACCTTAAATAATATTCAAGGTGCTGAATTTTGTCTAAAAAAAATCATTCATTGTTTGTAGAAAGGTTATTTTGAGATTAACAATAAAACCATATACAAATTAGCTAGATAATGTATATTAAAAACTGGCCTAGATAAACTGGAAAGCAGTATGTCAAAAATCAGGCTTAGACTGATACCTCACAACATATTCCACAACACATTCTAAATGGAGATGTGACCTGAATATTAAAAATCATACTAGAAAAAAATAAGAAAAACAGATCATAGACTTCTCATAGTTATGGAAACAAGATTTATTCTTAACCAAACAAGAGACAGAGTCAATAAAGATAAAATAGAAAAATTTTGTTCCTTGAAATGAAAAAAAAAAAAAAAACAAATTCTGCACAGATCAAAATTAATGCAACTATGCTAAGAAGGGAATGATCAGATGAGAAAAAATATTTATCAAGTTTCTTTTAGAAGGGTTTAGTATCCAAATTACATAAACTATCTATCTGTCTGAGTATCTTTCTATCTATATCATATACAAAAAATTTAAAAATCATTCTCCAGTTGATAAGTGGTCAAAAGCTATGAACAAATATTTCTCAAAAGAAGAATTACAAAATATTCACAACTACATGAAAAAATGCTTTAAATCACTAATAAGAGACAGATAGATACAAATCAAAATAACTTTGATTTTTCACTTTACACTTTGCAAACTGTCAAAAATGACAAAAACAGTAGCACTCAATGTTGAAAGAGTTGTAAAATGATAGACACAATAATTCATTGTTGGTGGAGCTAGAGCTATGAAGTGGCACAACCAGTTTTGAAAGCAATTTGGAATTATACAAATAAGATGATTAAAATATCAATAGCCTTTGAACCAAGGAACTCCATTATTAGGTTTATACTCTAAGGATGCCTTCAGTAAGAAGAAAGTCCTCATATACTCCAAAATAATTATAGTAGCATTTTTTGCAACAGCTAAGAATTAGAAACAATATAGATGCTTATCTAATTGGGGAATAATTAAACAAATTATGGCATATGAATGTAATAAAATATTAGTGTGATATAAGAAAAGATGGGTGTGATGAATACAGAGTAGTAGTGATATGAACTAATTCAAGTGAAGTAAACAGTCATGTATATGTATATATATACACATGTATGTGTAGATACACATACACATAAATACAAGAATGTAAATGGAAAATATTATTACATGCTAGAAAATCAAAAGTAAATGTAATGATATTAAGACCCAGCAGAACTTGAATGAAGGAACATGGAAGATAATCTCAAACTACCCCTCTGTGGAGGTGGGAGAACTGGAAGTATTACGTATTGTACATAATTTTTTCAATGAACAAGTTAGTTGAACTTATTTTATTCCCTTTTCTAAAAAATATTATTTGTTAAGTGGACTCACACTCTGGGAAGAGAGTCTGAGATACTTGTAATAATTATGATGAAGAAAAAGAACATATGCATAAAAACTATATTTAAAAATTATCTTTAAAAATTGGTTTGGGTTTAAATTCTTGTTCATCCTGTAACTAGCTCTTTGTTCTTGGACAACTGTCTGGGCCTCAGATTCCTTACAACTGAGGTTTTTGGACTAGATGAATTCTAAGAACAATTTTAACATTAAATTTTTTGATCCTAAGAAACATTAGTTAATTTTCTGGAAAGGAATTTAATAGTTTAATCAGTTCATATCATAATGATTTAAGAAATGGACATGATTCTATGAATTTAATAAAAAGCCCAATATTCACGTTAAATATATAATGATACAAGTCAGATATATCCATGCTAAAAAATGTCCCAGTCAATTCCACCTTTATTTAAAAAAAAAAAAATCAAACACAACTTCTTACGCTTTTTTAATAAGAAAAACAAAAACAAATATCTGAAGTAATTTTTAAAACATCTGAAATGTAAATAAAAATTTCATTCATTTTACTTAGTGTGGAAATTCAAACAACAAAACACTTACATTTATTAATATATGTGAAAAATTGCAAACACACTATAGAGAAAATGAAATAAGAATGTCATAAACAGAAATTAGGTTTAAAGAATTTAATCAAGGAAAGCAATATAGTTTTCAAGGTCTTCTGAAGTAAAAGGAACAATAACATGTCCACTGGGAGGGAATAAAGTCCATTAATTGCTCTGATAATTGATCAAAGATTCATTTAAAAAAAACTATCCTTTATTTGCTCATTCATGAGTATTTTAATCACATCTGTTTTTAACATTGAAAATCATCACTATTTCTAGCCATATGAAAAGATGCTCCAAGTCATTATTAATCAGAGAAATGCAAATTAAGACAACTCTGAGATACCACTATACACCTGTCAGATTGGTTAGAATGACAGGGAAAGATAATGCTCAATATTGGAGGGAATGTGGGAAAACTGAGACACTAATACACTGTTGGTGGAATTGTGAATACATCCAGCCATTCTGGAAAGCAATTTGGAAATATGCTCAAAAAGTTATCAAACTATGCATACTCTTTGATCCAGCAGTATTACTCCTGGGCTTATATCCCAAAGAAATCTTAAAGAAGGGAAAGGGACCTGTATGTGCACGAATGTTTGTGGCAAGTTTCTTTGTAGTGGCCAGAAACTGGAAACTGAGTGGATGCCCATCAATTGGAGAATGGCTGAATACATTGTGGTATATGAATATTATGGAATATTATTGTTCTGTAAGAAATGACCAACAGGATGATTTCAGAAAGGCCTGGAGAGACTTACACAAACTGATGCTGAGTGAAATGAGCAGAACAGAAGATCATTATATACTTCAGCAACAATATTATATGATGATCAATTCTGATGTATGTGGCCACCTCCAACAATGAGATGAACCAAATCAGTTCCAATAGAGCAGTAATGAATTGAACCAGCTACACCCAGCAAAAGAACTTTGGGAGATGACTATGAACTATTACATAGAATTCCCAATCCCTCTATTTTTGTCTGCGTGCATTTTTTATTTCCTTCACAAGCTAATTGTACACGATTTCAAAATCTGATTCTTTTTGTACAGCAAAATAACTGTTAGGACATGTATAATTATATTATATTTAATTTATACTTTAACATATTTAACATGTATTGGTCAACCTGCCATGGGAGTAGGGGATGGGGGGAAGGAGGGGAAAAATTGGAACAAAAGGTTTGGCAATTGTCAATGCTGTAAAATTACTCATGCATATAAACTTGTAAATAAAAAACTACAATAAAAAAAAAGAAAATTATCCTCTCTTTTTTCTACAGTTGTTAATTAGTGAAACACTATTATCTCAGTGGTAACAGACAACTCCTTTGAAAGTCTATATACGTACCAAAAGCTGCTACTTTGATGATCATGGCTTGTATGTCAGATGATATCATTTCTCTAAGCAAATCTTCCTGGTTTTGACGCCAAAGGTAAGCTAAAGGTTGAAGATCAAGCCTTTTACATCTGTTTGTAAAGGAAAAAAGAGGATTAAATCAAAATATTTTGCATAACTCCACACAACTTGAATTTAAACATAATGGATTTCTCAAGGATAATTACTTTTAGAACACAATACTACATATCATGTAATAAACAAATTTAATTTTTAGGTCTATATAATAAAATATAGATAAAGTGAAACCTATGGACAGATTATAAACATTTGCATAGTAAATTTCTAAGTAAGAAAGCTAAATACAAAAAAATTCTAGTAGTTAACGACTATTAATACAAATATTAAAACTTTCTAAGCAGCACTATTTATAACATCAAGAAGAATCAAAGACAAGGAAAAAAACTACTTCTCTTGCCTCAAATTTTTCTACTGTATTCTAAATGTTTTATGTGTCAGTGTCTTGATATTTTTCCCCCCAAAGATATGGAAACTGCATGAATGCATGGATCTTATGTATTCGTTAGCACCTTCAAATTTCTACATGTAGTGAATAGTCAACATTTAGGGAAACAAAACAAAAAACACTTGTTTTCAAACAATAAAAACAATTATTTCTGCTTTGTGTTTCTGGTAAATGTTTAAAACTAGACAACTCTGAATTAAGTTGTTATATCATTTTTATCTTTAACATTGAATATGTGACCATGCGACATCATTATAATCACATCACCTTGTTTTTCCAATTCCTGTTTACTATATTTCCATGTTTTACTTCCTTTCATTTTTCCATGACCATTCCCTGTCCCAATACATGTTAAAATCTACTTTAAGATTATTAGGTAGAAAGGGAGTGAGATAAAGAGCCAGTTTAGACTATATTTCTATGATTCCACATAATGAAGTGAAAAATGAAAAAAATCAATAATTTGTTATTCTGAGTTGTTTTGAGATCAACTTTATTTCAATATCATTGTATTTATCTTCCTTTTTATTTGATAATGCTAAATATTTTAACAATAGGTTTTTATGTTCAAAATAACATGCAAAGAAAGTTTTCAACATTCACCCTTGCAAAACCTTGTGTTCCAAAGTTTTCTCCTTCCCTTGCCCTAGACAGCAAGTAATCCAATATAGATTGAACATGTGCAATTCTTCTAAATCTATTTTCACATTTATAATGGTGCACAAGAAAAATCAAATCAAAATGGAAAATTGAGAAAGAAAGAAAAAGGCAAGCAAGCAAACAACAAAAAATGGTGAAAATTTTATGTTATGATCTATAACATAGATCAGTCCCCATAGTCCTCTTTCTGGATAATGCTAAATATTTTACAAAATGTTTTCAAAGCATTATATATGTCATACCACAGTTCTCTTTTATTGCCCTGACTCAGATTCTTTAATTATCCTGACCTAGTCCTGACTCAGTTTCTCTAATCGTTCTGCTTCAGTTTATAATTATCAGCTCAAAGCTCAGTCCTGCAAAATTCCCTTCCCTCTTTATCAGAATATTTAATAAGGATAAAAGATATTATGGTTTAGATTTTACAGTGGTTCTCAAACTTTTGATCACACTATCCTTATACTATTTAAAAAATTATTGAGGATCTGTCTAAAGAATTTTTGTTTATGTTTAGGATATTGATAGATATTTACTATATTAGAAAAAAAAAAACTAATTTGAATTTGCAGACCTTCTGAAAGGGTTTCAGAGAACACCAAAGAATCTCTGGACTTGATTTTGAGAACCACTGCTTTAGAATATCAGAATGTCTCTCCATCCCAAAGTATCGGAATGTCAAATATGCTTCACCCCATCTCCGGTGGCTCACCCCACCCTGTCAGAATCCAGTCCCCGCTCTTAGCACCCTGACTCTGCCCCTGCCTCAATCTACCCCCTGAGTGTGAGCCATGTGTATATAGATCATTGACAGCTCACATTGTTTGCTGGATTCTTGGAGACAATAGTCTCATTCAGCCCTGGGACCAAACCATGGATCCATTTGGTTCCAGTAAATCTCTCCATTTAATAAATTATTAAATCTCTAATCTCTATCTTGCCTCAGTTTTTCCAGTATTACAATATACAATCTTAATATCTCCTAGGAAGTAAACAGGAAGGTAGATATCACACCAGTTTTACAATTGAGACTGTGCCTCAAAGGGATTAAGTGAAAAATCAACAATTAAATAACTAGAAAGTGGGCAAAGTAGGGAGCAGTAGTGAGATCTGCAATTAAATTAAGTACTCTTTTCACTTTAATATTACCTTTTTTCCCTCATTGGCTGGAGTATTATAGTAGAATGGTTCTGATGATATAGAAACACAGTCATACTGAAAAAAAAATCTAATTTATTAGCTTCTTGTGAAACAAAAATTTTGTTGATTTGGTGAAATTTTAAAATATTATATTCATCTGTTTTGGCAGTACAGCTTAAGATGGTCCCCAAAAAAGATTATCTAAAAAAATAAAACCTGAAACCCTTTACCACAGAATGTTATCTATTAAGTGATGAAATACAAAGAAATGTGAGAGGTTATTAAATGAATAACATACCAATCATTTACTATGAAACAGTGTTTTGCAAGATTTCTGCATACAATAAAAAACATTTAAATAACAAAGTATCAATGATTTCGTTGTATGCATAGTCCCTCTACTACTGCCACTCATCTAAAACAGATCTCAATGTCTTTCCCTCCAAATCCAATTTATTTGTTGTATATAGGATTAACTACATTTTGAACTAAACTAAAACATTTTTAAATATTATTGTTTTCTTCACTGGTTTGAAGATCTTTATTCTCAGAATTGTTAATAGTGCCTAAACAACTCCATTATTTTATTACCAGAACTGTTGAAGTTGACTTCTCCATTTTAAATCATGTTTAATCATTCACATCACATGAAGGGCAATTTTTTTTTTTTGGTAATGCTAAAAATGCTTATCTCATTCTGTACCTCTAATCTATTAATGCCTTTATCTAAAAAGGAAATTGGTGCTTTTTAGGAACCTACTCTATTCCTAGCACTGTGTTAAACATTTTACAAATATGATTTCAATTGATCTCCACAATTCTAGTAAATAAATGAAATTATTAACACCATTTTATGTTTGAGAAAACTGGGACAAAAGAGGTTAAGTGACTTGCCTAGGATGAAGCAGCCAATAAGCATCTGAGGTTTGAGCTGAATTCTAGTCTTTCTGACTCTGGAGCAGCTATGTGATCTAGTGGATAGAGTGCTAGCCGTAGGATTGGGAAATCTTACCTTCTTGAATTCAAATATGATCAAACTATTTTAGTATGTTTGCCAAGAAAACCCCAAATGGAACCCTGAAGAATGAAACATAACTGAAACAACTGACTCAACTTTCTGACTCCAAAGAAAAAATTTTAAAGCAGTAATCTAAGAGTCATAGGTAAGTTAAAAAATAAAGAGTACTTATAAAAATACGGTAACTCTAAATAAACATCCAACAATATAAAACTTAAAATAAAAACTTTTATATTATATTTTTTAAAAGTTTGCAATTTTTATTTAGAATATAGCCTCAAGACATTAATTAAATGTCTTAACAATGTCTTAACATAATACTGTTCTTAAAATTTTTTTTTTAATTTATGGAATAAAACAAGTATTCCGGTAACATAATAAAAAAGATGATTACAGGTGAAACCACAAATCCACTAGGTACAACTTCATAATAGCTTTAAATGCACAACACAATTATTATGTAAATTTTTCCCCTCTCCTTTTTTTCCCTTCTTTCCCTTTTATAAAAGTGCTTATTGGAGCTCATCTTCATCCCGAAATGCTTAGCTGGGGCCTACCTTGAAATACTTGAAATAAATATCTTACAATATATATGCTCTGGTCAGTTTCAGGGTTTACTAACTTTCTGAACAACGTTTTTGATGGTCAGGTGTGGTGGTATTCTTTTCTCTAAAATATGATCATTCTCTGGGTGCAGGTTTCTTGGGGAGGTTTCTGGAGGCAGCCTTAGTTTCCGTTCAAAGGAATAATCACTTCAAATGCATCCAGTAGATAAAATCCAAATGTTTATTTTCTCCTTCCAAGTCTTGTCTCTTTCCTTGGGCCCAGTTGGCTTTCTTTTTTTTTTTTTTATTTTTTTTTTTTTTTTTTTATTTTTATTTTTTTTTTATTTTTTTTTTTTTAGTTGGCTTTCTTAGAGACCTCTCTCCCTCCTTGTTCCAAGAGCTCTTGCAGCTTGTCTTTTGTCACCTCCAGCTCCCTCTGAATCTTGGTTCTCCTTTTCTGAATCCTTTGATCTGCCCGACTGCAGTCTCTAGTTTGTCAATCTCCCGAACTCACAGACTTCTGGCTTTCAATCTTTTTCAACTGACTTCTCCTGACTGAGCTCAGCTCTTTTTATGCTCTTTTAGAAGGTGTAAACTCAAAGGTTGACTCCTCCTCCAAGAGTGGGATTATGGGAGGTGTGAATTCAAAAGTTACAAAGTTAACTTTGTGAATCTTCCTTACTTGTGAAGTCCAATGTGTGAGCCAAAGTGTGAACTTCTCAAAGGTGTAAAACAAGCATTGTTTCTATCAATACCATTGAGTTATCACCTTGTTTCAAGTTCTGGCCCATAACAGTCAGGTACATTTATCACTATAGAAGTTTATTTAACTAAAAAATTGGTTAATTAGTTTAACAAAAATTGGAAAAAAAGAGAAATGATATTTCCATATTTAATTCTGTACATAAGAATATATTCTGAATGAACTAGCTAGATAAAAGTCCATTCTATAGTGTGAATGTTAACATATTCTAATTTCCTTTAAATATTTTATTTTTTAAAATGCTCTGTAGAAAGGTTACCTATGCATATGTAAATACATACATAAATAATTTAATAAAATACTCTATAATCTTTTCTATTTTAAATAAGATTTCTAAGTTAACAAAAAGCTCATTTCACATATTTCAATTTGCATGTCCATTTTAAATTCTTAGTTTAATTTTTACTGAAACAAATAATGACAATTCCTTTTCTAATTATTAAATAATACTGGGCTCTCCATGTTCCTTATATATGAATAAGCATAGTTTTTCTAAACATGTGATGTATTTTTCCAAAATAGTTACAGTAATTTACATATTAAGCATTATCTAATGGAAAATGAATTGGTCTTAGAATCAGGAAGACCTAAGTTCAAGTCCTGTGTCTCCTCTACACTGGCTCTATGACCTTATGCAAGACCCAGAATTTCCCAGTGTCCCCTAAAAATTTAATGCTACAATTTAATGAGAAGTCACGGATCTGCATTGTTTTAAATGAATTTGCATATCAAAAATTCCCTGCATAGATGAATTTATAGAACAAAAATAACAGTAGCAATAAATTTCATACATAAATAAACCAAAAATTTTTCTTCCAGTAACTCTTCAGGTAGGTAAACCAAATATTAATGGGAGTATTTTACTAAAAAAGAAGCGAAGACCCACATAGTGTAAGTGACAATTGAGTCTACAAAGATGATAAATAGTAGAATTTCACATTTAGGCCTTCTACTAAACAACCGGCACCATTTCTAAACTGGAGCAATTCCTGATTAAAAAGGAAAAAAATTGCAGCCAATCATGTGGCTGACTTGAAACAATCTGCTATCATAAAAGGAGTACTGAACTTCAAGGTTCACAGTTGCACTTTAAAGTCTAAGATTGTGGACAGATCATTCAACCTCTTTTACTACAAAATGGGATAGTAAATAATTGAACTACTGATTACACAAGGGTATTACAAAGCTCAAATTAGAAAATATATATAAAATGTACTTTGTAAAAGTAAAGTACTATATAATTGGACTGCAGGTTTCAAATATAATTTAAATCAGTACAATTTCCCTACATAGTTAACATTTTGTTGATACAATGTGAAAAATATGATTTTACTTTCCCCACTAAAAAAACTGAATTCATCGGTTATTTTTGCAGAATACAGATTGCTAATATGCTCTGAAAATATTAAAAAAACAAAACAAAACACTGCAGTCCAATAACATGAAGGCCTAAGTAAAGAAGCCTCCTCTCTATCCCCAAATTTGACAAACTTATAAATAGGAAGATTATTTTGTGTGTGTGTGTGTGTGTGTGTGTGTGTGTGTGTGCAAGTAGCTATGTTTCTAACTGAAAGGTATATATATATACATCTATAACTTCCAGTATGTTCCTATATATGTGTGTGTGTGTGTGTGTCTTCTTTAAAATATTAGCTAATATCCCTTTACATCTGACAGGGAATGATGTATTAAACAAGAAACAACCAAGAGAAATTTTAAAGGTTGCACTTATTTAAAATTTTTCTATCTTGGATTTTTTTATGACACAAAATTCATTTTTCCTAGAAGGTTAAGATGCTTTCGATGAAGTATTCAAATACAAAAATTACGTTGGTTTCTTACTGGAGTCATTATATAAATCAAAAGTGTAAAAGCATAAGGAATACAACATTTATTTAATGAATGGAATCAAATATAAACTTTCTTTCCTTCATGTAAATCCCCAAAATATATATGTTTTAAATTGATGTAAAAAATTAAATTTAAATTGATGTATAAATTAAATTAAATTGTTCTTACACATTTTCTACTCGAACTCGTTGATAGTCAGAAAGAATAGCCCCAACAGATACACCATCTATTTCTTCTTTTTCCTAAAAAAAAAAAAAAAAAAAAAGCAAACCTCTATTAAAGATAAATCATTATATGACCTTAACAATAATCTGAAAAATAGAAAAATATTATGTGTATTTAAGGAAATCAAATATAGACATAACAAAATAGTAATCTAAGTTTATAAGAGGATATAAAAATTTGTTAGCTATTTAAAAAATTGCAATGTTTAAATGGCAGGTAGCAAAAATCCATTATGCAAGGAAAATGCAGAGAATAAAGAAACACTTGAAAAGAAAGGCTTTCATATAACAGAATTTAGAGATTTCCGGATGCTTCATGGAAATTATGAGAATCATTCTATTTTAAGAAAGTGTTATCTTGTAATTGGAAACTAAATAATCTCACACTAAAGAATGAATGGGTGAAACAGCAAATCATAGACACAATCAATAATTTCATCCAAGAGAATGACAATAATGAGACAACATACCAAAATTTGTAATATGAAGCCAAAGCGGTAATAAGGGGAAATTTTATATTTCTAGATGCTTACTTGCATAAAACAGAGAAAAAGAAGATCAATAAATTAGGCCTGCAACTAAAAAAGCTAGAAAAAGAACAAATTAAAACCCCTAATCAAATACCAAACTTGACATTTTAAAAATAAAAGATGAGATAAATAAAATTGAAAGTAAAATAACTATTGAATTAATAAGTAAAACTAAGAGTTGGTTTTATGAAAAAACCAACAAAATAGATAAACCTTTAGTTCATTGGATTAGAAAAAGGAACCAGGAAAATCAAATTGTTAGTTTTAAAAATGAAAACAGAGCAGTATGTACCAATGAAGAGGAAATTAAGAGCAATAATTAGGAGTTATTTTACCCAACTTTGTGCCAAGAAATTTGACAACCTAAGTCAAACAGAGGAATACTTACAAAAATATAGATTGCCCAGATTAACAGAAATGGAAATAAATTATTTAAGTAGTTCCGTTTTAGAAAAAAGAAATAGAACAAGCTATTAAACAACTCCCTAAGAAAAATACTCCAGGACCAGATGGATTTACATGTGAATTCTACCAAACATTTAAAGAACAATTAACTCCAATACTATATACACTATATGAAAAAATAGGGAATGAAGGACTCCTACTAAATTCTTTTTATGACACAAATATGGCACTGATATCTAAACCAGATAGGACAAAAACAGAGAAAGAAAATTATAGATCAATCTCCCTAATGAATATTGATGCAAAAATCTTAAATAAAATATTAGCAAAGAGATTACAAAAAAATTATCCCCAGATGTATTCTGATGGAAGTGGATATCTTCGACAATGAGAAGATCCGATTCACTTCCCATTGATCAATGATGGACAGAATCAGTTACACCCAGAGAAGGAACAATGGGAAATGAATTTGGACTACTTGCATTTTTGTTTTTCTTCCTAGGTTATTTTTACCTTCTGAGTCCAATTTTTCTTGTACAACAAGAGAACTGTATGGATCTACATACATATTTTGTATCTAAGATATATTTTAACATGTTTAACATGTATGAGACTGCCTGCCATGTAGAAAAGGGGATGGAAGGAGGGAAGGGAAAAGTTGGAACAGAAATGAGTGCAAGGGACAATGTTGTAAAAATTACCCATGCATATATTCTACTAATAAAAAGCTATAAAAAAAATCATCTCCAAGATAATATACCATGACAAATAGGATTTATACCTGGAATGCAGAGTTGGTTCAATATTAGGAAAACTATTAGCATAATTGACTATATCAATAACCAAATTAACAAAAACATTATCGTTATCTCAATAGATGCAGAAAAAGCATTTGCAAAAATCCAATACCCCTTCCTATTAAAAACACTACAAAGTCCTTTTCTTTAAAATAGTCAGTAGCATCTACTTAAAACCATCAGCAAAAATAATATGTAATGGAGACAAATGGGAACCATTCCTAATAAGATAAGGAGTAAAACAGGGTTGCCCACTATCACCATCACTATTCAATATTGTATTAGAAATGCTAGCTTTGGCAATAAGAGTTGAGAAAGAGATTAAAGAAATTAGAATAGGTAATGAGGAACCAAATTATCATTCTTTGCTGAAGATATGATGGTATACTTAAGAGAACCCCAGAGATTCCATTTGAAAGCTATTAGAAATAATCCACAACTTTAGCAACGTTGCAGGATACAAAATAAATCCAATAAATCATCAGCATTCTTATACATCACTCACAAAATCCAACAGCAAGAGATAAAAAGAGAAATTCCATTTAAAATAGCTGTTAATAGTATAAAATATTTGGGAATCAATTCATAAAACAAAATAGTTGATAACTATAGTAATCTAATATTTGACAAACCTAAAGGCTCCAGTTTTTGGGATAAGAAATCACTATTTGACAAAAAAGTACTGGGAAAATTGGAAATTAGTATGGCAGAAAAAAGGCATAGACCCACACCTAGCACTGTATACCAAGATCAGGTTGAAATGGGTTCATGATCTAGACATAAAAAATAATATTCTAAACAAATTAGAAGAACATAGGATTGTTTACCTCTCAGATTTATGGAGGAGGAGGGAATTTGTGACCAAAGAAGAACTAGAGATCATTATTGATCACAAAATAGAAGACACACGCGACATTCTAAGCTCCTCTCATACCCTCACTACTAATTACCAAACTAAGCCTTAAAAATAGTGCTTGACTGGTAAAATTCACAAATATTGGAAGTACAACAACTTACCAGCCAAAGATAATCTGGAAGATTACCAGAAAAGGTTTGTCTTGATGGGCGGGATAGATAGGGGTAGATAAAGCAAAAAGTGATTGGAAACTAAATAAGTTCATCCTAAAGAATGATTGGGTGAAACAGCAAATTATAGACACAATTAATAATTTCACTAAAGACAATGACAATGGTGAGACATCATATCAAAATTTATGGGATGCAGCCAAAGCAGTAATAAGGGGAAATTTTATATCCTTAGAAGCTTACTTGAATAAAACAGAAAAAGAAAAGATCAATGAATTGGGCCTGCAACTTAAAAAGTTAGAAAAAGACCAAATTAAAAACCCACAATCAATTACTAAACTTGAAATTCTAAAATTAAAGGGAGAAATTAATAATATATAAAGTAAAAAAACTATTGAACTAATAAATAAAACTGAGTTGGTTTTATGAAAAAACCAATAAAATTGATAAACCTTTGGTAAAATTGATTAGAAAAAGGAAAGAGGGAAATCAATTTGGCAGTCTTAAAAATGAAAAAGGAGAACTTTCCACTGATGAAGAGGAAATTAAAGAAATAATAAGGGGTTACTTTGCCCAACTTTATGCCAATAAATTTGATAACCTAAGTGAAATGGATGACTACCTCCAAAAATATAGGCTTCCCAGATTATCAGAGGAGGAAGTAAATAGCTTAAATTGTCCCATTTCAGAAAAAGAAATAGAACAAGCTATTAATGAACTCCCTAAAAAAAATCCCCAGGACCAGATGGATTTACATGTGAATTCTACCAAACATTCAAAGAACAATCAGCTCCAATGCTTTATAAACTATTTGAAAAAATCGGGAATGAAGGAGTCCTACCAAATTCCTTTTATGACACAGACATGGTACTTATACCTAAATCAGGTAGGTTGAAAACAGAGAAAGAAAATTATAGACCAATCTCCCTAATGAATATTGATGCTAAAATCTTAAATAAGATATTAGCAGAACGACTACAGAAAATCATCCCCAAGATAATACACCACGATCAAGTAAGATTTATACCAGGAATGCAGGGCTGGTTCAATATTAGGAAAACTATCAGTATAATTGGCCATATTAATAATCAAATTAACAAAAACCATATGATCATCTCAATAGATGCAGAAAAAGCATTTGATAAAATCCAACATCCATTCCTATTAAAAACTCTTGAGAGTATAGGAATAAATGAACTTTTCCTTAAAATAATCAGTAGCATCTATTTAAAACCAGCAGTAAGCATCATATGTAATGGGGACAAACTGCAACCATTCCCAATAAGATCAGGAGTGAAACAAGGTTGCCCACTATCACCGTTACTATTTAATATTGTATTAGCAATGCTACCTTTGTCAATAAGAGTTGAGAAAGAGATTAAAGGAATAAGGATAGGCAATGAGGAAACCAAATTATCAGTATCTCTTTGCTGATGATATAAAATATTTAGGAATCTATCTGCCAAGGGAAAATCAGAAACTTTATGAGCAAAACTACAAAACACTTCCCATACAAATTAAGTCTGATCTAACCAACTGGAAAAATATTAAATGCTCTTGGATTGGGCGAGTAAATATAATAAAGATGACAATACTACCTAAATTAATCTATTTATTTAGCGCTATACCAATCAGATTCCCAAAAAACTACTTTGATGAACTAGAAAAAATAACAACAAAGTTCATATGGAAAACAAAAGGTCAAGAATTTCAAGGGAATTTATGAAAAAAAAAAATCAAATGAAGGTGGCCTAGCTGTACCAGATCTAAAATTATATTACAAAAGAAACAATTACTAAATACCACCTGGTATTGGCTAAGAAATAGACTAGTTGATCAATGGAATAGGTTAGGTTCAAAGGACAAAACAGCCAGTAACTTTAATAATATAGTGTTTGAGAAACCCAAAGACCCCAGTTTCTAGGATAAGAATGCATTATTTGACAAAAATTGCTGGGAAAATTGGAAATTAGTATGGCAGAAACTAGGCATTGACCCACACTTAACACCGTACACCAAGATAAGGTCAAAATGGGTTCATGACCTAGGCATAAAGAATGAATTATAAATAAATTGGAAGAGCATAGGAAAGTTTACCTCTCAGACCTGTGGAAGAGGGAGGAATTTATGACCAAAGAAGAACTAGAGATCACTATTGACCACAAAATAGAAAATTTTGATTATATCAAATTGAAAAGTTTTTGTACAAACAAAACAAATGCAGACAAGATTAGAAGGGAAACAATAAACTGGGAAAACATTTTTACAATCAAAGGTTCTGATAAAGGCCTCATTTCCAAAATATATAGAGAATTGCCTCTAATTTATAAGAAATCAAACCATTCTTCAATTGATAAATGGTCAAAGGATATGAACAGACAATTCTCAGATGAAGAAATTGAAACTAATTATAGACATATGAAAATATGGAAAAAATTCCAAATCATTATTAATCAGAGAAATGCAAATTAAGACAACTCTGAGATACCACCACACACCTCTCAGATTGGCTAGAGTGACAGGGAAAGATAATGTGGAATGTTGGAGGGGATGTGGGAAAACAGGAACAATGATACATTGTTGGTGGAATTGTGAACACATCCAGCCATTCTGGAGAGCAATTTGGAACTATGCTCAAAAAGTTATCAAACTGTGCATACCCTTTGATCCAGCAGTGTTTCTACTGGGCTTATACCCCAAAGAGATACTAAAGAAGGGAAAGGGACCTGTATGTGCCAAAATGTTTGTGGCAGCCCTGTTTGTAGTGGCTAGAAGCTGGAAAATGAAAGGATGTCCATCAATTGGAAAATGGTTGAGTAAATTGTGTAAAAAATTACCCTGGCATGGGTTCTATCAATAAGTTATTTAAAAAAAAATAGAATTTCAAATTTAGTATTTGATTGGGGGTTCTTAATTTGGTCTTTTTCTAGCTTTTTATTTTGCAAGCACAATTCATTTATTATTTTTCCAGTTGGTTAGATCACACTTAATTTGTGTGGAAAGAGTTTTGTAGTTTTGCTCATAAAGTTTCTGATTTTCCTTTGGCAGACAGATTCCTAAATATTTTATAGAATCAGTAGTTACATTAAATGAAATTTCTCTTTGTAACTCTAACTGTTGGGTTTTGTTAGTGATATATAAGAATGCCGATGACTTATGTGGGTTTATTTTGTATCCTGCAACTTTGCTAAAGGTATAGATTGTTTCTAATAACTTGTTAGTAGAATCTCTGGGGTTCTGTAAGTATACCATCATATCATCAGCAAAGAGTGATAATTTGGTTTCCTCATTTCCTATTCTTTAATTTCCTCTTCATTGGTGGAAAATTCTCCCTTTTCATTTTTAATTTGATTTTCCTCTCTCCTTTTTCTAATCAGATTTACCAAAGGTTTATCAATTTTATTGTTTTTTTTTCATAAAACCAACTCGTAGTTTTATTTATTAGTTCAATAGTTTTTTTACTTTCTATATTATTAATTTCTCCTTTTAATTTTAGAATTTCAAGTTCAGTAATTGATTGGGGAATTTTAATTTGGTCTTTTTCTAGCTTTTTAAGTTACAGGCCCAATTCATTGATCTTCTTTTTCTCTATTTTATTCAAGTAAGCCTCTAAGGATATAAAATCTCCCCTTATTACCGCTACGGCTGCATCTCATAAATTTTGGTATGATGTCTCATCATTGTCATTTTCTTGAGTGAAATTATTGTGTCTATGATTTGCTGTTTCACCTAATCCTTCTTTAGGATGAGCTTATTTAGTTTCTAATCACTTTTTGCTTTATCTACCCCTAGCTTTTTGTTGAATGTAGTTTTTATTGCATCGTGATCTGAAAAGAATGCATTTACTATTTCTATCTTCTTGCATTTAATTTTGAGATCTTTATGTCCTAATAAATGATCGATTTTTGTATAGGTTCCATGAACTGCTGAGAATAAAGTATACTCCTTTCTTTCTCCATTCAGTTTTCTCCAAAGATCTATCATACCTAATTTTTCTAATATTTTATTTACCTCTTTAATTTCTTTCTTATTTGTTTTGTGGTTTGATTTATCTAATTCTAAGAGTGCAAGGTTGAGACCTTCTACTGTTATAGTTTTGTTGTCTATTTCTTCTTGCAACTCTCTTAATTTCTCTTTTAAGAAGTTAGATGCTATGCTACTTGGTGCATATATGTTTAGTACTGATATTGCTTCATTGTCTATGCTACCCTTTAACAAGATATAGTTTCCTTCCTTATCTCTTTTAATTAGATCAATTTTTGCTTTTGCTTGATCTGAGATAAGGATGGCTACCCCTGCTTTTTTGACTTCACCTGCAGCATAATAGATTCTGCTTCAGCCTTTTACCTTTACTCGTATGTATCTCCCTGTTTTAAATGTGTTTCCTGTAAACAACAGATTGTGGGGTTCTGACTTTTGATCCAGTCTGCTATCCGCCTCCTCTTTATGGAAGAGTTCATCCCATTCACATTTACAGTTAAAATAACCAATTCTGTATTTCCTGTCATCCTAATATCCCCAGATTATACTTTTCTTTTTCTTGCCCTCCTTCCCTTCTTCCCTAGTATTAAACTTATTGGTCCCACTAACGTCACGCAGCTCTCCCTCTTTAGTATTACTCCCTCCTCCCTTTGAATCCCTTCCCCTTTCTTGCACCCTTCTCTTATTACTCTTTTTCCTTCTCCCTTTTCCTCTCCCACTTTTTAATGAAGTGAGAGAAGAATCTGTGTAAAACAAATATGTCAATTGTTTCCTCTTTGAGCCAAGTCTGATGAGAGTAGGATTCACACAATGTTCCTCCTCCTCTCTAAGTTCCCTCATATATGATAAGTTTCCTTTGCCTCATTGTTGCATGTAGTTTCCCTCTTTTTATCTCCCTTCTTCTGACACTATCCCCTTTCCATCTCTACTTCCCTTTTTTATGTTATATCAGTAAAATCAAATTATACATATGGTTTTTATGTATATCCACAACAGAAATACAGTTCTCAAGAGTTCCCTTTACCTTTTTCTACTTCTCTTGTTTCCTGTTGTTGGAGATCAAATTTTTTGTTTAAGTCTGGTTTTTTCCTTAGAAACAGATGGAATTCCTCTATTTCATTAAATGTCCATCTTCTTCTGTGGGAAAAAATACTCAGCTTAGCTGGGTAGTTTATTCTTGGCTGCATTCCAAGTTCTTTTGCCTTTTGGAATATCTGATTCCAGGCCCTTCGATCCTTTAATGTTGAGGCAGCCAGATCTTGCATGACCCTTATTCTGGCATCTCGGTATTTTAACTGTTTTTTCCTGGCTGCTTGTAAAATTTTTTCTTTAATCTGAAAATTCTGAAGTTTGGCCACAATATTCCTCGGAGTCTTTATTTTAGGGTCTTTTTCAGAAGGTGTTCGATGAATTCTTTCAACGCCTATTTTCCCTTCTGGTTCTATTACTTCTGGGCAGTTCTCTTTGATGATTTCCTGTAAAATAGTATCTAGGCTCTTTTTTTCATCATAATTTTCTGGTAGTCCGATGATCCTGAGGTTATCTTTCCTAGATTTATTTTCCAGGTCTGTTGTTTTTCCAAGTAAATATTTGACATTTTTTCCCAATATTTCATTTTTTTGGTTTTGCTTGACTGATTCTTGATGTCTCAATGAATCAGTCATTTCTATTTGTTCAGTTCTGATTTTTAGTGAGTTATTTTCTTCATTAGCTTTTTTTACTTCTTTTTGCATATGTCCAATTGAGTTGTTTTGCTCTATGGAATTTTTTTCCATTTCACTAATTTTTTTTTTTTTTTTTTTTTTTTTTAGTGAGTTATTTTCTTTTTCCAATTTGCAAATTCTGTTTCCCTGCACTTCTTGTGAATTTTTTACCTTTTCCAATTCACATTTCAGGAAGTTGTTTTCTTTTTCCACTTTATCAAATTTTTCTTTTAGTGAGTTATATGCCTTTTTCCTGTACTCTCTTGCATAGCTTCTCTTCCTTTCCCCATTTCTCTTCTAGCTCTCTTTTAAGGTTTTAAATAGTCTCTTCTAGGAGAGCCTTTTGTATTGGACACCAACAATTGTCTGGAGAGTATCTGCTATTAGTCTCTTCAGAGTTGAAAAGCTGTTCTCTTTCTGTATAGAAACTATCAATTGTTCTTCTGATTTTTTTACTCATTTTGTTAAAGCCTGTAAGGTCTGCCTTCAGAGCCAGGAGGTTACCAGCTTCCTCTGCAGAGCAGTGAAAGGTATAAGGACAGATAGCTGTCCTGTCAACCAGCTACAAAAAGCATCGAGGTACTGGAGTTATCTGGGAAAGACTTCCTCACTTGAAAGTAACTCAGGCCTGCAGAGCCAAGCTGGGAAAGTGCCCTTCAAAGAACCCCAGCTGTATGAGATAACGACTGCCCTGGGGCTAGATGCTGAGCAGTGAGAATTTCACTTCCCAAGCCAAAGCCTGCCCTGAGGCTGTGGGTATTAGCAGCTGAGCAGTAAATGGATTTGCAGGGACCGGAAGTGTCTGCCTGGGAAGCGCAGTCAGCTGGGGAGATTCTATTGCCCCAGGCTGAGCTCCCACTCTGCCAATTAGAGGCTGCCCAGGCTGTGCCCCACTGTTGTGCAGATTATTAACTGCCCCCACAAAAGCTCCAAACTGCAGGATGTGGCCACAGGGCTGTGGTAAAGTCTGCCTGAGTCACTTCCGGGTTTGAGGGGTTACAGCCAGATCTTATTAGGTTCTGGTGTTTTTTAGAGTACCCTCTGTTTTAGGCTTTAATTTCTCTGCCAGTTTACTGCTTTGTAAACAAGGCAAAGCAGTTAGCCTATAGAAGAGTGGTCCCTATAACTTCTCTAGCCATAGAGATCACCTCCACCCTTGGTCTGCTCAGGATGCTAGCCTCTCGCTGCCTATGCTAGTCCATTCCTGGCCCCTCAAGACAAACCTTTCCTGGCGATCTTCCGGATTGACTTCAGCTGGTAAATTGTAGTGCTTCTAATCTTCATGAATTTAAGCAATAAAGAGTTATTTTTGAGGCTGGAGTAAATAGTTGGTTATGAAGGTAATGAGAGGAGCTTAGAGAATCGTGTGTGCCTGCTCCGCCATCTTGGCTCCAATTCTGTAGGCAGTAAGATACCCACTATATTCATCCCCCTCCATTCTTTCTCTCAGATATAATAGGTTTCCTATGCCTCTTCATGAGATGTACTACCCCCACTTTACTCTTTTTCTGGTACAATGTCCTTTCCACATCAATTTCTAGAACAAGGTATACATGTATTCTTTATACATCTATATAGTCAAAACATAGTTCCCAAGATTAATCTTTACCTTTTTAGATTTCTCTTGAGTTCTATATTTGTAGATCAAACTTTTTGTTAAGTTCTGGTTTTTTCATCAGAAATAGATGAAATTCGCGTACTTCGTTGAATGTCCATCTTCTTCCCTGGAAAAAGATGCTCATTCTCGCTGGGTAAGTTATTTTTGGTTGCATACCAAGTTCCTTAGCCTTTCGGAATATCATATTCCAGGCCCTTCGATCTTTTAATGTGGATGCTGCCAGATCCTGGGTGATCCTTATTGTGGCTCCTTGATACTTGAATTGGGTTTTTCTAGCCGCTTGCAATATTTTTTCCTTCATCTGAGGGTTCTGGCATTTGGCCACTATATTCCTTGGTATTTTGATTTTAGGATCCCTTTCAGTGGGTGATCGATGAATCCTTTCAATGTTTATTTTTTCCTCTGTTCCTGTGACTTCTGGGCAGTTCTCTTTGATAATTTCCTGGAAAATAGTGTCCAGGCTCTTTTTTTCATCATGTTTTTCTGGAAGTCCAATGATTCTCAGATTGTCTCTCCTGGATCTGTTTTCCAGGTCTGTTGTCTTCCCCAGAAGGTATTTCACATTTTTCTCCATTGTTTGATTTTTTTGGATTTGCTTGACTGATTCTTCTTGTCTCCTCGAGTCATTCAATTCCACTAGTTCAAGTCTGATTTTCAGTGAAGTATTCTCTTCACTCACTTTTTAAAAATCTTTTTCTAATTGTCCAATTGAGTTCTTTTGTTCTGTGGAATTTTTTTCCATTTCGCCAATTTTGTTTTCCAGTTCACCAATCCTATTTTTCAAGGATTTTACTTCTTTATCCACTCTCTCTTTAACTTTCTCCAGGCTCTTTTGCCAAGCCTCCCTCTCCTTTTCCCAAGCCTCCCTCTCCTTTTCCCAAGCTTCCCTCTCCTTTTGCCAAGCCTCACTCTGCTTTCCCCATTTTTCTTCTAGCTCCCTTGTGAGAGCCTTTTTAATCACTTCTATGAGGTTCATCTGTGCTGAGGAACAGATGATCTCCTCCTTTGGGGATTCACCTGGGGACTGCCTGTTTTTAGTCTCCTCAGGCTTTAGAGTCTGCTCTCTATCTGTGTAGAAGCTGTCAAGGGTTAAAGTCCTCTTCAGCTTCTTGCTCATTCTGTCTATTAATCAGAGACAAACTACCAAAGAAAAACAGAAAAAACAGGAGTCTTTCTTTGGGGGAGGGGTTGGATATGTTATCGAGCTTCCTCTACAGACTGCAGGGGGCAGCAGTGAGGCACTAGCAGGACTGTGTGCGCCTGAGCCCAGAGCGTGGTGAGTCACTGTGGGGGGGGAAAGAAGGGGGGGGGGGGCGGCCAGGTCCCGGGAGACTCCAGCTGTTTGGGGTTGTATTCTTCACCCCCGGTGTTTTTAGCTTCTCTGCTGGGCTGCTGACTTGCTGCTGGAGCAAAGTATCCAAACCTGTAGCGAAACTCTCCCTGTAGAGACAGCTGCGATCACTCCCCATCCCCTCTCCAGTCTGCTCCCGTGCTCTCACTGCCGCTGCCCGCCGCCTGCGCCCGATCTAAAACTGCCCCAGCCCTCCAGTAAAGACAGACCTTTCTTGGCGGATCTCAAGGATGGCTTCTCTTGGTAACTATATGTGGGTTTTTTTCAGTCAAGCATTGATTCAGAGGCTTGTAATGAGGTGGATAGTGAGAGAAAGCGTGGAGCTTATGCAGCTGTGAGCCTCCTCTCCGCCATCTTAACCGGAAGTCTTAGCATCTAAATTCTTAAAAGAGAAATTAAGAGAGCTGCAAGATGAAATAGATAGTAAAACTATAATAGTGGGAGATCTTAACCTTGCACTCTCAGAATTAGATAAATCAAACCACAAAATAAATAGGAAAGAAGTCAAAGAGGTAAATAGAATATTAGAAAAGTTAGATGTGATAGATCTCTGGAGAAAATGTAATGGAGACAGAAAGGAATACACTTTCTTTTCAGCAGTTCATGGAACCTATACAAAAATTGACCATATATTAAGACATAAAAACCTCAAACTCAAATGCAGTAAGGCAGAAATAGTAAATGCATCCTTTTCAGACCACGATGCAATGAAAATGACATTCAACAAAAAACCAGGGGGAAGTAGACCAAAAAATAATTGGAAACTAAATAATCTCATACTAAAGAATGATTGGGTGAAACAGCAAATCATAGACATAATTAATAACTTCACCCAAGAAAACGATAATTAATAAGACATCATACCAAAATGTATGGGATGCAGCCAAAGCGGTAATAAGGGGAAATTTCATATCTCTAGAGGCCTATTTGTATAAAATAGAGAAAGAGAAGGTCAATGAATTGGGTTTGCAACTAAAAATGCTAGAAAAGGAACAAATTAAAAACCCCCAGTCAAACACTAAATTTGAAATTCTAAAAATAAAAGGAGAGATCAATAAAATTGAAAGTAAAAAAACTATTGAATTAATTAATAAAACTAAGAGTTGGTTCTATGAAAAAACCAACAAAATAGACAAACCCTTAGTAAATCTGATTTAAAAAAAGGAAAGAGGAAAATCAAATTGTTAGTCTTAAAAATGAAAAGGGAGAACTCGCCACTAACGAAGAGGAAATTAGAGCAATAATTAGGAGTTACTTTGCCCAACTTTATGCCAATAAATTCGACAACTTAAAAGAAATAGAAAAATACCTCCAAAAATATAGCTTGCCCAAACTAACAGAGGAAGAAGTAAATATCCTGAACAGTCCCATCTCAGAAAAAGAAATAGAACAAACTATCAATCAACTCCCTAAGAAAAAATCCCCAGGACCAGATGGATTTACATGTGAATTCTACCAAACATTTAAAGAACAATTAACTCCAATGTTATATAAACTATTTGAAAAAATAGGGATTGAAGGAGTCCTACCAAACTCCTTTTATGACACAGACATGGTACTGATACCAAAACCAGGTAGGCTGAAAACAGAGAAAAAAAATTATAGACCAATCTCCCTAATGAATATTGATGCTAAAATCTTAAATAAAATATTAGCAAAAAGATTACAGAAAATCATCACCAGGATAATACACTATGACCAAGTAGGATTTATACCAGGAATGCAGGGCTGGTTCAATATTAGGAAAACTATTAGCATAATTGACTACATCAATAACCAAACAAACAAAAACCATATGATCATCTCAATAGATGCAGAAAAAGCATTTGATAAAATCCAACATCCATTCCTAATAAAAACACTTGAGAGCATAGGAATAAATGGACTTTTCCTTAAAATAGTCAGGAGCATATATTTAAAACCATCAGTAAGCATCATATGCAATGGGGAAAAACTGGAACCTTTCCCAGTAAGATCTGGAGTGAAGCAAGGTTGCCCACTATCACCATTATTATTTAATATCGTATTAGAAACACTAGCCTCGGCAATAAGAGTCGAGAAAAATATTAAAGGAATTAGAGTAGGCAATGAGGAAACCAAACTATCACTCTTTGCAGATGATATGATGGTATACCTAGAGAACCCCAGAGATTCTACGAAAAAGCTATTGGAAATAATTCATAATTTTAGCAAAGTAGCTGGCTACAAAATAAATCCCCATAAATCCTCAGCATTTTTATACATCACCAACAAAACCCAACAGCAAGAGATACAAAGAGAAATTCCATTCAGAATAACTGTTGATACCATAAAATATTTGGGTATCTATCTACCAAAGGAAAGTCAGGAAGTATATGAGCAAAATTATAAAAAAGTCTCCACACAAATAAAGTCAGACTTAAATAATTGGAAAAATATTAAGTGCTCTTGGATCGCCCGAGCGAACATAATAAAGATGACAATACTCCCTAAACTAATCTATTTATTTAGTGCTATACCAATCAGACTTCCAAGAAAATATTTTAATGATCTAGAAAAAATAACAACAAAATTCATATGGAACAATAAAAAGTCGAGAATCTCAAGGGAATTAATGAAAAAAAAAAATCAAATGAAGGTGGCATAGCTGTACCTGATCTAAAATTATATTATAAAGCAGCAGTCACCAAAACCATTTGGTATTGACTAAGAAATAGATTAGTGGATCAGTGGAAAAGGCTAGGTTCACAAGACAGAATAGTCAACTATAGCAATCTAGTGTTTGACAAACCCAAAGCCCCTAACTTCTGGGAAAAGAATTCATTATTTGATAAAAACTGCTGGGATAATTGGAAATTAGTATGGCAGAAATTAGGCATGGACCCACACTTAACACCATATACCAAGATAAGATCAAAATGGGTCCATGACCTAGGCATAAAGAACGAGATTATAAATAAATTAGCGGAACATAGAATAGTTTATCTCTCAGACTTGTGGAGGAGAAAGAAATTTGTGACCAAAGATGAACTAGAGACCATTACTGATCACAAAATAGAAAATTTTGATTACATCAAATTAAAAAGCCTTCATACAAATAAAACTAATGCAAACAAGATTAGAAGGGAAGCAACAAACTGGGAAAACATCTTCACAGTTAAAGATTCTGATAAAGGCCTCATTTCCAAAATATATAGAGAACTGACTCAAATTTATAAGAAATCAAGCCATTCTCCAATTGATAAATGGTCAAAGGATATGAACAGACAATTTTCAGAGGATGAAATTGAAACTATTACCACTCATATGAAAGAGTGTTCCAAATCATTATTGATCAGAGAAATGCAAATTAAGACAACTCTGAGATACCACTACACACCTATCAGATTGGCTAAGATGACAGGAAAAAATAATGATGAAGGTTGGAGGGGATGCGGGAAAACTGGGACACTATTGCATTGTTGGTGGAGTTGTGAACGAATCCAACCATTCTGGAGAGCAATCTGGAATTATGCCCAAAAAATTATCAAATTGTGCATACCCTTTGATCCAGCAGTGTTTCTATTGGGCTTATATCCCAAAGAAATACTAAAGAAGGGAAAGGGACCTGTATGTGCCAAAATGTTTGTGGCAGCCCTGTTTGTAGTGGCTAGAAACTGGAAAATGAATGGATGCCCATCAATTGGAGAATGGCTGGGTAAATTGTGGTATATGAATGTTATGGAATATTATTGTTCTGTAAGAAATGACCAGCAGGATGAATACAGAGAGGCTTGGAGAGACCTACATGGACTGATGCTAAGTGAGATGAGCAGAACCAAGAGATCATTATACACTTCGACAATGATATTGTATGAGGACATATTTTGATGGAAGTGGATTTCTTTGACAAAGAGACCTGAGTTTCAATTGATAAATGACGGACAAAAGCAGCTACATCCAAAGAAAGAACACTGGGAGACGAATGTGAACGATCTGCATTTTTGTTTTTCTTCCCGGGTTATTTATACCTTATGAATCCAATTCTCCCTATGCAACAAGAGAATTGTTCGGCTCTGCAAACATATTATATCTAGGATATACTGCAACATATCCAACATATAAAGGACTGCTTGCCATCTAGGGGAGGGGGTGGAGGGAGGGAGGGAAAAAAAAATCGGAACAGAAACGAGTGTCAATATAAAGTAATTATTAAATAAAAATTTTTTTTAAAAAAATAAATAAATAAAAGAAAAAAAAAATTTCCCTAGATTCCAAGTCAGATTATGATTGCCAAATCTCCTGGGCAAAGTCTTGTTTTTTTCTTTAAAAAGATGTTATTGATCATTTTTGTTGTTGATCCTTTCCTATAACATCTTTAAAATCACCTCCTATATAGTATATTCCCTGAAGAAATAAGCAAAGCTATCTAACACTGTGCGATGTACACATTTTGCATTTTTCTGTTGTAAATTACCAAAAAGAACATTATGTACTTTAAATTTCACATTATGCTATCAGTTCTATCATTATTTAATTATTTATTTTGTTATTTATTTGTTAATTATTTAAATTGTTGTTGGTCATTGTGCAGATTGTTCTTCTGATACCCTAGCAGAGGCCTTTATCAACTTGTTTATTGTTTATCAACAAGTTGATCTTCCTAAAATAAACTACAGGGCCTCCTTGTTATCCTTAAGGAAAAAAAAAAAAGTTATTTAAAAAAAAAGAAAAAAAGAAAGAAAGAAAGAAAGAAATGCATGAGGAGAAGAAGACTTCTCGTAAAGATGAAAATTGCCCACACTGGTATCCCAGTAGGAGATTGAGTCAGTATCATGCCTGGAAAGCAAAACAATAGCTACTCTTTTAAAAATACCTGTTAGCAGCTAAATCAATAACATCAGGACTTGTCGGAACTAAAGAAAGGGATGAAGCCAATGCCTAACTTCAAAAAAAGAAGACAGAAGAAAGACATAGGCCAAAATCAGAGTCAAGGCCAATGGAATGAGGATCTGAGAGAACCCAAAAGATTTCAATTATGCAGAAGGGGATGGACCAAAGGAAGTAAAGACCAAAACAGAAAACCAACTAAAAGAGAACCCCACCACCTGAAAATGCTGAAGGGAATAGAGCCTAAACCAAAATGAAACTCCAATCAAGGAATTAAAATTTGAGAAATGAGTAAATCAAAGAAAACACCAAGCAGTATAAAAAAAAAGTATTGAAAATCTAAAGATTCTCCCCAAAGTTGAAAATAACTGCATAAAAACTACAAGGAGAGACTAAAACAGAAAAGTAAAGCTTTCCACAAGAATTGTAGAAACAGCTGGAAGAAATGAAGCAAGAAATAAACATGAAATAAAAACTCTGGAGTTAATTGGAAAGATGGTAAAACTTGGCCAAGTGATGGACACCCTGAAAACAAGAATAGGCCAAAAAGAACTACTAAAGAAATACCTATTTACCCCAAAATGCTTAAACAAAATATGGCATATAAAGGTAGCAAGATATTATGTTATTGTAAGATATAATAAAAGGGATCGTTTCAGAGAAACCTTGCAAAAGCTATGTCAACTGATGTAGATTGAAGTGAGTCGAACCAGGACCACTTATACAATGACACCAATACAATAAAGAAAAATAACTTTGAAATACTTGAGAATCAATGCTATGACAAAAACTACTCCAAAGGACTAAAAATGAAGCAAGCTACTCACTTCTTGACCTAAAGATGAAAACTCCAAAAGCAGAGGGAGAAATAAAATGTAGAAATATTGTCAATGTAAGAATTTGCTCTGCTTAATTATGCATATTTCTTGTAAGGTTGTGATTGATTGTTTTTATTGTTATTCAGTCGAGGGGAGAGAAAATAAATGCTTGATCACTGAAAAGATTTAACTTAAATATTTTTAAAAGTTTATTTCCAACTGCTCATATTCTCCCCATCCCAGTGATACCTGCTTATATACAAACCCATTCCACTTATCCAATTGTTCTTTCCCTTACTTTCAGCCTTCTTATCTGTCCTAGTTCCAGCAATGTCCCACTACTATCTCCCTCTACTGTGTAATCTGGAATTATTAATTAATCTGTCAATAATTAATAAACCTGTTTTATCAAATCTTTTTCTTTCTCACTCTTTCAATTTTCTGACACTCATTAAGATGTCATTCTCTCTTGATGTCACTGTGTCCTGACAACTAAAACTAACAGGACAAATTAAAAACAAAATGTTCGTTTTATATATGGATTAAACTAGGGTTTAATATTTCTAGAGAATTAAAAAATTAAGCCCAAATTTATAAATAATATTCTTCCCTTTTAAGAATACCTCAGTATCTAACATTCTGTTAATGACAAGGAAAAAAAAAATTCCTGAATTTGAAATGTTTTTCAGTGAAAGCCATTCCAACAGTCCTAATATAAATTATTCATTAGGTCTGTACACTTGCATTAGAACTCTTAGAGGAAATATTTGGACTTCTGGAAACATTTCACATTATTAAATAAGAATCACTTATGAAAGTTGATGATGTTCTAGGAACTCAGTAATCATGCAAAAAAAATTACATGCCTATTAAAAGCATTAGATTCCTATTCCTTACACCTCTAAATTCTTTGTGTTGATAGTGTCATGCACATTTGAACTAAATAAAAGTACATACTGAATATTATATTGCTTAATCTATGATTATAATGACACTGAAAATTAGTTTTAAAATACTGCACTGAGAAATTTGATTCAAAGTTCTGATTTTTGTTTATTTAGAAAGGTTCTGTTTCACCAATGTCAAAGAATTTTTAAATAGGAAGAGATCACCATTTGGAGTTCTTTGATTAAACAGTGAGCTCACGACACTTAAGAGTATTAGGTCATTGATTAACAACATTATTATCACACTTTGTGGGCTGTTTTCAATTAAACAGAGAAAAAAATTGCTATAGATGATAATTAAATTACAAAAGATTGTCATTTTGCCAATTATTTTCATTTCAAAGTAATTCTGTATGCTTTCTACTTCAGAGACTCCACCTGTGTTACAATATGATGAATTCATCAGAAATATAGTCTACTCTACAACTTAAAGAATTAAACAAAAGTCAAGAACTACAGTATTTTTATCTCTAGTCTCCCAGGAATATTTTTCTTTGCTAATAAAATGAGTTGACATTTTTTAGGCTTTTGGAGAGACCTTTTTTTCAAAAATAAAATATATAATAACTAAATAGCACAAACTTTGTCAGCTAAATAAAGCAACATTCAAGAAGTATTCACTTCTAAGCAGCTGGTTTGACAGCAGTTTTTAAAATTTGTTTAGAAGTGTTTCCAGAACACATTTTCCCAATTCCTATGGAAACTTCCTTTTCCATTTTCTTAAAAGAACATTTTAAAATGCAACATGTCTGCATCTTTAACATAGTAAATAGGTTTACAATTCTAAAAACTACACTTAAACAAGCAATATCTATGCCAGACTATCTAATAGCCAAAAAATATGTATTTAAGATTAAAGTACTATTTGGGAAAGAAATCTTAGATAATATTTAAATTTTAAGGGCAATATTGTTTCATCAAATTCTGTTCCTTAATATAGCAGTGTTTTTTGTTGATTGACAAGACCTCTTCTCAGTCTTCTAATCTTCAATCTTGGTCTTTCTACAGATTTCAAATTGTTGACTAAAATTATTTCTTTCCTGACCTTTTGAAAAATTACTATGGGTTCCATTTTTTAGTTCTTTAGTCTCTGAACATTTTGTTGCTCAATAATTTTAAAAACTTTCATGGCTGTAACTACCATGTTTTCAAAAATTATTCTCAAATCTGCAGATCTCCTAGAATATTTGTTGTTCTCATACCTACTTTCATAAATTTATACTAATTTGATTATTTTTAGATGGAATGTCCTTCTACCCATTTCTCTAAAAATGATCATACTCATTTTTGAAAATTTAGCTCAAAGGTTATTTCTTATTGTGTTATGCCACAGTTTTCTTTAACTGTCCTGACTCAGTTTCCCTGTCTCAGTTTCCTTAACTGTTCTGTCTCTGACCCAGTAAAACTAAGGATTATTCGCTCTTGGGTTATAAATTAGCAAGATAAAAGAGTAGATCTCCTGATTCTTTTATGGATTTACAATATTCCTTTAGAATATTCCAAGATCAACCCATGATATCTTTACTTCTTTGTCTCTGGAATTTTAGGTTTTATGGCTTCCCCTCCCTGATAAAAAACTTTCCCTCCCTTTCTCTTCTTTGTCTCCAAAAAGGTATTTAAGAAGTTGGGGTTCCTTCATTCATTGCTGGAGAATGGCGGCTGGCAGCTGTATGCTGGACGCTGGATTCTTTGGGTCCTCCAGCCCTGGGACCAATATGGATTCCTTGGTCCCAGTATACTTATCTCTGTCTGACTGGATAATCTGAGACGAGAGTCCTGTCCAGTCAATCTTACTCTCCCATTAATAAAATATTAAAAACTCTCTAATCTCTCTCCTGCCTCAGTTTCTCCGGCATTACAATTTGGAGGTCCCGCCGAGATAATAGAAACTGAGAACTGGATTAGAGATTAGAGACCTCTCGGTCTCCACCTAGGCCTGAGGGGGGCTCAGGACCTGGGTCTGTTCCTTGAGAAAAGACCAGCACTCCTAGGAAAAGGAAGCAGTTCTTCAGCCTCAGTCCGGCCTACAGTGGACAACGAAATTGATTCGGCATTTGATTCGGCATTCGGGAGAGTAAGTCTGTCTGGGTACCTTTTGGGGTACCATTTGGTTTTGGTTCTGGTTCTGGTCTGATCTGTTGCTAGCAACTTGTGGTCTCAGAATAAATGCCGACGGGTTTACAAATTCTGAGACGGGTATTTTCTGGGACGCTGGAGAATATCCTCTGGGTATATGTTTGCTTAATGTTGTAACTGTGTAGTCTGTGTCATACATGTTCTATGTTCTGTGTGGTTTGTCTGTTATGTTGTTGGTTGGAAAACGTTGCAACTGTGCATAGTAAATTGGAGCTCCATGTTTGTTTGTGTGTGTCTGTGTTAAAAGTTAAAATAAGCTTGTAAGAGATAAGGATTCAGCCTCTGTGTTGCAGGCTTAGAAAATATCAAGAAGTTTGAAAAATCTTTCTCTCTCTCTCTCTCTCTGTCTCTGGCTGACTGCAGCAGCCTGTGAGAAAAAGGGAGAAAAGGGAGAGAAAGGAAGAAAAAAAAAGGAAATGAAAAAAAATAGATTGAAAGGGATTTGAAAATTCGGAAAGTTAAAAAAAATATACCAATTTCCCCAGATAGATAAGTTTTCTTGGTTGAGGAATATGGTCATAAATGTGATCCTACTTTGGTCTGAGTATTTCTAAAAGTTTAATTGCTATGTTAAAAAAAAACCTTGAATTCTTTTATGTGGAATTGGGTGTTTTGTATAAGTTTAAATTGATTGTATTGGGTCATCCTGAGGTTATTTAAAGGGCCTCTGAACATAAGTTTTTTTTTCCTTTGTCCTTTTAAAAATGTTTGTTATGGACAATATGCAATTTGGGATGTTTTTCTATGTATTGGGTATGACTTATAAGGATATGATAAATAATTGTTTAAGATTTATCCGTAATTTGATGACATCTGTTATTGGAGTTTTTGGGCTTAGAGTTAATTAGCTAATGCTATTTGGGAGTTTTAAAGATCCACCCTGTGACAGTTACTGGACAATTGATTGATAAGCTGTTAAAACTCAATTGCTTATGTCATGTTATAGTTATGTTCTTGCATTTTTCCTTCTGTAACTGATCTCTCTCTGATCAGAGCAATGGTCAGTAGAACTGTTAATGCAATTCAATTATGTCGTGCCTTGCTATTTTCAGTCTGGTTATATGTAATCATTGTATCCTAAATGCTTGGGCAACTATTTTGCCTGGTCATCTGTCTGTTACTGGATATTTGTGTTTTGTTCCTTTAAGGTTTCTACATGATAAGTGGACAATTAACAGGGTCTATGGGACAGCACCTGTTTGCTTGGCCTGTAAAGCAAACTCATCTCTTCACATAGGAAACTGCTGGCCAATTTATTTTGGCCTCATGTTTTGCAACAGTCTGAACTGAGTCTTTCTATCTGAGACTGATCTAATCTTTGTGTGTTAGATTTGTGTTTTTGTTCTAGATTTTGGTCAAATTACATATTGACTTGCTTCTGGAACCTGGATCAGCTTTGATCAGCTTTGATTGTCACCACGGCACACACCCACTCTGCAAGGAATGAGAGCCTCCTGTCATTTCATAGCCTGAAGTAGCAGTTTTAAAATAAGACCATGGACTTGACCCTGCATCGAGTGTACTTTGGACTGATATGAGGGACTTTGGGAATGGTTGATGACTGACTGTTAAACCTTACCTGGATCATCTATTACTGTGTGTTTAAGACTTGGGATGGGATTTGTTAAAACTATGTAATTATTGCTGTTATGTTTGAGGGCTTTTTAGGAAATGCTACTGTATTAGTCTGTTATGTATAGGGATTTTGATTTGCTCTTGGGATTTATATGGGGAATGGTCATTTGATAATTCCTTTCCGTGAGAAAAAAAAAAGGGAGGTAGAGATAGAACATTGGGGAAACTGATATATTTTTTTCAAAATACCTGAAAGAATGGGAACCCCTAGCTTCCTATTCACTTTGGCTTAGGCATCTCTGCCCCACCCCCGATCTCACTTAGTTCAGATTGAATTTGGATGCTTTAGTTTTAGAATCCCTTATTTTGTTAAAAATTTCCCTGGCAGACTCAGTTTTTGGGGATTATTTTTTAGAAAAGTTTTAGAAATCAGACACCTGTCCTGACACTGGCAGTCTCTCTGATCTATTTTTCTTCAGTCCTGTAACCCCAGTTCATTAAGTATTTCAGCATTTCAAAGGACCTTGAAGTTTGGCTTGAGGCACCTAAAAAGTTTGGAGTTTGCCTGCCTTGATGGTCTAACTGTGCATAATCTGCTCAGAAATCTGTATTCTAATAGCAGTCCTGTTTCTCTGGGTGGGGACGGGTGGAGCTACTACAAGCCTCATCCTTCCCCCATGGAGAGATTTGCCTCTCTGAATGGGCCTTGGACCCTGCTGCTTTGTAAGCAGAGACTGAGGTAAGTGCACAAATGATCACAGACCTAACTGTCCATCTCAAACTGGATTCTCTGGCTGAGATGGTGCTCCAGAACTGGAAAGGACCTGACATGCTTGCAACAAGGGAGCCTTTGTACAGCTGTTAACTTTGGGGTTATCAGGGAGAGAGTTGCTCTTGCCAATGAGTCTTTACATTTTTTTCTAGTTTTATTTTTGACTCATTTGCTTTACATAAGGTGGGTCAAAGACCACCTGGGTATCTAGAGGAAGGTGCTAAGATTCAAAGGTTTGAATATTTAGGAGAAAGAGTGTGGAATGGTATGCCACAGTTTTCTTTAACTGTCCTGACTCAGTTTCCCTGTCTCAGTTTCCTTAACTGTTCTGTCTCTGACCCAGTAAAACTAAGGATTATTCGCTCTTGGGTTATAAATTAGCAAGATAAAAGAGTAGATCTCCTGATTCTTTTATGGATTTACAATATTCCTTTAGAATATTCCAAGATCAACCCATGATATCTTTACTTCTTTGTCTCTGGAATTTTAGGTTTTATGGCTTCCCCTCCCTGATAAAAAACTTTCCCTCCCTTTCTCTTCTTTGTCTCCAAAAAGGTATTTAAGAAGTTGGGGTTCCTTCATTCATTGCTGGAGAATGGCGGCTGGCAGCTGTATGCTGGACGCTGGATTCTTTGGGTCCTCCAGCCCTGGGACCAATATGGATTCCTTGGTCCCAGTATACTTATCTCTGTCTGACTGGATAATCTGAGACGAGAGTCCTGTCCAGTCAATCTTACTCTCCCATTAATAAAATATTAAAAACTCTCTAATCTCTCTCCTGCCTCAGTTTCTCCGGCATTACAATTGATCCAGGAAGAATAGATTACTTCTTCCTGTGAACGCCTCTAAAACTCCTTTGTTATGTACTTACTATATATCTAATGATTATCTGTATTCTCATCTTCAATTTATTGAGTGAATACCATGTACAAAGCATTATACTAGGCAATGTATAAACAAAAATTACAGTCCCTACTATCAAAGTAAATAGGAACCTGCCTACACTGAATTAAGTAAATATAAAGCAAACATGAAATAATATTAAGTAATTTCATAAATAACATAAAGTAATAATAATATTAAATATATATCCTAATAATGTTAACATAAAGTAATTTCATATCAACAAACAATTGTAATATCTAATTTCCTACATCTTAGTGGAATAATATAAATGGGCTGATCATTTGCTGTGATGTTGCTGTGTTACACCTTTTATTTTTTTGTGTAAAATTAAGTTTTGGAATGCCTTAATGATTGACAAATTTAAAGCATTTTTAAAAAATTAAAATTTAGTCATAAAACAACAAAAGTCAAACAATGAATTAGGTCAGCCTTATTAACATATGGATTTTGTTTTCTTATTTAAATGATATCTTTAAGTTCAATGGATTCAGACATTGTCATTTAAAATTTAGAAACAAGCCCCTTTAAGGAAATAAGGCTCTTAATTTCTTATTCACTGTGGAACAAATATGGAAAATGTTGGTGGAAGTATCTTAGTTCACCATAACTGATAAAAGTAATTGGAAAATCGATTCTAAATATGCAATGATTTCAAATGATAGTGGACTTTTATAACCTTTATTTCAACTTCAGGAGAAATATAAAAGTTAATATTTAAATCCCTACTTTAAAAATGCTTAATAAATAATAAGAAGCTAATTCACAAGGCAAAATGTGATCATTATTATAACATTTCTGTAAGATAAAAGAAAATAAAGCACCATAGTTCCAGCATCAATAATAAATTGAGGCAAAAACAAATGGACTTCTATAATTTCACTCAATAAATCTACAAATTCACTCAATAAAAATTCACTCACAAAATCACTCAATAAATGGCAAAGCCATAAATGAGAACCAAGTCTTCCTATTTTCCTGTCCAATGTTCTTTCCGATAAATTCTTCATTGTTATTGAAAAGCAAAAGTGAATAAAACAAAATCTTTGTGTTTTTTTTAATTATAGCTTTTTATTTACAAAACATATGCGTAATAATTATTCAACACTAACCCCTGCAAAATCTTCTATTCCAAATTTTCCCCTCCTCTCCTCATCCTCTCCCCTAGAGGGCAGGTATTCCAATACATTTTAAAATATATGTTAAATCCAATATATGTATACACATCTATACAGTTATTTTCCTGCACAAGAAAAATCAAATCTAGAAAGAAGAAAAAAACAACAAACACACCTGAGAAAGAAAACAAAATACAAGCAAACAACAACAGAAAGAGTGAAAATACTATGTTGTGGTCCACACTCAGTTTCCACAGTCCTCTCCCTGGGTGTAGATGACTCTCTTCATTATTGAACAATTGGAACTGGTCTGAATCAATTCATTGCTGAAGAGAGCCACGTCCATCAGAACTGATCATTGAATAGTCCTGTTGTTGCCATGTACAATGATCCCCTGGTTCTGCTCGTTTCACTTAGCATTAATTCATACAAGTCTCTCCAGATCTCTCTGAAATCATCCTGTTCGTCATTTCTTTTCTTTTTTTTTTATTATTATAGTTTTTTATTTATAAGAAAAATGCATGGGTAATTTTTCAGCATTGACAATTGCAAAACTTTTTGTGACAACTTTTCCCCTCCTTCCTTCCACCCTCTTCCCCAGATGGCAGGTTGACTAATACATGTTATATATGTTAAAGTATATGTTAAATACAATATATGTATACATGTCTATACAGTTAATTTGCTGTACAAAAAGAATAGAACTTTGAAATAGTATACAATTAACCTGTGAAGGAAATCAAAAACGCAGGTGGACAAAAATAGAGGAATTGGGAATTCTATGTAGTGGTTGATACTTATTTCCCAGAGTTCTTTCACTGGGTGTAGCTGGTTCAATTCATTACTACTCTATTGGAAATGATTTGGTTAATCTCATTGTTGAAGAAGGCCAGGTCCATCAGAATTGATCATCATATAGTATTGTTGCTAAAGTATATAATGATCTCCTGATCCTGATCATTTCACTCAGTATCACTTCATGTAAGCCTCTCCAGGCATTTCTGAAATCATCCTGTTGGTCATTTCTTACAGAACAATAAAATTCTATAACATTCATATAACACAATTTATTCAGCCATTCTCCAACTGTCACAAACATTTTTGCACATACAGGTCCCTTTCCCTTCTTTAGTATCTCTTTGGGGTATAAGCCCAGTAGTAAACTGCTAGATCAAAGGGTATGCACAGTTTGATAACTTTTTGAGCATAGTTCTAAATTTATCTCCAGAATGGCTGGATGTGTTCACAATTCCACCAACAATGTATTAGTGTCCCAGTTTTCCCACATCCCCTCCAACATTGATCATTATCTTTTCCTGTCATCTTAGCCAATCTGACTGGTGTGTAGTGGTATCTCAGAGTTGAAAACAAAATCTTTGAAATTAAAAACATACTCAAATAGATTTGCACATTCCATTCTACAATAAAGATTGTAACCTATCTGGGACTGCCTAATCTAGGTGATTGTCATTTATGCCTTCCCATACAATGATCACGGGAGTTCCACCCTAAAAGCTGGGGGCCTTCCTCATTTTCTCCTAATTGGGTAAAGATAAAAGCAGAATGCACAGATTTTCTTTTGGTTATTCCTCACTGTTATCACATGAACCAGCTCACTTTCTGTTTTGTTCAAATGCTTCTTTCCTGACATTTTTTAGTCCAATTATGTTTTTTAACTAATTTGTATTATGTTGTTGCCTGCTCACACTAACATGAGTTTTTCTATTGTTTTCTGAATAATACTCATCTTTATTTCTTCCAAATATAACATTTTTCCTGACTTGTCCAGATAACAGTATCATTAGAATATGACCATATGATCTTATTTAGTGATATATAAAGGTAGGAGTCCTAAATTATCTAGTCCAGCATTCTCATTTTACAAATTAGTAAGAGCAAATATTATTTAATTACGCAAGATTTCATAGATCTTCCTAAGAGAGTATAACTACTAATCCATAAAAATAACTATTCTTTCCAAAAGGAAATGCAATAGCCTGCTCGCCTCTCAATTTTGGACTTGATTTACTACTATCCATCTGCAATGTCTGTCCAAGTTATAAGTAGTTGAGTTATAAAGGTTGTCTATCTAACTGGACAGTCTTGACAACAAGAATACTTCACATATTTGGTTTTTTACATGTGGATGATTAATTCTAGTTATTTGAGTGGTTATGGATCTCTTTAAGGAGTTTCTGTAGTATTTCTCAGATTGATGAAACCAGTAAATAAGCACTCATAAACAGGAGCATGTAGAGGACCTCAAACTGTTATAAAACTTCAGAATCTTAAGTGAGATCTCCACCATGCCAATGGCCACTACTTTAGAGAGTACATATGATCCCGTTTCATGGTTTGTTTGATAATAACAGTGAATTGTATAATGATTATCTCTACTGAAGTATCTTTCAAAGAATCATATATTTTATACACACATGCAAAATGCCTTATTAGAAAGTCATTTTGCTCTATCAGCTAAATTGTTGTTTTATGGTCAACAAATTATAAACATAGTGAGACTGTAATATTTACAGCTTCCAGTCAGTTGTGTCATGGCAAAAATAGAGTTCACTGTGGAACAACCTAATATCCTCATTGAAGATGCCCTAAATGAGTATGCAAACTATTCTCATAAAAATTTTAGGTAACTTCCCACTAAGATGACATAATAAAGATTAAGGAAAAGCCTAGCTCTACTATATAAATTCCAACAAAGAGCTAAAAATAGAGCCAGACAATGATAAATTTAAAGAGGTCAATGTAAGCTCTATCATTTAACCCAGAAGTACAGAAAAAGTCCGAGGATACTGGTAGACAGGATTCCTTTGTTTTCTAGAGGAAATAGTACCAGTACAAGTATACCCAGAAGTTGTAGAGAGGAGTAAGAGTTATGCTGAGAAAACCTATAAAAACCCCAATATTTGGGCCTGAATCCATCAGATGAGGGAAAATAAGAGAGCCAGTTTAGACTCCTTGCAATGGCATCATAAGCCACTCCCCGCTCAAATAAATATTCTGCAGAAGTCAGGGGAACTTGTACAAATTCCATTAACTGAGCCAGAAACCAGCAGATACATGGAAATGAGGGGAATCAATAAGAACCTTCACAAAAGGATATTTTCTGCCTTTCTTTGGTAAACTATACCCTTCCCCCCATCTCCTTCCCAAACTTAACACAGTGTCTGACATATAATAGGCTCTAACAGACAAGCCCTTATATGTTTATAAATTATGTCACATTGCTTGTCTTTTTCAATGGAGGTTGGAAGAGTAGAGTGGGGAGGGAGAAAATTTGGAACTGAAAATTTGAAAAGAAAAAAGTTAAAATGTTTTTGCATGTAATTGGGAAAAATAAAATATTAAATAAGAAAACTATACAAGTAATAAACTTCTCTGTTGAATTAATCATTATAATCAGGCTTGAAAGTTATTAAATATTTTGAATGAAATGAACTGATGACACAAGTAGTGTATTCTGATTAAGGAGGCTTGCTCTTTCTTATGGATCTTGTAAAAAAAAAAAAAAATTGCACTGTTGTTCAGAATCCCAGGGTTCAATCTAAAGGAGAAAGCAATACAATCTAGACATTGAAAAGAAATCATCTGCAATCCACATCCAGAGAGACTGAATATGAATTGAAGCATAGTATTTTCACTTTTTTTTGTTTGCTTGCTTGCCTTTCTTTTCATGATTCCCCCCCCACACACTTTTGATCTGATTTTTCTTGTACAATATAACAAATATGGAAATATGTTTAAAAGGATGGTACATATATACATTATATCAGATTGTTTGCTGTCTTGGAAAAAGGAAAAAGTAAAGGAAGGAGGGAGAAAAAAATTTGGAACACAAAATCTTGCACAAATGACTGCTGACAACTATCTTTACATGTATTTGGAAAAATGAAATACTATTGAGAGAAAAAAATTCATGGTACTACATTAAAAAAAAAAAGGAAAGAAAATCACTTATGGGTGAAAGAAAGATATAGACTAGGACTAAAACTCAGAAAAGGTATGCTTGAATCAGACAGCAGAACACTTTAGGCTAATTACCTATTTGATGTGAGATAATGGCTCTATATACATATTTAGATGAGATGGTGATGTGATAGCTCTCCTCACCATTGGTGCTTGCTGAATGTTTTGGTGGTGAGATAATCATAGGCAAGAATTAGAAGGCTGGGGGAGAGAAGTCAGGGTCATTTGGCTGCAGGAGGAGGAGGAGAGAAGCTGGAGACTCCAGACTCCAGAATTGAGGATACATCTATGGCAAGCTGCATGGCAACTTGCCTGCCTCCTTCACTCCTCTCCCTAAAGACCAAGAACTTTGATTAATCTTGACTCTGACTGATTTTGAGGTCATCCAGGGAGCTAGTCCGGACATTACAGAAAGGGAAGTTGGGGAAGCTTTTGCTTCCTTCCTCAGAGGATAATCACATGAATTTAGAAGGATTAAAGGATTCTTCTCATCATTGTAATAGCAATGTCCCTGAAATAGCTGATTGGTAGTCAAGTACAAACTACACAAACTCAAAAAAAGAAGCTTCAGGACATTATAAGAAACCTAATATGGAGCTAGACAATGCTAAAGAGGATTATTTCTTGAAAGTCATCAGAAAGTAAGAAAACTAATTTCACCAAAAGAACTTCCAGTTACCTGGAAAAAGAAATGGAAATGATAATGCCAGTGAAGTATCAGATTATAAAATAAATCCATGAAGATCATCAGCTTATCTGTGTGTGTATTTTTTTTAAATAACAGATTTTAAAAAGCATAAAATTTCTGAGAGTTTACTTATCAGGACACAAAAAGGAATTACATGAATAAAACTACTAACTCTATTTGTTATGAATGAAACCTAAGAGTTGGAAACTGATTGCAATTGGGTTGTGCAAATATAATAAAAATGACAATGCCATCTAAATTAATTCATAGATTCAAAGTACCAAAGGATTATAAAACTTAACTGAAGGAACAAAAGGTGACAAAACTCAACTATTCTAACAGATACTATTCATCAAAACAACTGATCAGTGGAAAACATCAAGTGCATAAGATCCACAAACAACAGAACAAAGTAGGATGATGTCTGAAAAATACAAGGACACTAATGATATAAGTACTCAATATTCAACAAAACTACTGGAAAATTTAGAAAGCACTCTGGAAGAAATTAGGCTTAGGTCAACATCTCAAATCATATTAACACAATAAATTGCAAATGAATACATGATTTACATATAAAAGAATATATCATAAATATAGTAAAAGAGAACAGAAGATACTTTTTAAAACAATGGATAATGGAATGAATATAGATAAAACAGACAATTTTGATTACATAAACTTGAAATTTTTGCACATACAAAAGCAAGGTTTTTAGAAAAACAATTAATTGGGGAAGGGGAAGGAAGGAATCTTTTCTACAAATGTTTCTAATAAAGACTTGATAACCAAAATATATGTGAACTTGATATATGAGAACAAAAGTCATTGCCTAAAATAAGAATGGTCAAAGTCTACAAAAAGCCAAATCTAAAAAAAAAATAAAAATAAAAGGAAAGTTAACAATAATTATATGGGGGAAATGCCTCAAACCACTAATGATTAAAGAAATGCAATGAAAACAACTAAAGTTCTATCTCCCACCTACCTAACACTGATTCCAACCTGTGCATAGAGGTCATTAAGTACCAAAGACATATATGCTAATTTAATTTGGAAAATCCTTTCAAGTTCTTTGTACTTTCCCTACCACTTTAACTCCTGCACGCTGGCACATAAACTACAATTCCTACACATAAGCTACAACTTAAGTTGCCACAAAACTACCACCACAGTGGTATTGGGCGAGGGAGGACATCATTTGGGGGAAAACTCTTCATGAGAACTTCAATATAAGATAACTATTACAAAAAATGATGTTTCTTTTTTCCTCTAGACACACGACAAGAAAGGAAAAAAGAAGAGAACAAGCATTTACATTGAATCTATAATATATTTTTCAACAGTATTTTATTTTTCCAAATACATGCAAAATTAGTTTTCAATATTAATCTCTGCAAAACCTTGTCTTCCAAATTTTTCTCCATTTTTCCCTTCTCCTTCCTTCTTTCCCTCCCCAAGATATCAAGCAATCCAATATAGATCAAACATATGCAATTCTTCTAAACATATTTCCACATTCATCTTGCTGCACCAAAAAAAAAAAAAAAAAAAAAAAAAAAAAAAAAATCAGATAAAAAGTAAAAACCACTAGGAAAAAAAAAAAAAACTCCAAGCAAGTAAACAACAACAATGAAAGTGAAAATACTATGCTTTGATCCACATTCAGAAAATACTATACTTTGATCCATATTCAGTCTTCACAGTTCTCTTTCTATGGCACTTTCAATAGCAAGTCTACTAGAATTGCCTTGAATCATTTCATTGTGGAAAAGAACCAAGGTCATCACAGTTGATCATCACATAATCTTGTTGTTAATATATTTTTGGTTCTGCTCATTTCACTCAGCATCAGCTCATGAAAGTCTTTCCAGACTCTTCTGAAATTAGTTTGCTCATCATTTCTTATAAAATAGTAAGTATTCCATTATATTCATATAACATGACTTATGCAGCCATTCCCCAATTGATGGGCATCCACTCAATTTCTAGTTCCTTGCTATTACAAAAAGAGCTGCTACAAACATTTTTGCATATATAGGTTCTTTTCCTTCTTTTGTGATCTCTTTGGGATACAGACCCAGTACAGACACTTAGAGTAGCTACAATATTACATATTATATTATTTCACTTGATCTTCACAACTCTTGAGAGATAGGTGCTATTATTATTATTCCCATTTTATACCTGAGGAAACTGAAACAAACCAGGAACACTTAAGAGTGTCAGATATGAACTCAGGTCTTCCTGGCCTGGTGCTCCATCCACTGTGCTAATTCTTGTAATTTCCTCTCTGAGATGAACTTCTGATCAATTCTTTCATTTAGCTACACCTTTCTTCTTTCTTTTTGCTCGATATAGTAAGAATGTCAAGAGTAATATGATTTAACGCCCTCAGTAGCATGTCTGCTCATTTTTTCACTAGATCATTATCTTACAAGTATAATACCAAACATTTCAAAAAATTGCAAGTGGGCTGAAAATGCTGTGATTCATAATACATCTTACCACCTTTTTATGCCACTCTATTGCTATCATCATGTTAACAGAAGGGGGCCCCACAAGACTGAGAACAATTTCATTTTTCTATTTGTTAATAGGTTGTCATAGTCAGAAAATTCATTGTTCTATAGCAGGCATATTGTTGATACATATCTCTATACTTAGCTAACTTAGTTTTTGGAAAGCAGGCTCAGCTTCCTGCCAGAACCACATCTAATATCCAGCATAGGAGAAACTTCCAAAGCTTGTGCTCTGAGGACACAGTATTTGAGAGCTCTGAGTATTACCATCCCACACAGCAGGACTTTATGGAGAAAATGTACATAATAAGTGATCAAGAAATATTTGTTGATGGAATGAATTTACTAAATGAAAAAATTCATTTATCCATTCAAATATTTTAAATACCTACTATGTACAACATAACCATTATTAGCGTGAGACAGGAAGACAAATAATATATACCTCTACTCAAAGAACTTGCATCTAATTAGAAGTGATAAGACAAAATATAATATATAGATATAAGAAAAATAAAGAACTGTTTATATGAGGAATTTGAAAAGATATTAAATAAACTTGGGATGACTTAAAGCTTGATTTAAAAATCGCATCAAGAAATGGCTGTATAAAAGAGAAATAATCTGACCTGAATCTCAAAAGACAAAAAGGATGTGAAAAGAAAGAGTTGAAGGAAAAAGAAATGAACACATTATAGACATAAAGAATAATGTATGAAAGGATATGTAGGTCAACCTGCCAGTTTGGCTAGAGTAAAAGATTAGTGAAAATTAAGCTTAGAAAAGTAGAATAAAGCTTAACACTAATCAATCAAGGATGAAGTTTCCTCTAAAAACCTACACCAACTTGTCTGCTTTGACTTCCCAAATCATGTATCTGTGTACATACGTAATCCCCATTTAAATTTATCTTTATTTAATTTAAATTTATTTTAAGGATGAGAACTGATCCTCTTTCTGAGCTCCTGTGAAGGAGACAATGAGTAAGGAGGTATTGAAGAAAGGAGAAAAGAAAAAGCCTATTGACTGGGACTTACTTGAGGAAAAGAGACAGGAAGTTTAAAATTTAAAGTTATCTTCTGTAAATGAAGACATAGCTTTTTTTTTTTTTTTTGAAAGTTTTTAACTTTCCTCTGAAAATTTGCTCCTGGCAAATTTGGCAGCTGACTTGTTTCTCAACCTAGCTGATTCATTTCCCCCCAAAATGTGAAAAAGAGAAGTTCAAGTTAGTTTTTCAATTAGCCCTAATCTACATTTGTAGTTATATTATTCCCTCCGGCACTGTTACAACTATTGAGCAACTAGGTTTCAAATCTACAACAGAATGTTGTTGTATAAACATATGGAATTGTGTAAGGGAAAATACAAGCCTCTTTCTTTATTCAGCCTCTATGTAGATAGCAAATAAAATACAAGCAACCACAGCAAGAGAATGTCACAGAAGAGGTTATCTACTGGGTTCTGTTTTTAAATTTATATTAAACATCACGTATGTGCCCAGCATGAGGTATAGACAAAAGAGTAATTAGAAGTGTATTGCTCTTTTTAGCCAAATTTCATTGGTTGTAATGGGCTGAGGCTTGAGTTGATGCACTGAGGTTCCAAGCACATGAGGCTAAATAGTAATTGGACCATACTCTATTAATATATAAGCTTGGAGAAAGAATGGCCCCTGCCCACTCTTTGTGCAAGTCCTGATGTGTTGTATAGGAAATAACGATTTTGGTGGGTGGAGGCAGGGGAGTGGAAAAGGAAGGGGAAGGAGAGACTGCTCGCATTGCCATTGCGACTGCTTTTCAGCTCAGGTCTCTCTCTGCTAGCTGGCTTCCTGTCGCAGCTGCCCATATTGCTATCGCAATCCTTCTTGCCCATATTGCTATCGCAATCTTTTTTCACCTTTTCACTTCAATAAAGATTGAAGATTTTTCCCTTAACCTGAATTCCTGACTCAGGCTGATTTTAAATACGCGGTCATTACAATTGGTAAATTACCTAAAGTAATTTTAGAATGACTTTTTAAGAGACCATAAAGAAATATAAAAACTGATAGCTATATTCTATTTCTATTAAACTCTATTTATATGATCTAAAAATCATAAACACTAAATGTTAAAATATGATACAAATGAACTACTATCAATCAGTAAGGCTAGCACTATCTATTCAATAAATATCAATATCCATTATATCAGATAAAGTTTAACTACATGAAAAATATTCTAAGTTCATCGTGATGAAAGTTGAAATATGGCTGAAATCATGTGAAGAAAAAAAAAATCTTTGTATATAAAATACTCTACCATTGTTGTTTTCCTCACCAATGGTAGGGGCAAAGGGAAGAGTTAACAACTTCCACAACCTCAAGTTTACTACCGTATTACATGTAGACACAATTGTTCATCTGAGTTGCCACTGCTACCATCCTTCCTTCCACAAGGTCAAAACTATATTAAGTATGGGGAGCAGCTTCAAAAATATAATTTAGGAGAAGTAACCAAGGCTATACTCCAGGATCTAAATTTAAAAGGTACTTAAAGGAGTTGTAGTCCTTAATCAACTCAGAAGTAACTGAGCTTAATATCTAATTAACTAGAATAATTAGTAAGAATAGAAAACTGAGATGTCTTGCTTCCTCCTTTTCTAATACACCTCATCACTAGCAATTGCAGACAGGTGATCTGCCTGCCCTGCCTCTAATCCCTTTCCCCCACTCTCACCTCCCTCTGTGCCTGCAGACCCCCTACTCCCAATGAGTCTGTAGTCTCTCTGGAAACAACTTCAGAAGGAGTTCTAGGATCTCTTCTCATGGGTGTTTACTTGCAAATACTTTTTGAATCACTGAATGAATTTTGTGCTTCTTGCCACAGGGACAAAAATTATAACAGATATGACTTTGAGTACAAAGCAAAATAGGGATTACGTATGTACACAGATACATAATTTGGGAATTGTATGTATATATGTATATATAAATGTGTGTGTGTGTGTGTGTGTTTATGTTGTACTGTATACATACATATATATACACTCTAGTGCTATTGAATGCTGCTGGAGGAAAATATCCCACTAAGCTGATAGGTGCACTACGAACCTTATAACTAAATTTCACCTGGAACCTCCTTTTACTAACTTTTATTAATTATTTATTATTCCCCTAAAACAACTATCCAAAACCTTTACACTATTGACATTTCTCCCTCAGTAGGGAGTCCACCATCTAGTTTGCTGAGAAAATAAGCCAGATATGAGCCCCTTGTTCTTCCTTACGCGATACTACAAAACCCAACTATCTTATCCACCATTTTTTCTTCTTTTATTCCACTCTCTGAAAAGGAAGTGGTCCTTCTTGGTAATGACATATTGTCAACTTGTACCTTTGACCTCCTGTCTTCCTGTCTCTTCTCCTCAAGTAAGTCCCAGTCAATAGGCTTTTTCTTTTCTCCTTTCTTCAATACCTCCTTACTCATTGTCTCCTTCACAGGAGCTCAGAAAGAGGGTCAGTTCTCATCCTTAAAAAAATTCACTTGATCTTGCCCATTCCCTCAAGTTATACTCCTATATGGCTTTCATAGACAAAAGTTGCCCATTTCCTTCTTACCCACTCTCCATAGTATTATATTACAAGGATTAAACATTTTGGCCAGTTGGGATTTATACTAGGAATGCAGAATTGGTGTAATGTTCTGGTTTAGCTTTCTGGAGGTCTGGGGACAGCCTTGGTCTCAGCAGAATAATCACCACAAGAATAGACAGGAATAAAGTCCAAAGTCTTTATTATTTCTTTCACAGTCTGTCTCCTTTGCCTGGGGCTATACTAGCTTTCTGGAGGACCTTCAGATGGGCCTTGGTCTTCTTAGTGGAGGAATTCAAGAGGCAGGAGAGCCACCAGAGGCTGGTCAAATCTTCTCTTATCTGGTTGAGTTTGTCCCCAGTTTATATACTCTATTACAATTAGATCAATTCATCATACTGAATATAAACCAATCACTATATCACTAGGGAATCATTATTTGTTGTAAGATTAAATCAATTATACTGAACTAGAGAATTATTAATTACAATGCTAAACTAGATAACCATTGTCTTATCAATTCCACTGAGTTAACACCTTTCTCCAGAGTTCTGGCTCATTATAGATTGGTTCAATATTAGAAAAACTATAATTTACCATATAAATAACAAAACCAACAGAAATCATGAATATTTGAAAAGATGCTGAAAAAGACTTTTTGACAAAATATAACACTGATTCCTTAAAAAAACAAAAAAACAAAAACAAAAACACCAGGGAACAAAGGAATAAAGTGAGCATTCTTTAAAATGATAAGCAGTATCTACCTAAAACCATCAACTAACATGCTAGAAGTCTTCCCAGTAAGATCAGGGGTGAAATAAGGATGACCATAATAAGGATGCCCTTATTCAATAATTCAATATTGAATTACAAATGTTCACAAGAAGAAAAGGAAATTGAAAGAATAAGAATAGGCAATAAGAAAACAAAATAATCACTCTATATCACATAGATGATATGATGATATACTTAGAGAATCAACTAAAAAACGACTTGAAATAAGTACCAACTTTATCAAAGTTGCAGTGCATAAGATAAACCCACATATATATCATCAGTGATTTCATTACCAAAAAAGTTCAGCAGCAAGAAATAGAAAGATAAATTACATTTAAAATATTCATAGACAATATAAATACTTGTGAGTCTACTTTCCAAGATAAACATAGGAACTATATGAACACAACTACAAAACATTTTTCACACAAATAAAGTCAGATTTATATAACTAGAAATATATCAGTTTCTTCTGAACTAGCTAAGTCAACATAATAAAAATGACAATTCTGCCTAAACTAATTTACTTATTCAGGGCCATAACTAAAATTATCTGAGAAAACCAGAAAAAACCAACAACAAAATTCATTTCATTGAACATAAGATCAAGGGAATTAATGAAAACAAAAATGCAAAGGAAGATGGCCTTTTTGCACGCGCACACACACACACACACACACACACCCATACCCACACCCACACATCCATTAATGCAACCCAGATTAAAAAGAAATCAGAAAGTTGGGAAACAATCTTTACGCCAAGTATCTTAAATAAAGACGTAATCTCTCAAATGTACACAGAACATAATTAAATTTATAAGAATACAAGCCATTTCTCAATTGATAAATGATTAAAGATACAAATAGGAAGTTTTCAGATTAAAAAAAATAAAATAAAAGCTACCTATAGGTATATGAAGTGCCTAAATTGTTACTATTAAAGAAATGAGTATTAACACAATTCTGAGATACCATCATGACAAAAAAGGAAAATGATAAATGTTGGAAAGGATGTGAAAAAATTGGGACACTAATGCACAGTTAAGGAGTTATGAAATGACTTATGCATTCTGAAAAGAAATTTGGACAACCAAAAAGTGCATATCCTTTGACCCAGCAATACCCCAACCAGTTCTATACTTTTACCAGGTCTATATCCCAAAGAGATCACTTTTAAAAAGATAAAAGGACCCACATTAAAAAATTTTGATAGCAGCTCTTTTTTGTTGTGACATTGAGGGAATGCCCATCAATTGGAGAATGGCTAAGTAAGCTGTGATATATGAATATAATGGAATACTATTATTTTATAAGAAATAATGAACAGGCAGATTTCAGAAAAAATTCATAGACTTATATGAAGTGATGCAAATTGAAATGAGCAGAATCAGGAAAATACTGTAAATAGTACAGCAACATTGTGTATTGATCGACAGCAACATTGTATATTGATCGACTATAAATGCCAGCTATTCTCAGCAATACAATGATCTAAGGCAATTTAAAAGGACTCATGATGGAAACTGCTATCCACATTTAAAGAAAGAACTGATGGACTTTAAACGCAGACTTCAGCATACTATTTTCACTTTATTTTTTTCATGTTTTTCCCTTCTTTTGGTCTGTTTCTTTTTTCCATAACTATGACTAATTTAGAAATAAGCTTTACATGATTTCACATATATAAAACATTAAATTGCTTAGTGTTTTTAGAAGAAGGAAAGGCAGGGAGGGAGAAAATTTGGAGTTCACAATTAAAAAAAAAAAAAATATATATATATATATATATATATATATGATAAAAGTTTTCCTTAAAAGGTTTATACTAGATTGACTATGAGGTCTCTTTCAACTTTAGATCTATAATCTTATGATTGTATCATGCAGTAAATATACATTGAAGGAAGTGGTGATCACAAAGACCTTCACTCAAAACTAATGTCATTCATTTTTTTTTTTTTTTGGCAGTATTTCTAAACTGTTTGATCAAGACAATTCTATGAATCTAGTTTAAGTAAAGTATGGAACATAGTCTCATGCTAGCTCTAATGGGTAGGTCTAAGGCAAATTGATGTGCTGTTACTTTAGGTTTGGTGTTAGAATTATATGATATATTCATAAGTCATTCAAAGGCTTTTTAAAAAAAGATTTATTTAGTCAAAACATATAAAGGTTATTAACAAAGGACATTGCAGCACTTAGCTTAGGTAGGTATCCCTCCCCCCCCATCTCTGTTTGCAAATTTGCCTGGTCAACAGGGCAGGGTGTGCTGTATCAAAGGATGCTGAAAAACTTTCACAAACTTACCAGGTCAATAAGCACTTATTAAGTGCTTAGAAAGACAAAAATAAACAAAAACTGTCCTGTCCTGTCTGAAGTAACCTTATTCCATATGGAGGTATTTAAAGGAGAGTAAATAGGGAGATATACAGTAAAAGACTTAGATGTCATGCTAAATTGTTCTTTCTTTTTTGAAGACCAATGACATCACAAATGAGTGATGTCTTGACTGACATGTAAATTAGATCGAAGTAAGATGGAGCTATACAAATCCTCAGCCTCAATTTCTCTTCCAGGATCATCAAAGTCTAGTAGAAAGACAAAAAGTAAGAACAAGTGGTGATGGCCCATTCAGTGGATGCTTTTGACATCTTCCATTTCTTACCAAGCTCTAATTGTTGCACAGCACTTGCTTCAGCTGTTTACATGACCATTGGAACGAATTGTTCTCATCTCCCTATTCCAAGAAGAGATGTCTTCACATGCTTGAGGTAGACATCCCTCTAATGCACCCACAGATTTAAAGCCAATTAACTACCTTCAGCCTACTTTAGCTCAAATCTTTTGAGATGGGTTATCAGGACATGGCTACTATGCATGCTTGGAGCCACAGGTGAGAACTGGATATATGAGGTACTAAGATTGCATCTCTGTGGAGAAGGTTTGCTGAAAGGTTTCAGGGCTGCTCACCCAACCTTTAGTGTCTACCTGTTACTCACACTTAAAAACAAAAAACAAACAAAAATAAACTCTAATTGAAAGACTGGGAATGGTTAGCCTGGTGATGAAAATACTTTTTTTGGAGGGAGAAGCAAACTGGTCTTATCTTCAAGCATTTGTAGAGGACTTATTCTTTAGAAAACATAAAAGATTTATTCTTTTTAAAAATCTTTCTCCTTTACCCTCACCTGCCAACAGCGAGAGATTGAAGTGAGAATGAGACAAAAAAACAACCAGATTAGATTTGCTGGTTTTTTTTTTTTTTTTAAGCATTCTAAAAATTAAAGCTACAAAAGTAGAATGTGTGACTTTGATAAATACTGGGGTTCCCCTAACTAAAGATCTCCATATAAAGGTTAGAAAATCATTTGTTAAACATATTACTAATGCAAATTTAAGGTAATTTGTACTTACATCAGTGTGCTCTCAGATCCATCAAATGATGAAAGGATCAAATAAATGAAATTAGTAAACAAATACATAAAATACAAACATTTAAAGATTTCAATAAACTCTATAAAAACATTCGTATTTTATTCCTATTTTTCCTATTCCCTCAACCCTCAAAGTTGTGATAAATTGTAAAGAAGCAAAAAAAAAAAATTTATACTGAAATCATGTTAACATAGAAATAAAAATCTAGGTTGTGAACAGATAAAACTGTCATATGACTAAGTCCTTTAATTAAATTCTCCTGGATCAGAACTATTTTCAAGTGAAATTAATTCCAGAGTAAGAAAGGCTTTTGTATATTTCCTCTTCTTTATAATTCTCAAGTATTGTGGACAAGATTTATTTGTACCTGATAGCATACTACCTAGAATATTTTTTAAAACTTTATCATATATATAAAAACAGAATGGAAATACTAAGTAAACATGTAGAATGCTACTTAAAGTTTTTTCTTATCTATTATATTTCTCTATTATATTATCTTTCTGTGGAATCTACTAAAATATTCGAAAAATACAGAGAATATTGCTGTTTCCAAAAAACAAACAAAATCTATTTGTGAATTATGATAAAAGGCAACTGGAAATTTGGAAAATCTTTTATTTTATCTGCAAAAATAGGATTTCATAATTATTCACTTTATTCTTTCATACAAGATGAGATGATTATATTATTCTAGTCTTTATTTTATCCCATGCATAGCAAGAGGAAAAGA